>NC_057809.1:341246697-341546697 GCF_018294505.1 Triticum aestivum
GTCACGGGCGAGGAGGAGGCGAATACGCCCGACGGCGGAGGGAGTGGGCCGCGGGGGCCGAGATTGCGCCTGGCGGGCTTCGGCGAAGTGGGGCGCGCCGGCGCCACGTGGCGGAGCGCGGTAGGTCGGGCGGCGGCGGGCGGACGCTGTCCGGTCCGCTCCGGACACGTCCGGTGGCGCCAGAGGTTGGATCTAGGGTTTGCCCGAAAATTTCGGGGAGTGGTCTTTAAATAGAGGTGGAGGGAGCTAGGAGAGTCCAAATGAGGTGCGGTTTTCGGCCACGCGATCGTGATCGAACGATCTAGATGATGGAGAAGGCTTAGGTGGGTTTTGGGCCAAAATGGATGGGTGTTGGGCTGCAACACACATGAGGCCTTTTCGGTCCCTCGGTTAACCGTTGGAGTATCAAACGAAGTCCAAATGACACGAAAATTGACAGGGGCTCTACCGGTAGTAAACCAAGGCCGCTTGGCAAGTCTCGGTCCAATCCGGAAAGGTTTAATCCCCACACATGAAAGAAAGGTAGAAATGACCATCGGAGGAGAACGAAGCACCGGAATGCAAAACGGACAATGGGGAAAATGCTCGAATGCATGAGATGAACACGTATGCAAATGCAATGCACATGATGACATGATATGAGATGCATGACAACGACAACAACACACGGAGACAAAGAAACTGAACCCGAGAAAATAAAATAACTTAACGCCGGAATGGTGTGACCACTTGACTTTGAGAAATTTGATTGACTTGTTGCGAGTCTTGCGTTCAGTCTCTTCGAGAATAGCAACTGGGTGCTCACGATAAGAGAGATCTTCTTGGAGCTCAATGTCCTCGAAGTTGACGGTGTGGTCAGGAGTCTTGAAGCACTTTTGGAGCTGAGAGACATGGAACACGTCATGAACATTTGCAAAATTTGAAGAAAGCTTGAGTTGATAGGCGAGGTCACCTCTCTTGCTGAGAATCTTGAAAGGTCCCACGTATCTAGGGGCAAGCTTCCCTTTAATACCGAAGCGACGAGTACCTTTCATAGGAGAGACGCGGAGGTAAACATGATCTCCGATCTCGAAAGCCAAATCACGGTGCTTACTATCATAGTAGCTCTTCTGGCGGGATTGGGCTGCTTTGAGGTTATCTCGAATGACTTTGCACATTTCTTCTGCCTCTGTGATTAAGTCATTACCCAAAAGCTGACGTTCACCGGTTTCAGACCAGTTGAGAGGGGTACGGCACTTCCTGCCATACAGAATTTCAAATGGGGCCTTGCCCGAACTTGCTTGAAAACTATTGTTGTAGGAGAATTCAGCATAAGGAAGACAGTCCTCCCACTTCATGCCGAAGGAGATCACACAAGCCCTGAGCATATCTTCAAGAATCTGGTTGACACGCTCGACTTGACCGCTAGTTTGAGGATGGAAAGCTGTGCTGAAGCGGATGTTGGTGCCCATGGCCTTCTGAAAAGAATCCCAAAACTTGGATGTAAAAATGCTGCCACGGTCTGAAGAGATCACTTGTGGAATACCGTGCAGAGAGACAATACGAGAGGTATAGAGTTCCGCCAATTGAGCTGCAGTGATCGACTCTTTGGTAGGCAGAAAATGAGCCACTTTGGTGAGTTTGTCGATGACAACGAATATAGCATCATTGCCACGCTTGGACTTTGGAAACCTAGTCACGAAGTCCATTTCAATGTGGTCAAACTTCCATTCTGGAATGGCAACAGGTTGGAGGAGACCAGCTGGCCTTTGGTGTTCTGCCTTCACTCTTCTGCAGACATCACACTCATTCACGAATTGAGCAATCTCGCACTTCATTCGAGTCCACCAATAAGCCTGCTTGAGGTCCTGATACATCTTCGTGCTCCCAGGGTGGATGGAGAGGAGAGAATTGTGAGCCTCGTTCATGATCACTTTACAGAGGTCACCTTTGGGTACAACAATACGATCCTCGAAGAAGAGAGTGTCCTTGTCATCAAGGCGGAAGCACTTGTACTTGGGTTGACTCTTGGCAATCCCAATCTTCACCTTTTTCACCATAGCATCAAGAAGCTGGGCTTGGCGAATCTGGTCTTCCAAGGTAGGAGAGACTTAAAGGTTGGCGAGGAAACCTTGAGGAACAACTTGCAGATTAAGTTTGCGGAAAGCTTCACAAAGCTCGGGTTGATAAGGCTTGAGAATCAGACTGTTGCAATAAGCTTTTCTGCTCAATGCGTTAGCAATCACATTGGCCTTGCCTGGTGTATACTCGATACTTGGATTATACTCTTGAATCATTTCGACCCATCGAGTTTGCCTGAGGTTGAGATTAGGCTGAGTGAAGATGTACTTGAGACTCTTGTGATCAGTGAAAATGTCCACTTTTCTTCCCAATAGAAGATGTCTCCAAGTCAAAAGAGCATGCACAACTGCCGCCAACTCGAGATCATGAGTGGGGTAGTTCTTCTCACTAGGCTTCAACTGGCGAGAGGTATAAGCAACAACTTTCTTCTCTTGCATCAATACTGCGCCAAGACCTTGGAGAGAGGCATCACAAAAGACCTCGTACGGCTTGGATCATCAGGCGGAGTCAGAACTGGAGCAGTGATCAATTTCTCTTTCAAAGTGTTGAAAGCAATGTCACACTCCGGAGACCAAATGTACTTGACGTGCTTCTGGAGGAGATTTGAGAGAGGCTTCGCGATCTTAGAAAAGTTTTCAACGAATCTTCGGCAATAGCTTGCGAGACCGAGGAAGCTACGGAGTTGCTTCACGTTCTGAGGAGGTTCCCAATTCACAATTGCAGACACCTTCTCAGGATTCACGGCAATGCCCTTGGCAGAGATGATATGACCAAGATAAAGAACCTCATCAAGCCAAAATTCACACTTGGAGAACTTGGCGTAGAACTGATATTCCCTGAGCTTATCGAGTACCAAACGCAAGTGCTTGGCATGATCTTCCTTGTTCTATGAGAAAACCAGAATGTCGTCGAGATAGACCAAAACGAAGTCATTGGTGTAGGCGTTGAAGATGAAGTTCATCATGCGAGAGAACGTCGGAGGAGCGTTGACGAGGCCAAAAGACATGACAGTGTATTCATATGAACCATAGCTTGTCCTGAAAGCCGTCTTGGGAATATCTTGCTCACGAATTCAAATCTGATGATAACTCATACGGAGATCAAGCTTGGAGAATACTTGGGCACCTTTGAGTTGTTTGAACAGCTCGTGGATGTTGCGAAGTGGGTATTTGTTCTTGATGGTCTTCTTGTTCAATGGACGGTAATCAACACAAAGTCGGTCCGTTCCATCCTTCTTCTTCACAAAAAGAACACCACAACCCCATGGAGAAGAACTAGGCCGGATGAGACCCATTTTCTCTTGAATATCGAGTTGCTTCTTCAGCTCCTTCAACTCTTCAGGTCTGAGCTTGTAAGGACGCTTGCACACAGGTTCCGTGCCAGGCTCAAGATCAATAGCGAATTCAACTGGCCGGTGCGGAGGCATTCTGTCAGGACCCCGACTCAATGTCACATCGATCTAGCCTGTAACACCTCATATCACTTTGCGGCCTCACGCACGGTATTCCCACGGGTGTCGCCTTACCTTTGCCCGGGACCGTTTGCGCCTTTTGGCTCACGTATATGATGATGTCGCTAGCATCCATATGATAAGGAGCCCGGGCTGACATGACTAGTCGTAAACCCAAAGTGGCACAGACTTACAGGGACAGGCATCCATGACCCAGCATCGAACGTGTCGGTCATCAGCAAGTGGGTCCGGGCTGTAGCACTGGGCTAGCAGGACTCCGGTAAACCGGGCTGTAGCGGGCTAATAGGACTCCGGTACTCAATGCGTGACATTTCCCCGAAGGGACAGACACAGGAACGAAGAAGGACACATGCCGGCCAGCCTAAGTGTTCCGGAGCAGTAGCAAGCTACCATGGCTCAATGGAAACACTAGGAGACATTTCCCGGTAAGAGAGGCTACTAAAGATAAACAACTAGATAGTCAGATCCCACACATACCAAGCATTTCAATCATACACACAATATGCTCGATATGTGCAAATACAACAAGGCATCACAACATGACTCTACAACACAAGTACTTTATTTAAAGGCTCAGAGAGCCATACATAACATACATACAAGTACGGGTCACACGACCCACATTCAAGTCATACAGTCATACAAACCAGCAGCGGAAGTAACTTGTCTAAGTACAGACAACTAGTAAAATAAAAGAGGCTTGGAAAGCCTAGCTATGCTACGTGGACCTTCACAAGCTCAGGATTACCACCTGGGCCTTAGTCTACTCATCGATGTCAACGTCTACGAAGAACCCATCAGAAGGGGTTGCAGCGTCTTCTGTAAAATGTAAATTATAGCAACATGAGTACAAAGGTACCCAGCAAGACTTACGTCAGATCCTACATACATGCACATTATCAAGAAGGGTTGGTGGAGTTATTGTAGCAAGCCAGCTTTGACTCTTGGCTAAGCTATCCTACGAGACTCCAACTTGAAATGGTTTTGCGCACACGAGTCCACTACCCACCACTTCAATACATTACCGAGAATCCACCTCCGTCTTCCTACGGAGGGCCATCCTCGGCACTCACGCTTATCTTGAGGCTTTTAGTAGTATCCAGTTTACTTGTCTATGAACTGTATAAGCAACCAAGTAGTCCTTTACCGTGGACGCGACTATTCAAATAGATCATGTTAACCCTGCAGGGGTGTACTTCTTCATACATGTTTCCACCACTTAGCGTCTGCACACGACATGTGCTCGGCAGCCTTCAAGCGAAAGCCGACGTGGGTGTAGACCACGACCTACCTAAATACCTAAGTCTCTAGTCCAGGTTTATCGCCTATCCAGGTTCCATCCGCAGGGAGTCCGGCCGAGGTTTCCCATACGGCCCCGAACGATGTGTACAGGGTTCCGTGACACCTAACGGGTGCCCGGTATTCCCGGCCACGTACCTACCGCATCACAGCCCACCCCTACGGTCAGTGCTGTCCACGGCCTCCAGTAGGCTACAAACACCAGGAACTACTTGCAACTCCTGGACAGAGGACTAGGGTGAATAAGAAGTCGAGCGGGGTCATATTTCAGGGCCCAATGCATGGTAGTAGCTGTATCTTAAATCACGTATACAGATCTCAGTGCTTAAGGCCGGCTTCAATGAAACAACCCACCATGTACTCCTACATGGCCTCTCATCGATACCTTTGCCAAACCGTGTTCACCACATCACTCTCATTACCGGCACGATCATTCAACTCTAGCCCATCACCCAGATGAACCAGACCTGACACGACTCTAAGCATAGCAGGCATAGCAAGGTAGGAACAACACATACATATGGCTCAAACAACTCCTACACATGCTAGTGGGTTTCATCTAGTTACTGTGGCAATGACAGGTCATGCAGAGGAAATGGGTTCAACTACCGTAGCACACAGCAGTTTGAAACGCGTTGTCTTAATGCAGTAAAACAGAGCAGGAGCGAGAACATGGGATTGTATCGATATGATCAAATGGTTGGTTGCTTGCCTGATGGATCGATGCACGGATACGGTTCTTCACTAGGGTAGTCACGGTACTCCTCGGAGGCAGAACCTGCCGCAAAGAACACCGATACACAACCATCACCAAACAATGTGCGACAATATGATGCATGCATGAAACATGGCAATATGAGTGTGTTGGGCTAATGCAACTAGAACCAGATGGGTTTGAATCAATTTGAACCAAAGATTCAAATTTCAAACTCATAAATGGCCCTTTAAAGTGTTTTATCTTGTTCTGCACTAAACCTCAAGTTAGTTTGTTTAAACATGCATGAAACTAGTACAGATGGATAGATTGGATTTTTTCTGATTGTTTTTCATATATAATTTGTTTGATTTGGAGCTACGGTTGAATTTATATGAATTTTTGAAGTTTGGGTTATTTTCTGGAATTTATAAATCATTTTAGATTTATTTTAATTCCAGAAAAGGATTACTGCGTCAGCATGAGGTCATGCTGACCTCAGCAAGTCAACAGACCCGGTCCAGGTCAAACCTGACGCGTGGGTCCAGGGTGTCAGTGTCTAATTAACTAATTTAATTTAGTTTAAACTAATCTGGATAATTAGCAGAAGGGGGCCCCACCTGTCATTGACTCAATAGAGTCAACCGGGGCCCACCCGTGGTCAAAGTCAACACGGCTGCACCGGCGTTTAGCCGCCGGCGAGCCCGACGCGGCGGCGGAAGTGGTTTTGGCCGTTCCGGCCACCAAATGGGGCGCGGAGGGCATCTACGTGGAGCTGGGGACGAACCGCAGCTCTTGGTGGAGTCAGTTGGGGTCGGGGTGGCCGGAGTTGGCGCCGGCGACGACCTAGGCGGCCACCGGAGTTCGGTTGGGGACGAACTCGAGGCTAGGGTGTGCGGTGAGGTGCGGGGAGTGCACGGTTGGACTCAACGCAGCGTGGTGAGTGCGTTGGACACCGAGAGGTGGCCGGAGGATGGCCAGGAGCACGTCGGTGACGAGATCCACGGCGGTGCATGCGGGTGATCTTCGTGCGGTGGCTACACGGCTCGGGGGCGAGAGAGGAAGGGTAGGAGGGGTAGCTAGGCTCACAGAGCACCCGTAGAGGCCACCGGCGGGGTCGGGGACGAGCTGATGCGGCGACGGCGTTGAAGGGGATCTCCGGCAACGGTGGACTCGGGCGAGGTCAGTGCGGTGGACCCGGGCCTTGCGAGCACACGGGGCTCGGGTTGCTCGAAGGAGAGGAGGGTGGCGGAGCTCCTAGACACGATGGCGCGGCGTGGGGTTGACGGAGAGCGTGGCTACGGCGAGGGGGTGGCGGCGATGGCATCGGCCATGGCGTGGGAGAGCGAGGGAGAGGAGTTGGAGAGGAGAGGGGACGTCTGGGGGGTTCGGGGGAGAGAGAGGGGTTGATCCACGGCGTTAGCCGGGCGAGTGGAGCGGCGAGGCGGCAAGCAGGTGCGTGGCACCCATGCGGTGCTCGCCGTCGAGCACCTGCCTGCCTGCCTGGCCGGCAAGCAGCTCGCTGGCACGGCGCTGGGCTGGGCCGGCAGGTGGGCCGGGTTGCAGGCGCCAGGTAAGTTTCCCTCCTTTCTGTTTTTTTGTCTTTTTCTATTTTTCTGCAACTTTGTTGAATTATTAAAAATACCTAGGCAACTCCTAAAATCACCAAACTACTCCTGGTCCATAGTTGGATTATTTCCAACATGAAACATTTTAGTTTGGAGATATTTGAGCATTTGAAATATTTTGTAAATTTAAAATGCCCAAATTCAAATAATTATGAATTAACTCAAAGACCTTAGGATGACCTAGAAAAATGTGCAACACTTTTGGCAGAGGTTCTGAACCAAGAGAAAAATGATGGACATTTTAGAAGGGCATTTCAGGTTCATTGAAATTATTTTTAGTAAACCCTAGTTGTTTTCAGAGGGGGCTGGGGGTTCTGGCATCCCCACTTCAAGTTTCTGATGATATGATAGACATGATGCAACACTCCAATGCATGAACTAGCTAGGGTGTGACAACTCACCCCCACTCAAAAGAATCTCGTCCCAAGATTTGGGTTCCTCCGGGAAGAAGGCGGGATACTCGAGTCGAAGACGATCCTCCCTTTCCCAAGTTGCTTCATTCTCAGAATGGTGCGACCATTGAACCTTGAGAAACTTGATATTATGACGTCGAGTGGTACGCTCAGCTTGATCGAGGATACGAACGGGGTACTCTCGATACGTGAGATTATCTTGGAGATCAAGCGTTTCATGGTCCACTCCACGGATAGGATCCGAGAAGCAACGCCTGAGTTGGGAAACGTGGAAGACATCGTGGACTCTGGAGAGATGCGGAGGTAGTTCCAATTGGTAGGCAACTTCTCCTCGTTTTGCGAGAATGCGAAAGGATCCAATGTAACGAGGAGCCAATTTGCCCTTGATACCGAAGTGATGGGTTCCCTTCAGAGGAGTAACCCGAAGGTAAGCCTTCTCGTCAATCTCAAAAGTCATAGCCTTATGTTTTCGGTCATATTGACTCTTTTGACGAGATTGGGCTGTTTTCAACTTTTCACGAACGATGCGAACTTGCTCTTCTGCTTCCTGAATCATATCTGGGCCAAAGAATTGTCTTTCCCCGGTTTCTGACCAGTTAAGAGGCGTTCAACACCTTCGTCCATAGAGAACTTCAAAAGGGGCTTTGCCCAAGCTGGATTGATAACTGTTGTTATAAGCAAATTTGGCAAATGGAAGGCATTTCTCCCACTCCATTCCGAATGAGATAACAGAAGCTCGAAGCATGTCTTCTAGAATTTGGTTGACGCGTTCCACTTGACCACTTGATTGAGGGTGGAAAGCGGTACTAAAAGAAAGGCGGGTTCCCATAGCATTTTGGAAACTTTCCCAAAATCGAGAGGTGAAAAGACTTCCTCGATCCGAGTTAATTTCCAAAGGAACACCATGGAGAGACACTATTCGAGAGATGTACAAGTCTGCTAACTGACTAGCAGTTATACTCTCACGAACAGGCAGGAAATGGGCCACTTTGGAAAGACGATCGATAACGACGAAGATAGCATTATTCCCTCTCTTGGTCCTGGGAAAACCGGTGATGAAGTCCATACCAATTTTATCCCATTTCCATTCAGGAATAGCTAGGGGTTGAAGGGTGCCAGCAGGCCGTTGATGCTCTGCTTTTACACGACGGCAGACGTCGCAATTAGCAATATACTGAGCAATTCCTCTCTTCATCCTAGTCCACCAGAACCTCTGGCGTAGGTCCTGATACATCTTGGTACTACCGGGATGAATGGTGAGAGGAGATTCATAAGCCTCCTTAAGGATCAACTGCCGTAGATGCTGGTTCTTGGGAACCACTAAACGGTTCTCAAAGTACACAACACCATGATCATTTGTTGAGAAACATCTAGCACCTCCGCTAGCAATGTTCTCCTTGATCTTAGATATTCCCTTATCTCGCTTTTGGGCAGCGATGATTTGATCCGTAAGAGTAGGTTTCGCCACCAAGGTGGAAAGAAAACCTTGAGGAAAAATGTGAAGGTTAAGCTTCCGAAATTCCTCATGGAGAAGCGGTTGACTTTGTTGTAACATCAGGTTGTTACAATAAGATTTACGACTTAGCGCATCAGCCATGATGTTGGCTTTCCCTGGGGTGTAAGTTATTCCTAAGTCGAAATCTGTGATCAACTCAACCCAACGTCTTTGCCTGAGATTTAAATCCGGTTGGGTGAATATGTACTTCAGACTTTGGTGATCAGTGTAGATTTCGCAACGATTATCGAGAAGGTAATGTCGCCATGTTTTGAGTGCATGGACTACAGCTGCAAGCTCTAGATCATGAGTAGGATAATTCTCCTCATGTGGGTGCAATTGCCATGAAGCATAAGCAATTACGTGTCGATCTTGCATGAGAATACAACCTAGTCCTTGTCGCGAGGTGTCGCAGTAGATAACAAAGTCCTTAGAGAAATCGGGCGGTACCAATACGGGAGCAGATGTCAGGCGTCTTTTCAGTTCGTGAAAACTGTGCTCACATTGTGGAGTCCACTCGAACTTTTTATCTTTCTTGAGGAGTTCAGTTAGAGGTTTGGCAACTTTGGAGAAATTCTCGACAAAGCGACGACAATAGCTCGCTAGGCCAAGGAAACTCCGAACTTGCTTGACCGATTCAGGTGGAGTCCAATTAAGGACGGCTTGAACTCGCTCAGGGTTAACAGCAATGCCTTTACCAGAAATTACATGTCCAAGATAGGTCACTTCTGACAACCAGAATTCACATTTAGAAAATTTGGCATAAAGGCGATGCTCTCGAAGTTTCTTCAACACTAGCCTTAGGTGTTCGGCATGTTCTTTCTTGTTCTTGGAGTAGATGAGTATATCATCGAGGTAAACCACGACGAATTTATCCAAATACTCCATGAAGATTGAGTTCATCAACCGAGAGAAGGTGGCTGGAGCGTTGGTTAAACCGAAGGACATGACGGTGTACTCGTATTGGCCATAACGAGTAACAAAGGCCGTTTTCGAAATGTCCCCGTTTATGATTTTGATTTGATGGTAGCCCAACCTCAAATCCATTTTAGAGAAGACTGAGGATCCAGCGAGCTGATCATACAGGTCGTTGATCCTGGGGAGCGGATACTTGTTCTTAATTGTGACCAAGTTGACAGGTCGATAATCTACAACCATCCGGTCCGTACCATCCTTCTTCTTGACGAAGAGGACGGGGCAAGCCCAAGGAGATGAACTAGGTCGGATGAAACCCTTTTTCAAGGACTCATCGAGTTGTTTCTTAAGCTCAGCTAGTTCAAGACGTGCCATCTTGTAGGGTCTTCTAGAAATCGGGACAGTTCCTGGAATGAGATCTATTACGAACTCGACATCTCTATCAGGTGGAACACCTGGCAATTCCTTTGGGAAGACATCTGGAAAGTCACGGACTACCGGGACGTCCTCAAGGTCTGGCAAAGGGCTGGCGTTAAGAGAATATAGCTGTCGCTTGGCTATTCGGGTCAAGACATTGACTATCTTCCCCGAAGGATGGGTGAGTTGAACAGTCCTAGAGAAGCAATCAATCTTGGCATGATGGGCTGACATCCAATCCATCCCCAAGATGATATTAATATCCAAAGATTTGAGAGCTATCAAAGATGCGAGAAAAACAAGTCTGTCGACTTGAATTTCATTTCCATGGCTTACTCTAGAGGTTTGCCATCTAGAACCAGGAGTAGAAATTTCCATAGTGGATGGCATGTCACAGAATGCGGTGTTATGCAAACGAGCATAATTTTCGGATATGAAAGAATGAGATGCTCCTATATCGAAAAGAACAGATGCCGAGTGGCAATTAACAAGGAGCGTACCGAGAATGACGTTGGGATCCTCTTGAGCTTCCTCAGCAGAGATACAGTTGACATGGCCATGTGCAGTGGTGGCCGGCTTGGCGTGGAACACTTTCCCTGTCGGCTTGCCGCGGCCAACAGTTTTTGCTGTCTGGTTGGGGTTGGTTTGGGGACACTCGCGCATATAGTGGCCTGATTCCCCACACTTGAAACAAGTCATGGAGTTGGTGCGTGGGGAAGCATTGTTGGTTGGACCACCATAGGGCTTGGCTGGTGCATATGGCTGAGCTGGGCGAGGTGCCTGGAAGGATGGCCTCGGTGTGAACCTGGGTAAGAGGGAAATATCCGGACGGTGCAAAGATACTGGCTTTGGTTAAAATCTCGAAACTCTCTTCGACCGTGTATTCGGGATACCAACGGTAACCCGTCTCGATCATCACTCGGACTAACATAGACGTATGACCGGTCACACCAATGCATCGGGTCAGGCGAACCACTTGATTTTGGTCGCGAGTGGCCATCTGAAAGCACAACCATAATGCAAAGGCATTAGAATTTCTAGCAAAATTTCGACAGCATAACAGCTGTAAATGCTCAAGAAGGGTTTGAGACATTTATCAAAAAAAAAATTCATAGACACCCAACAATATCATATCAAGGTTCTGGGTTCAACTTATCAGCATAACAAGGTAGTAGAGCTGAACTAGGCTTGTAGTCATCAAACCTATAAGGTACTACTGATTCGTAACACGTGAACCTGATAGAGAGAGAAGATCCTAATCCTTAATCCCCGATAGAAGAATGGACTGACTCAGATCAGAATGCCATGAGGTAAAGAAGTAAAAAGAGCCTTACGTACCATCCCACAATCAATTCCCCTACATATAACTAAAGCATTTCTAGACTCAACATCGACCAGTTTGGCTTGGAGAACCTACAGGCAGTCCGGCTCTGATGCCAACGCTGTCAGGACCCCGACTCAATGTCACATCGATCTAGCCTGTAACACCTCATATCACTTTGCGGCCTCACGCACGGTATTCCCACGGGTGTCGCCTTACCTTTGCCCGGGACCGTTTGCGCCTTTTGGCTCACGTATATGATGATGTCGCTAGCATCCATATGATAAGGAGCCCGGGCTGACATGACTAGTCGTAAACCCAAAGTGGCACAGACTTACAGGGACAGGCATCCATGACCCAGCATCGAACGTGTCGGTCATCAGCAAGTGGGTCCGGGCTATAGCACTGGGCTAGCAGGACTCCGGTAAACCGGGCAGTAGCGGGCTAACAGGGCTCCGGTACTCAATGCGTGACATTTCCCCGAAGGGACAGACACAGGAACGAAGAAGGACACATGCCGGCCAGCCTAAGTGTTTCGGAGCAGTAGCAAGCTACCATGGCTCAATGGAAACACTAGGAGACATTTCCCGGTAAGAGAGGCTACAAAAGATAAACAACTAGATAGTCAGATCCCACACATACCAAGCATTTCAATCATACACACAATATGCTCGATATGTGCAAATACAACAAGGCATCACAACATGACTCTACAACACAAGTACTTTATGTAAAGGCTTAGAGAGCCATACATAACATACATACAAGTACGGGTCACACGACCCACATTCAAGTCATACAGTCATACAAACCAGCAGCGGAAGTAACTTGTCTGAGTACAGAAAACTAGTAAAATAAAAGAGGCTTGGAAAGCCTAGCTATGCTACGTGGACCTTCACAAGCTCAGGATTACCACCTGGGCCTTAGTCTACTCATCGATGTCAACGTCTACGAAGAACCCATTAGAAGGGGTTGCAGCGTCTTCTGTAAAATGTAAATTATAGCAACATGAGTACAAAGGTACCCAGCAAGACTTATGTCAGATCCTACATACATGCACATTATCAAGAAGGGTTGGTGGAGTTATTGCAGCAAGCCAGCTTTGACTCTTGGCTAAGCTATCCTACGAGACTCCAACTTGAAATGGTTTTGCGCACACGAGTCCACTACCCACCACTTCAATACAATACCGAGAATCCACCTCCGTCTTCCTACGGAGGGCCATCCTCGGCACTCACGCTTATCTTGAGGCTTTTAGTAGTATCCAGTTTACTTGTCTATGAACTGTATAAGCAACCAAGTAGTCCTTTACCGTGGACGCGGCTATTCGAATAGATCATGTTAACCCTGCAGGGGTGTACTTCTTCATACATGTTTCCACCACTTAGCGTCTACACACGACATGTGCTCGGCAGACTTCAAGCGAAAGCCGACGTGGGTGTAGACCACGACCTACCTAAACACCTAAGTCTCTAGTCCAGGTTTATCGCCTATCCAGGTTCCATCCGCAGGGAGTCCGGCCGAGGTTTCCCATACGGCCCCGAACGATGTGTACAGGGTTCCGTGACACCTAATGGGTGCCCTGTATTCCCGGCCACGTACCTACCGCATCACAGCCCACCCCTACGGTCAGCGCTGTCCACGGCCTCCAGTAGGCTACAAACACCAGAAACTACTTGCAACTCCTGGACAGAGGACTAGGGTGAATAAGAAGTCGAGCGGGGTCATATTTCAGGGCCCAATGCATGGTAGTAGCTGTATCTTAAATCACGTATACAGATCTCAGTGCTTAAGGTCGGCATCAATGAAACAACCCACCATGTACTCCTACATGGCCTCTCATCGATACCTTTACCAAACCGTGTTCACCACATCACTCTCATTACCGGCACGATCATTTCACTCTAGCCCATCACCCAGATGAACCAGACCTGACACGACTCTAAGCATAGCAGGCATAGCAAGGTAGGAACAACACATACATATGTCTCAAACAACTCCTACACATGCTAGTGGGTTTCATCTAGTTACTGTGGCAATGACAGGTCATGCAGAGGAAATGGGTTCAACTACCGTAGCACACAGCAGTTTGAAACGCGTTGTCTTAATGCAGTAAAACAGAGCAGGAGCGAGAACATGGGATTGTATCGATATGATCAAATGGTTGGTTGCTTGCCTGATGGATCGATGCACGGATACGGTTCTTCGCTAGGGTAGTCACGGTACTCCTCGGAGGCAGAACCTGCCACAAAGAACACCGATACACAACCATCACCAAACAATGTACGACAATATGATGCATGCATGAAACATGGCAATATGAGTGTGTTGGGCTAATGCAACTAGAACCAGATGGGTTTGAATCAATTTGAACCAAAGATTCAAATTTCAAACTCATAAATGGCCCTTTAAAGTGTTTTATCTTGTTCTGCACTAAACCTCAAGTTAGTTTGTTTAAACATGCATGAAACTAGTACAGATGGATAGATTGGATTTTTCTGATCATTTTCATATATAATTTGTTTGATTTGGAGCTACGGTTGAATTTATATGAATTTTTGAAGTTTGGGTTATTTTCTGGAATTTATAAATCATTTTAGATTTATTTTAATTCCAGAAAAGGATTACTGCGTCAGCATGAGGTCATGCTGACCTCAGCAAGTCAACAGACCCGGTCCAGGTCAAACCTGACGCGTGGGTCCAGGGTGTCAGTGTCTAATTAACTAATTTAATTTAGTTTAAACTAATCTGGATAATTAGCAGAAGGGGGCCCCACCTGTCATTGACTCAACAGAGTCAACCGGGGCCCACCCGTGGTCAAAGTCAACACGGCTGCACCAGCGTTTAGCCGCCGGCGAGCCCGACGCGGCGGCGGAAGTGGTTTTGGCCGTTCCGGCCACCAAATGGGGCGCGGAGGGCATCTACGTGGAGCTGGGGACGAACCGCAGCTCTTGGTGGAGTCAGTTGGGGTCGGGGTGGCCGGAGTTGGCGCCGGCGACGACCTAGGTGGCCACCAGAGTTTGGTTGGGGACGAACTCGAGGCTAGGGTGTGCGGTGAGGTGCGGGGAGTGCACGGTTGGACTCAACGCAGCGTGGTGAGTGCGTTGGACACCGAGAGGTGGCCGGAGGATGGCTGGGAGCACGTCGGTGACAAGATCCATGGCGGTGCGTGCGGGTGATCTTCGTGCGGTGGCTACACAGCTCGGGGGCGAGAGAGGAAGGGTAGGAGGGGTAGCTAGGCTCACAGAGCGCCCGTAGAGGCCACCGGCGGGGTCGGGGACGAGCTGATGCGGCGACGGCGTTGAAGGGGATCTCCGGCGACGGCGGACTCGGGCCTTGCGAGCACATGGGGCTCGGGTTGCTCGAAGGAGAGGAGGGTGGCGGAGCTCCTGGACACGGTGGTGCGGCGTGGGGTTGACGGAGAGCGTGGCTACGGCGAGGGGGTGGCGGCGATGGCGTCGGCCATGGCGTGGGAGAGCGAGGGAGAGGAGTTGGAGAGGAGAGCGGACGTCTGGGGGGTTCGGGGGAGAGAGAGGGGTTGATCCACGGCGTTAGCCGGGCGAGTGGAGCGGCGAGGCGGCGAGCAGGTGCGTGGCACCCATGCGGTGCTCGCCGTCGAGCACCTGCCTGCCTGCCTGGCCGGCAAGCAGCTCGCTGGCGCGGCGCTGGGCTGGGCCGGCAGGTGGGCCGGGTTGCAGGCGCGAGGTAAGTTTCCCTCCTTTCTGTTTTTTTTGTCTTTTTCTATTTTTCTGCAACTTTGTTGAATTATTAAAAATACCTAGGCAACTCCTAAAATCACCAAACTGCTCCTGGTCCATAGTTGGATTATTTCCAACATGAAACATTTTAGTTTGGAGATATTTGAGCATTTGAAATATTTTATAAATTTAAAATGCCCAAATTCAAATAATTATGAATTAACTCAAAGACCTTAGGATGACCTAGAAAAATGTGCAACACTTTTGGCAGAGGTTCTGAACCAAGACAAAAATGATGGACATTTTGGAAGGGCATTTTAGGTTCATTGAAATTATTTTTAGTAAACCCTAGTTGTTTTCAGAGGGGGCTGGGGGTTCTGGCATCCCCACTTCAAGTTTCTGATGATATGATAGACATGATGCAACACTCCAATGCATGAACTAGCTAGGGTGTGACACATTCCTGGATGCTCTTCTGGAAAGACGTCTTGATATTCGCAAACGACTGGAATTTGCGAGATGGCATCGAGTTCACCCTTCTCATTGAGAGAAAACAGACGGATAGTATCATCACGAGCGGCAAAGACAATTACATCCTCAGACGAATGAGTCAATTGAATCTGCCTGGCTGCACAATCAAGATGTGCCTTGTGCTTAGAAAGCCAATCCATTCCGAGAATAAGATCAATATCCGAGTTACCAAGAACCACCGGAGAAGAGAGAAACTTGTAATCGCCCAACGTGATAGTAACATCTGGGGAGGAGTCCGGGAAGAGAACACGGTCTCGTGTTATGCTTGAACGTAAGTATTTCTAGGATCACTTCTTGATGATAGATTCTCGAACATGCTTTGCCTTCTCTTCTCGCTCTCATTTGCGTATG
The DNA here is from genome assembly GCF_018294505.1 of Triticum aestivum. Classification (NCBI taxonomy): domain Eukaryota; kingdom Viridiplantae; phylum Streptophyta; class Magnoliopsida; order Poales; family Poaceae; genus Triticum; species Triticum aestivum. The sequence continues at coordinate 341,262,992 of NC_057809.1, forward strand.
TTAGCCACCATATATGCTAGTGCCTGCTGCAGCTCCACCTCATACCTTTTACCTACCCATAAGCTTAAATAGTCTTGATCGCGCGGGTGTGAGATTGCTGATTCCTCATGACTCACAGATTACTTCCAAAACCAAATGCAGGTGCCGATGATACCATTCCAGAAGATGCGACTGAGCTCAAGTGGGAGTTCAATGAGGACTCACGATGTTACTATGTTTCCTTTCCAGACGATCATTAGTGGAGCCCAGTTGGGGCGATCGGGGATCTTATGCATTTGTGGTTGTCTTTATTTTGGTTCCCTAGTCGGACCTTGATTGTATCTAGATGATTGTAATGTTATATTTATGTTATTGTGTGAAGTGGCGATTGTAAGCCAACTATGTACCTCTTTCCCTTATGTATTACATGGGTTGTGTGAAGATTACCTCGCTTGCGACATTGCTTTCAATGCGGTTATGCCTCTAAGTCGTGCTTCAACACGTGGGAGATATAGCCACATCGAGGGCGTTACACCTCGCCAGCGAGCCGCGTGCCTGGCTGCTCAACCTTCCCGGATCCATGGTGGCATCTTGGGAGGAGCTCCGCAGCCTCTTCACTGCGTGCTACGCAGCACCGACATATCACGCGGTCGCGGCCCTGCTAGGCGGCTCACAAGCACCACCTTCAGAGCGCCACATCGAGCCGTTCCTCCGCCAGATCGGCGCCGCTTGCACGCGCTCGAGGGCTCCGCCGGGCTGGGCCGTGCCCGAGGCCGACCTCACTTTAGCTCAGATGACCACCCCGTCACCACCACCGGCTCAGGCGTGCTCCCGATGCTCTGCACACCCACCATCTGCAACATGGCCATCACCAAGACCCTCATCGGCGGCGGCACATGCCTCAACTTGCTCTCCATGGAGGCCTTCAGCCTGCTTCATGTGTCGCTCGAACGACTCAGCCTCAGCAAGCCTTTCTCAGGAGTTGGTGGTGGCGCCACCCGCGCCCTAGGCCAGATCCGCCTTCCCATCACCTTTGGCACGTGCGACAACTACCGCACCGAGCTGGTCGACTTCGACATCACCCGTATCGGCCTCCCCTACAACGCCATCCTCGGGTACGCAGCCATGGTCCAGTTCGTGGCGGCGACTCATCCAGCCTAAAATATCATAAAAATGCCAGGGAGCAAGGGTGTCATCAACGTCAAAGGGGACACTAAGGAGGCCGTGAAGACGCTCAAACTTGCCTTCAGGACCGCTGCGGCAGCGCATCCCGTCGGCACCGGTACCCCCGAGGCTAAGGAGGCCGCACCGACAAAGAAGAAGCAGCTATTCAACCAAGACAAGGCAGAGACAAAGCAGGTGCCGGTGGACGAGGACGGCTCCTTAAGAGCAACCTTCACCATAGGTGTCGGCCTTAACCCCAACCAAGAGGAAGCATTGGCGAAGTTCTTGTGCACGAGCAAGGACATATTCGCATGGGAGCCCAGTCAAATGGTGGGGTCCCGAGGGAGGTGATTCAGCACCACCTGAGGGTGTGCCCCGATGCGCGCCCTGTGAAGCAGTGAGAAAGGCGGCAGTCCATGGAGAAGCGGGCCTTCATCGTCCAAGAGACCCGTAAGTTGGAGGCGGCGGGCGCCGTTCGTGAGGTCAGGTACCCCGAATGGCTTGCGAACCCAGTCGTGGTGCCGAAGAGAGGCGTGAAGGAGTGATGTGTGTCGACTTCACCAACCTCAACAAGGCGTGCCCTCAGGATCCATTCCCTCTCCCGCGCATCGACCAGATCGTCGACTCCACTGCTGAGTGCGACCTACTGTGCTTCCTGGATGCGCTCTTAGGGTATCACAAAATCAAGATGGCGGTGGAAGATGTAGAGAAGAAAGCCTTCCTTACCCCATGTGGGGTGTACTGCTACACCTGTATGCCTTTCGGACTGCGCAACATGGGAGTGACCTTTCAACAGCTGATGCACATTGCTTTAGGGCGACAGCTTGGGAGGAACGCGGAGGCCTACGTCGATGACATTGTGGTGAAATCTCGGGAGGCGAGAACCTTGATCCAAGACCTGGAGGAGACCTTTGAGAGCCTGCGCCAGGTGAACATGCGGCTTAACCCGAAGAAATGTGTGTTCGGTGTTCCTTCCGGCAAGCTGCTAGGGTTCCTCGTGTCGCACAGAGGGATCGAGGCGAACCCTGAGAAGATCAAGGCCATTGAAGGCATGAGCCCGCCATAGACCATCAAGGAAATGCATAAGCCGGATGGTCGGGTGACTGCATTAGGGCGCTTCATCTCCAAGCTGGGAGAGCGCGCCTTTCCCTTCTTCAAGCTGATGAAGAAGAAGGGCCTGTTTGAGTGGACTCCGGAGGCCGACCAGGCCTTCCATGACCTCAAGAGATACCTGACCAGCACACCGGTATTGGTGGCGCCACGGCCTCTCGAGCCCCTGGTGCTCTATCTTGCCGCCACCCCATACTCCGCCAGCGTTGCGCTAGTGGCGCTTCGGGAGGAGCACCAGGCCAAGAGTGCGCCGCACAAAACTACGTCGCCAGCTGTGATGACACAAGATCAGGAAGGCGCAGCAAGAGCCATAGCGGCAGCAACAAAAGACCACCCCCGCAAGCGACCAAGCGCCAGAGGTCCCACCACCTCAGGAGGCACCCCAGCTGGCGCAAGATGCGAGCCTCACCAACACGCCGGTCCTCGTCGAGCACCCGGTGTACTTCGTCAGCATGGTGTTACAAGACACAAGGGCACGTTATCCCATGCCTTAGAAGCTCCTGCTCGCGCTCCTGGTGGCCTCGAGCAAGCTACGACACTACTTCCAGGGCCACCCCATCAATGTCGTCTCGGCTTACCCACTGGAGAGGGTGCTCAGGAGCCCCAACTCTGTTGGAAGGGTCGCCACCAGGGTCGAGCTACATGCATTCCAGCTGGAGTTCAGCACCACCAGGGTCATCAAGGGAGCCGCACTTGCTGACTTCGTGGCAGAATGGACGGATGCCCCAGCGCTGGAGGCAGGCGAGGACCAGTCCACCTTGCCAGAAAGTGAGGCGCTAGACGGATGGGTCATGTATTTCGGCGGTGCCTGATATGTCTCCAACGTATCTATAATTTTTGATTGCTCCATGCTATATTATCTACTGTTTTGGACTATATTGGGCTTTATTTTCCACTTTTATATTATTTTTGGGACTAACCTATTAACCGGAGGCCCAGCCTAGAATTGCTGTTTTTTGCCTATTTCAGTGTTTTGGATAAACAGAATATCAAACAGAGTCCAAACGGAATAAAATCTTCGGAAATGTGGTTTTCTCACCGAACGTGATCCAGGAGACTTGGACCCTACTGCAAGGGATCAAAGAGGTGGTCACGAGGGTGGGGCCCCCCTAGGGCGTGCCCCCTGCCTCATGGGCCCCTCGGTGCTCCACCAACGTACTCCTTCCTCCTATATATACACACGTACCCCCAAACGATCAGAACAGGAGCCAAAAACCTAATTCCACCGCCACAACTTTTTGTATCCATGAGATCCCATCTTGGGGCCTGTTCCGGAGCTCCGCTGGAAGAGGGTCGTCATCACGGAGGGCTTCTACATCATCCTAGCCCCTCCGATGAAGTGTGAGTAGTTTACCTCAGACCTTCGGGTCCATAGTTAGTAGCTATATGGCTTCTTCTCTCTCTTTGAATCTCAATACAAAGTTCTCCCCCTCTCTTGTGGAAATCTATTCGATGTAATCTTCTTTTTGCGGTGGGTTTGTTGAGAGCGGTGAATTGTGGGTTTATGATCAAGTCTATCTATGAATAATATTTGAATCTTCTCTAAATTGTTTTATGCATGATTGGTTATCTTTGCAAGTCTCTTTGAATTATCCGTTTGGTTTGGCCAACTAGATTGGTAGTTCTTGCCATGGGAGAAGTGCTTAGCTTTGGGCTCGATCTTGCGGTGTCCTTACCCAGTGACAGAAGGGCCAGCAAGGCACGTATTGTATCGTTGCTATCGAGGATAAAAAGATGGGGTTTATTTCATATTACATGAATTTATCTCTCTACATCATGTCATCTTGCTTAAGGCGTTACTCTGTTTTTAACTTAATACTCTAGATGCATGCTGGATAGCGGTTGATTAGTGGAGTAATAGTAGTAGATGCAGAATCGTTTCGATCTACTTGTCATCGACATGATGCCTATGTACATGATCATGCCTAGATATTCTCATAATTATGCTCTATTCTATCAATTGCTCAACAATAATTTGTTCACCCACCGTAGAAAAATACTTATGCTCTTGAGAGAAGCCACTAGTTAAACCTATGGCCCCCCGGTCTATTCTCATCATATCAATCTCCATCACTTTTATATTGCTTTGCTATTTACTTTGCCTTTACTTTTTACTTTGCACCTTTATATCAAAAATACCAAAAAAATTCTATCTATCAGATCTCACTCTTGTAATTGACCATGAAGGGCTTGACAACCCGTAATCGTTGGTTGCGAGTAGCTATCACTTTGTGCAGGTACGAGGGACTTGAGCGTGGGCTCCTACTGGATTGATACCTTGGTTCTCAAAAACTGAGGGAAAAACTTATGCTACTCTGCTGCATCATCCCTTCCTCTTCGGGGAAAACTAACACAAGCTCAAGACGTAGCAAGAAGAATTTCTGGCGCCGTTGCCGGGGAGTCTACGCAAAAAGTCAATATACCAAGTACCCATCACAATCCCTATCTCTCGCATTACATTATTTGCCATTTGCCTCTCGTTTTCCTCTCCCCCGCAATTCACCCTTGCCGTTTTATTCGCCCTCTCTCTCTATCCTCCCTATCTATTTGCCTTTTTGTTTGCTTGTGTGTTAGTTTGTTTGCCTGCTTCTCGTTATGTCTGAAACTGGGGAAGTTATCGCCAATTTGGGCGATAACAATATCATGGAAAATCCTGATACTCCTACTAAAGAACCTACCATCTTTCATACAAAAAAATTCCGTGTTGGTAGTGGTAATATTATTGGAAAAGGAGTTATTCAAGATTTCTTTACTTGTGCTAGTGCTTTACCTTCTATGGGTCGTTCTATCCTTCACAGAACTAGTAGTCTTGCGGATGCTATTGCCATGCTTGTAGTTGAACTTGAAAGACAATTCATGCACATGCATCCTTCTATACAAAGGATTTTTCTGGATTTTTCTAATATTGAGCATTGTTCTGTTAAGCGTGCCACTACTTGTTGGTGGGAACGACACCTATGGGATCACAAGAATCCCTACTGTGGTTAGCGGGGCGCGGGGTCGTGAGAAGAGCGGATCAAACAGATAGCACACGGTTCGTTTATCCAGGTTCAGGCCGCGAGGATGCGTAAAACCCTACTCCTACTTTGGTGGATTGTATATCTGTGTTCTTGAGCTAGCTATGGGGTGTGAGGAGCTCCAAAAGCCGAATCCTTCTCCTGGTCACCTCGGGCTCCTTTTATAGAAAAAGGGGTTGCCATAGTGGCACACAGGAGGTGGAAAGGGTACAATGATGCGAGGTTATCCCTCACATTACATGACAACGCGCATTTAATGCATCTTGCCTAGGTGTCCTTGCTTTATTGGGGACGGGGGAGAGATCTGTCTCGTCCGTTGCCGCTCCTTCTTGTGTCGACACGCGCCCTGGCCAGCGACGCCTGCGATGCAGGCATACGGCTGAGGTGGCGCAGTGGTGGGTCTTCATGAAGATCTGCATGCCGCCGCGCGGGTGCCTGCTGTCGGATTTCGGGTTCTGGCAGACCCTTAAGGTTCGAACACTGGGGTGCGCGCGGAGATTACGCCTTCTACCTCTCCGTCTCGCAAAGATCTAGGCTACTGAAAGAACCGCACAAGGGACACAAGGTTTATACTGGTCCGGGCCACCATCGTGGTGTAATACCCTACTCTAGTGTGTGGTGGGTGGATTGCCTCTTGGGGCTGATGATGATGAACAATACAAGGAAGAACAGCCTCGCGAGGGTCTGCCCTTGGCTGGGGCGATGAACTGCTGGGAGGAGTTCAGCCACCTTTCTCTTTCTCTCTCTCTAGCCAATCGACCGAACCCCCTTGCTATGTGGGTGGCTGGTCCTATTTATAGGGGCCCTGGTCCTCTTCTCTTCCTTTTCCGTTTCCCTCCGGTGCCATCCTAGATCTTTGGACGAGATCCTCTCATAGTGGTGTAGTGTTGTGACGCCCCAAGACCGGAGCTTCAGATGCCTTCCAGGGTTTCCTGGTTTCGTTGTGTGTTTTGTTTGGTTCATTGCATTCATCTTTGCATCATGTGCATTGCATCATGTCATTTCTTTTCTTAACTCAACTAAATAAACCGTATGGATCTTCGATCCATTTAAACCGAGGGAATTCACATGGTGAGTTCTCTTTATAACATACCCTCCTGATATTTAGGGAGCTACATTAAACCATTCCATTGGCTTGGAATCACCCACAAACACATCTGCACCGTTCTTCAAATTTCCTTTTATCCTTCTCAACTTCCCCTTCTGCCTTTGGGGCCTTTTAGTAAAATTGAGTGGCAATTTTACTTTACCCATAAATGTTCGAAATCTTCCCATAAATCACATATATTGTGTAGGGTCACCTCCTATAATTTCAACCCATTTGGAGTTCATTTGAATGGGTTTCGAAATTCGGACTTACCGAGTTAAATCCAACGTGTGTGGATTTTACTTCCTCCAAAAATTGGCAGGCCATTTTTGTCAAATTCCTCATATTTTTATGACTCTAGAAAAATTGTCATCCTGCCCAAATTCCTTCCCTAACACCTCTCTTTCTTTTATTCTCTCTAATTCTGTTTTTGCTAAAAAAAACTCAGTGGGAGAAGAGGAAGCCCAACGAGGCCGGCCCATTCATTTCCTCACAGCCCACCAGGCCGGGCCTCCTCCTCCTGTAACCTAGCGCCAGGAGACCCCCATCCCCTCGTTCTCTCCCAACTCCCCTCACTTGCGCCGCCAGGGAGAGTCAAGACCCGATCTCCTTTCCTCTCCCTCGTCTTCTCCTCGTGCCCCATCTCCCTCGACTCCCTCTGCCTCCTTCCTCCTCCGTCGCACCAAGCACCCCTTCTTTCTGTCGGGGAAGCTGATCCACCAACACCTATGGGGACCAGGCCCCTTTCGGTTCGGTGGGGGGCGGAGGCCGCACAAAGAGCGGATCGAGGCAGAACACGCGAGCGGTTTTTACCCAGCTTCGGGCCGCACGGATGCGTAAAACCCTACTGCTGCTTGTTTGTGTGTATTGAATTCTTGCTCAGGAGCGATGGACGCTGCCAGACTGAGCGTGCGAGTGTTCTTGGTGTTTCGAATGAGCCGAACCCCCTCTACGTTGCGCCTGGGCCTCCTTTTATACTTTCAAGGGGTCACCGACAGGTGGCAACGTAGACTAGAAGGGTAAAAATGGAAAAGGATGCGGTAGGTACAGCTACCGCTACTGTAGACACAGTGCACCCTACCTAACTCTGACGGCAAGGGACAAGGTCATTGAATGCCTGTCTGAGTTGCCTAAACAGTGCAAAAAGTGACCATTAGGAGCACCACCGTTTGCCACGATGGCCTTCTCTTCGTCTCCGCTTGCCACCGCGCACCCCTAGCTGCGAGGCCTCCTGCCACGTGTGCTTGGGAGAGTCCTAGAGCGACACGTTAGCAGGTGTGCTGGAGCGCGGGCACGAAGTGGGGGTTTCCCGCGGCAAGCTCCTTGCCGCGGTCGTCGTCTTGTCGTGTTTGGGAGCTTGTTGCTCACCGGGCCTTGCCGGGACGCCGGGCGCGTCAGGCCTTGCCGGGACGCCGGGCGCGTCACGGCAAGCTTTCTTGGTATGCCTTGAGTGGCCTTCCCGGCAAGCTCCTCTTGCCGGGGTCTTTTCTCTTCCCGGCAAGATCCTCTTGCCGGGGCCTGGGTCGGCCTTCCCGGCAAGCTCCTCTTGCCGGGGCCTTGGTTGGCCTTCCTGGCAAGCTCCTCTTTCTGGGGCCTTGGTCGGCCTTTCCGGCAAGCTCCTCTTGCCGGGGCCTTGGTTGGCCTTCCCGACAAGCTCCTCTTGCCGGGGCCTTGGTTTGAGTACTTTGTTCTTGAATGGTCTTCAAGGGAACCACGGAGGGTCTTGGCGGTCACCCGGCAAGCCTTGCCGCGGGATGCTGCGACTGCCCGTGCACGAGTTCGGGATACTAGGGTACCCCTACTCTAGTACACCGACAGGAGCCCCCGGGCCTGGGCCAGACACGGTGCCGAGCGCTGTTGGGCCAGGCCCAAAACAGTGCATAGGCACGCGCGGCCTAGGTCACGCCGCATATCTCTCCGCTCCGACCGCGCACGCCCAGAACGGCACGCGTCAAACGCGGCGTCGTGGGTGACGTGGGCGGCGTGCGCGGGGCTAAGCCCCTCGAGCATGCGTCAGGCCACGATGATGGGGACGGTTCACGCCCTCCTCCCTAAAACGGAGGTAGGCGTGGGGGCGTGGTGCATTTATTGGATGGGGCCGGTGCACGGTTTTTGGGACGTCCACTCCCCGCAATCACGACGCGGAGCGAGGCCACCTCATCCGTTGCCTTGGTTCTGCATCCCCGCCACGCGGCTCCCATGCGCTTGGGGTCGCGGACGGTGGAAGTGGAAATCTGGGCCGTCGTGAGCAGAGGCAGCGGGTTGGCCCCGACTCCCTGCTCTTCCCGTGCCTTGATTCGCTGAGCGAGGCGGCCGAGCCCCCACCTCGCTCCATTATAAAGAGCGGGAGGGGAGCACAGAAACCCGCACTCTCTCATCTCCTCCTTTCTTCAGCTTCTGCTCCCCTTTCTCTCATTCGCCATGGAGAAAGGGAACCCAGGCCCTTCATCGGTGGCGGCGAGGGTCGCCGCCAGACAGCGCATCTCTCCCTCACCCGCGCCCGTGGTGGCAGAGCCAGCCACAAGGGGAAGAGGGAGGGGGTGAGGTCGTGGACGAGGTCGAGGACGAGGTCGAGGCGCTCGGGGAAGAGGCGGGCGGGGCGGTGCGCCAGCTTCGCCTCCGCCGGCGGCTCCTCCCCCCACGGCGGTCCATATAGGGGACGACCCTTGCGAGTTCTTCGTCAAGCTGCGCCAGGCGCCTCGTCGTCGCCTCCGGCTTCCAGCTCCGTTTGCGAGCGCGATGGAGTTGGACCCCCCCGAGACGCTGAGACTGCACATGAGGGGCTGTGGGATCAGCGGCACGCGAGTCCGCGTTGTATTCCCAGCCCCTAATGTGATGTATCTTGATCGAGGGTGGAAGACGTTCGCCCGTATCCACAGCCTGATGGAGGGGTTTACCCTCCATTTTAAGTTGATGGAGGGCGATCTCCTCTCCGTCAAGGTCTTCGGGTGCTTCGGCACTCGGGCGAAGTGCTGCGTGGACAGCTCCTCCGATAGCGAAGGCTCCTCCTCGAGTGAGAGTGACGAGGAGGAGAGCGACAGCGACGATGAGGGTAGCGGGCGGCGGGGTGGCGGGTCCGACTAGGCGTCGGGCGCCGCTTCGCGCGGCACCGGCGACCCCATCATCCGTGTCGCCGGCTCCTTGAACTCCCCGGGGTCGTCTCCTTGGGCGGCTGGCATAGGGAGGCTGCGGAAGGGGAAGAGGGCTGGCGACAAGGCCGTCAGGTCAGGGTACGAGGGCGTGGTGCCCTCCATAGCGTGCTGACGTCCTGCCGCCCCGTCTTCGAGCCCCGCTTCCAGCGCCGCCATCGCCGTCCAGCCTTCGGACGGCCCCTGGGATGTTCTCTTGGTGTCTTCTGGCACCCGTAGCTCGCCTAGGCGCTCCTTTTGCCCTTTTCGCCTCCTTGACCTGCCTCCTGAAGAGAGGGACAGGAAAGGGATTACGGGCATCTTATCTTTTTAATTTGTAAGCCTTCGGGCCTTAGCTGTATCTAAAACTTGTAATCCTCTCTTTCATGTTTTTCATCCTCTATGGACTGTACCTGAGTGGGATGTTTTTTTAATGAAAAGGGGATGCTTGCCGGGTTATTTGTCTCGCGAGTTGAACCCACGCCAAGGAGCAAATCCTTGGTATCCCTCGGACAGACATTTCATCTCCCGGCAACAGGCCCTGCCGCCTTCCCACGTCGCTCGACCTTTCTCACGCCTTTGACGGAGGCGGGAACGAGGTGGGTGCGGTCTCCTCGTTTCATCCCTTTGCTGCCGCGACTACGACCAAACTTGGCCCCGGGAACGAGCCCCAGGGCCTAGAGTTGAGGGAGCACGGCAGTTTTCGGGAAGAAACGCGGTTTCGCATTCCCCAGTCCATAAGAGGATGCATGATGAGGGATGAAAGACTTATCTGATATTGCAGCCCCCGTCAACTCTGGTTTGCCGTGGACGATTCTTGGCACTCGCAGCCCCCAGCGATACTGGCTTGCCGGGGCCAGGTGCCGGCGGTTAGTGTAGCCCTGGTTTTCACTACACCGAAAGGCTTTTATCTTCGGCAGAGAACTTTGACGTTCTCGATGCTGGCTTCCGGCAAGCTTGTTGCCGAGAAGGTTTTTATCTTCAGAAGAGAACTTTGACGTTCTCGATGCCGGCTTCCGGCAAGCTTGTTGCCGAGAAGGTTTTTATCTTCAGCAGAGAACTTTGACGTTCTCGATGCCGGCTTCCGGCAAGCTTGTTGCCGAGAAGGCTTTTATCTTCAGCAGAGAACTTTGACGTTCTCGATGCCGGCTTCCGGCAAGCTTGTTACCGAGAAGGCTTTTATCTTCAACAGAGAACTTTGACGTTCTCGATGCCGGCTTCCGGCAAGCTTGTTGCCGAGAAGGCTTTTATCTTCAGCAGAGAACTTTGACGTTCTCGATGCCGGCTTCCGGCAAGTTTGTTGCCGAGAAGGCTTTTATCTTCAGTAGAGAACTTTGACGTTCTCGTTGCCGGCTTCCGGCAAGCTTGTTGCTGAGAAGGATTTTATCTTCAGCAGAGAACTTTGACGTTCTCGATGCCGGCTTCCGGCAAGCTTGTTGCCGAGAAGGCTTTTATCTTCAGCAGAGAACTTTGACGTTCTCGATGCCGGCTTCCGGCAAGCTTGTTGCCGAGAAGGCTTTTATCTTCAGCAGAGAACTTTGACGTTCTCGATGCCGGCTTCCGGCAAGCTTGTTGCCGAGAAGGCTTATGGCGAAGAACTTCGTCGTTCTTGACACCAAGAAGATTGGTCCTAAGGGCGTTGCCAGCCCCCGGGCCATAACTGCGTTTAAACATGACAAGTGATTAGCATCTGAAGTTCACTTAGCTCACTTGCAAATTTTGACTTCTGCTACATATTCCCTATGCCTGCTGGAATGCTTTCCGGTGCGTACGATCCAGCCAGCAACGCTTGAGGGAACGGGCCCTTAGCGGCTATTCGGGAACGTCGCCTCCCGAAAAGGTTTACCTCCTTGGCTCTAGCGCAACCGCACAAATTGCCGAGCGGACTCGAGGCAACATGGAGTGCAACTAGCCCCGAGAAGGTTCCTTGGCATACAGGTCTATGCAGAAATCTCAAACAAATAGTGCATGGTATCTTCTTATTCAACCTCTCTTTGTACGTCCACCCTACGCTTTTAGGGAACTTGTCGGCGCACGCACCCTTGCCGCGAGCGCCGAGTGCGGAACTTCAGCAGCCTGCTGGCAGGGTCGCTACCGACAAGCAACCTTGTCGCAACTAGTTGCAGCTCACTTAAGTTGTTGAGCGGACTCGAAACAAAGTAAGGGCGCAGCTAGCTACGAGTTGGTTCCTTCGCGCACAGGTTTTCCATACAAAGAACAAGATCTCCGAGGCGGATAACCTTATATAGAAAGAAAATATCTAAAGTTTCGCATGACTTAGCTTTTCTGTTGCCACACTGGCGTTGTTCTTTTGGTCGCTTGCTTCTTAGGAGCCATGACAATGAAGAACAGCTGAGCCTTGACGAGGACGGAACGGCTGCCGCCTAAGTCTTCTTCCTCGGTGGCATGTCGATGAAGAAGATGAAGATCTAGCTCGTGTGAATGCCGGATCAGGTTCGCACAATCTCGACGCCCCCTACTTGGCGCGCCAGAGATGTCGGGGAAGCTGATCCACCAACACCTATGGGGACCGGGCCCCTTTCGGTTCGGTGGGGGGCGGAGGCCGCACAAAGAGCGGATCGAGGCAGAACACGCGAGCGGTTTTTACCCAGCTTCGGGCCGCACGGATGCGTAAAACCCTACTGCTGCTTGTTTGTGTGTATTGAATTCTTGCTCAGGAGCGATGGACGCTGCCAGACTGAGCGTGAGAGTGTTCTTGGTGTTTCGAATGAGCCGAACCCCCTCTACGTTGCGCCTGGGCCTCCTTTTATACTTTCAAGGGGTCACCGACAGGTGGCAACGTAGACTAGAAGGGTAAAAATGGAAAAGGATGCGGTAGGTACAACTACCGCTACTGTAGACACAGTGCACCCTACCTAACTCTGACGGCGTGGGACAAGGTCATTGAATGCCTGTCTGAGTTGCCTAAACAGTGCAAAAAGTGACCGTTAGGAGTACCACCGTTTGCCACGATGGCCTTCTCTTCGTCTCTGCTTGCCACCGAGCGCCCCTAGCTGTGCGGCCTCCTGCCACGTGTGCTTGGGAGAGTCCTAGAGCGACACGTTAGCAGGTGTGCTGGAGCGCGGGCACGAAGTGGGGGTTTCCCGCGGCAAGCTCCTTGCCGCGGTCGTCGTCTTGTCGTGTTTGGGAGCTTGTTGCTCACCGGGCCTTGCCGGGACGCCGGGCGCGTCGCGGCATGCTTTCTTGGTATGCCTTGAGTGGCCTTCCCGGCAAGCTCCTCTTGCCGGGGTCTTGTCTCTTCCCGGCAAGATCCTCTTGCCGGGGCCTGGGTCGGCCTTCCCGGCAAGCTCCTCTTGCCGGGGCCTTGGTTGGCCTTCCCGGCAAGCTCCTCTTGCCGGGGCCTTGGTCGGCCTTTCCGGCAAGCTCCTCTTGCCGGGGCCTTGGTTGGCCTTCCCGGCAAGCTCCTCTTGCCGGGGCCTTGGTTTGAGTACTTTGTTCTTGAATGGTCTTCAAGGGAACCACGGAGGGTCTTGGCGGTCACCCGGCAAGCCTTGCCGCGGGATGCTGCGACTGCCCGTGCACGAGTTCGGGATACTAGGGTACCCCTACTCTAGTACACCGACAGGAGCCCCCGGGCCTGGGCCAGACACGGTGCCGAGCGCTGTTGGGCCAGGCCCAAAACAGTGCACGGGCACGCGCGGCCTAGGTCATGCCGCATATCTCTCCGCTCCGACCGCGCACGCCCAGAACAGCACGCGTCAAACGCGGCGTCGTGGGTGACGCGGGCGGCGTGCGCAGGGCTAAGCCCCTCGAGCATGCGTCAGGCCACGATGATGGGGACGGTTCACGCCTTCCTCCCTAAAACGGAGGTAGGCGTGGGGGCGTGGTGCATTTACTGGATGGGGCCGGTGCGCGGTTTTCAGGACGTCCACTCCCCGCAATCACGAGGCGGAGCGAGGCCGCCTCATCCGTTGCCTTGGTTCTGCATCCCCGCCACGCGGCTCCCATGCGCTTGGGGTCGCGGACGGTGGAAGTGGGAATCTGGGCCGTCGTGAGCAGAGGCAGCGGGTTGGCCCCGACTCCCTGCTCTTCCCGTGCCTTGATTCGCTGAGCGGGGCGACCGAGCCCCCACCTCGCTCCTTTATAAAGAGCGGGAGGGGAGCACAGAAACCCGCACTCTCTCATCTCCTCCTTTCTTCATCTTCTGCTCCCCTTTCTCTCATTCGCCATGGAGAAAGGGAACCCAGGCCCTTCATCGGTGGCGGCGAGGGTCGCCGCCAGACAGCGCATCTCTCCCTCTCCCGCGCCCATGGTGGCAGAGCCAGCCACAAGGGGAAGTGGGAGGGGCCGAGGTCGCGGACGAGGTCGAGGACGAGGTCGAGGCGCTCGGGGAAGAGGCGGGCGGGGCGGCGCGCTAGCTTCGCCTCCGCCGGCGGCTCCTCCCCCCACGGCGGTCCATATAGGGGACGACCCTTGCGATTTCTTCGTCAAGCTGCGCCGGGCGCCTCGTCGTCGCCTCCGGCTTCCAGCTCCGTTTGCGAGCGCGATGGAGTTGGACCCGCCCGAGACGCTGAGACTGCACATGAGGGGCTGTGGGATCAGCGGCACGCGAGTCCGCATTGTATTCCCAGCCCCTAATGTGATGTATCTTGATCGAGGGTGGAAGACGTTCGCCCGTATCCACAGCCTGATGGAGGGGTTTACCCTCCATTTTAAGTTGATGGAGGGCGATCTCCTCTCCGTCAAGGTCTTCGGGTGCTTCGGCACTCGGGCGAAGTGCTGCGTGGACAGCTCCTCCGATAGCGAAGGCTCCTCCTCGAGCGAGAGTGACGAGGAGGAGAGCGACAGCGATGATGAGGGTAGCGGGCGGCGGGGTGACGGGTCCGACTAGGCGTCGGGCGCCGCTTCGCGCGGCACCGGCGACCCCATCATCCGTGTTGCCGGCTCCTTGAACTCCCCGGGGTCGTCTCCTTGGGCGGCTGGCGTAGGGAGGCTGCGGAAGGGGAAGAGGGCTGGCGACAAGGCCGTCAGGTCAGAGTACGAGGGCGTGGTGCCCTCGACAGCATGCTGACGTCCTGCCGCCCCATCTTCGAGCCCCGCTTCTAGCGCCGCCATCGCCGTCCAGCCTTCGGACGGCCCCCGGGATGTTCTCTTGGTGTCTTCTGGCACCCGTAGCTCGCCTAGGCGCTCCTTTTGCCCTTTTCGCCTCCTTGACCTGCCTCCTGAAGAGAGGGACAGGAATGGGATTACGGGCATCTTATCTTTTTAATTTGTAAGCCTTCGGGCCTTAGCTGTATCTAAAACTTGTAATCCTCTCTTTCATGTTTTTCATCCTCTATGGACTGTACCTGAGTGGGATGTTTTTTTAATGAAAAGGGGATGCTTGCCGGGTTATTTGTCTCGCGAGTTGAACCCACGCCAAGGAGCTAATCCTTGGTATCCCTCGGACAGACATTTCATCTCCCGGCAACAGGCCCTGCCGCCTTCCCACGTCGCTCGACCTTTCTCACGCCTTTGACGGAGGCGGGAACAAGGTGGGTGCGGTCTCCTCGTTTCATCCCTTTGCTGCCGCGACTACGACCAAACTTGGCCCCGGGAATGAGCCCCAGGGCCTAGAGTTGAGGGAGCACGGCAGTTTTCGGGAAGAAACGCGGTTTCGCATTCCCCAGTCCATAAGAGGATGCATGATGAGGGATGAAAGACTTATCTGATATTGCAGCCCCCGGCAACTCTGGTTTGCCGTGGACGATTCTTGGCACTCGCAGCCCCCAGCGATACTGGCTTGCCGGGGCCCAGGTGCCGGCGGTTAGTGTAGCCCTGGTTTTCACTACACCGAAAGGCTTTTATCTTCGGCAGAGAACTTTGACGTTCTCGATGCTGGCTTCCAGCAAGCTTGTTGCCGAGAAGGTTTTTATCTTCAGAAGAGAACTTTGACGTTCTCGATGCCGGCTTCCGGCAAGCTTGTTGCCGAGAAGGTTTTTATCTTCAGCAGAGAACTTTGATGTTCTCGATGCCGGCTTCCGGCAAGCTTGTTGCCGAGAAGGCTTTTATCTTCAGCAGAGAACTTTGACGTTCTCGATGCCGGCTTCTGGCAAGCTTGTTACCGAGAAGGCTATTATCTTCAGTAGAGAACTTTGACGTTCTCGATGCCGGCTTCCGGCAAGCTTGTTGCCGAGAAGGCTTTTACCTTCAGCAGAGAACTTTGACGTTCTTGATGCCGGCTTCCGGCAAGTTTGTTGCCGAGAAGGCTTTTATCTTCAGCAGAGAACTTTGATGTTCTCGATGCCGGCTTCTGGCAAGCTTGTTGCTGAGAAGGCTTTTATCTTCAGCAGAGAACTTTGACGTTCTCGATGCCGGCTTCCGGCAAGCTTGTTGCCGAGAAGGCTTTTATCTTCAGCAGAGAACTTTGACGTTCTCGATGCCGGCTTCCGGCAAGCTTGTTGCCGAGAAGGCTTTTATCTTCAGCAGAGAATTTTGACGTTCTCGATGCCGGCTTCCGGCAAGCTTGTTGCCGAGAAGGCTTATGGCGAAGAACTTCGTCGTTCTTGACACCAAGAAGATTGGTCCTAAGGGCGTTGCCAGCCCCCGGGCCATAACTGTGTTTAAACATGACAAGTGATTAGCATCTGAAGTTCACTTAGCTCACTTGCAAATTTTGACTTCTGCTACATATTCCCTATGCCTGCTGGAATGCTTTCCGGTGCGTACGATCCAGCCAGCAACGCTTGAGGGAACGGGCCCTTAGCGGCTATTCGGGAACGTCGCCTCCTGGAAAGGTTTACCTCCTTGGCTCTAGCGCAACCGCACAAATTGCCGAGCGGACTCGAGGCAACATGGAGTGCAACTAGCCCCGAGAAGGTTCCTTGGCATACAGGTCTATGCAGAAATCTCAAATAAATAGTGCATGGTATCTTCCTGTTCAACCTCTCTTTGTACGTCCACCCTACGCTTTTAGGGAACTTGTCGGCGCAGGCACCCTTGCCGCGAGCGCCGAGTGCGGAACTTCAGCAGCCTGCTGGCGGGGTCGCTACCGACAAGCAACCTTGTCGCAACTAGTTGCAGCTCACTTAAGTTGTTGAGCGGACTCGAAACAAAGTAAGGGCGCAGCTAGCTACGAGTTGGTTCCTTCGCGCACAGGTTTTCCATACAAAGAACAAGATCTCCGAGGCGGATAACCTTATATAGAAAGAAAATATCTAAAGTTTCGCATGACTTAGCTTTTCTGTTGCCGCACTGGCGTCGTTCTTTTGGTCGCTTGCTTCTTAGGAGCCATGACGATGAAGAACAGCTGAGCCTTGACGAGGACGGAACGGCTACCGCCTAAGTCTTCTTCCTCGGTGGCATGTTGATGAAGAAGATGAAGATCTAGCTCGTGTGAATGCCGGATCGGGTTCGCACAATCTTGACGCCCCCTACCTGGCGCGCCAGAGATGTCGGGGAAGCTGATCCACCAACACCTATGGGGACCGGGCCCCTTTCGGTTCGGTGGGGGGCGGAGGCCGCACAAAGAGCGGATCGAGGAAGAACACGCGAGCGGTTTTTACCCAGCTTCGGGCCGCACGGATGCGTAAAACCCTACTACTGCTTGTTTGTGTGTATTGAATTCTTGCTCAGGAGCGATGGACGCTGCGAGACTGAGCGTGAGAGTGTTCTTGGTGTTTCGAATGAGCCGAACCCCCTCTACGTTGCGCCTGGGCCTCCTTTTATACTTTCAAGGGGTCACCGACAGGTGGCAACGTAGACTAGAAGGGTAAAAATGGAAAAGGATGCGGTAGGTACAGCTACCGCTACTGTAGACACAGTGCACCCTACCTAACTCTGACGGCAGGGGACAAGGTCATTGAATGCCTGTCTGAGTTGCCTAAACAGTGCAAAAAGTGACCGTTAGGAGCACCACCGTTTGCCACGATGGCCTTCTCTTCGTCTCCGCTTGCCACCGCGCACCCCTAGCTGCGCGGCCTCCTGCCACGTGTGCTTGGGAGAGTCCTAGAGCGACACGTTAGCAGGTGTGCTGGAGCGCGGGCACGAAGTGGGGGTTTCCCGCGGCAAGCTCCTTGCCGCGGTCGTCGTCTTGTCGTGTTTGGGAGCTTGTTGCTCACTGGGCCTTGCCGGGACGCCGGGCGCGTTGCGGCAAGCTTTCTTGGTATGCCTTGAGTGGCCTTCCCGGCAAGCTCCTCTTGCCGGGGTCTTGTCTCTTCCCGGAAAGATCCTCTTGTCGGGGCCTGGGTCGGCCTTCCCGGCAAGCTCCTCTTGCCGGGGCCTTGGTTGGCCTTCCCGGCAAGCTCCTCTTGCCGGGGCCTTGGTTGGCCTTCCCGGAAAGCTCCTCTTGCCGGGGCCTTGGTTTGAGTACTTTGTTCTTGAATGGTCTTCAAGGGAACCACGGAGGGTCTTGGCGGTCACCCGGCAAGCCTTGTCGCGGGATGCTGCGATTGCCTGTGCACGAGTTTGGGATACTAGGGTACCCCTACTCTAGTACACCGACACCTTCTCCTTCCCGAGGCTGCCGCCGGCCACTCCTCCCTCGACCCTGCCAGAATCGTGCTCTGCTGCAGCTGCTCTCTCCACGCATCGCCGGACCTCCCCAACCACCAGCGCCATTCTCTCGTTCTCTCCTTTGCCCCGTCACCAAGAGAAGGAGAGAGAGGAGCGAGAACCTGTCGCGAAGCCACTGCCTAGCACCGTCCCTCCCTCTCGCGGCCTCGCTATGGTCTCGTGCGCCGCCCGGCGACCCTGCTGCTCGCCGGTGAGCTGTGCACCGCCGCATCCTCCGCTGTTTTGCCTCACCGCCATGGACGCCGGAGTTCCACCAGGCTGATGCTCCCCTGCCTCGCTAACCTCCTGCGCCGCCGTTTTCAGCCTCGCACTTGCTCCCTTCACCTCCTCGTCGTGGCTCTGCCTCCGCTAGCAGCCCCTGCTGTGTGTCTACTCCTTGGACTGGAACAGCCCAAGCCGCCGGGCGTTCCGGCCCGTGCACATCGCCGTTGACCCGAGGAGACCACCGCTAAGTCCAAGGCCTATCCCCGAAGATTTTGGACATGCCAAGTTCCTCTTCGGAAGCGCTACGTCTACATGTCGACACGCCAAGTAAATCGGACCGTGTACAACTACCGTCGTGAAGGCCGTCGTGTGAATGTCTACCCACGTCATGTATTTGACCAAGTCCGATGATGACCTCGAAGACCTCGGATTCACCAAGTTCCCACGACGACAAGTGTGAACCTTCAGATGCGCCAAGTCCGTCTACACAAAACTGCCAAGTACCTCTACGCATCGGATGTCGCCAAGTACCACGACGCCTTTGGGAGACCCATGAACATCAAGCTCCTCTGCCATGAACAGTCATAGTGTTGTGGATCCGACAAGTACCCCCTTTGGACCGCCAAGATCCTTTACTGATGACTCAAACTTCCACGGAACGTGAACGATTACCGTCGCAAAAACGAGACCGTCAAGACCGGACCGGCAAGTACCCCGACGACCTTGTACCACTATCGTCGCAAGTATCTCTACCATCGTCATGTACCTCTACTTCCACTACCGCTCCGATGATCGCCGATGAACGATAGGACGACTACTTCTACTACCGTCGCGTGAACCACTACTTGCCTTGACGTCCGAGAACGTCTACTTCCACTACTTCCTCTACACCGACTCGATACACTTCAAAAATGCACGCTTCAAAGGTATAACCCCAAGACGACGCCCGTGAACGCATGAATGCATGTTGGATGATATGCACCCTTTGTCTGCACCGTGTCCATATTGTCACTCATTTTCCATGCCACTAACCCGTGGGACACCCGGAATCCGGGATCACCCCACCATCTCTTGCACGCTCCCGTCACTTTTCCTTTTGCACCGGTATCCCCGTGGACTACCTGATAACCGATATGTTGTTGTGGCACCGTTTTCGTTACCGTTGCCGTGGCACCCCTTTCCTTTCCACCACGGTGACAAATGCTTCATAATGCTATTGTCAACTTTTAATAAAAAAATTGCATAAACTTGTTCATGTCATCCGCATCATGATAACAACAATTAAAATGTTTAATTTGTTGTTTGCATTAATTTGCTAAATGCATATGGGGATATGCCGGTTTTGTTGTTTACTATATCCGGCCCATTTAAATTATTTATACGGTATAGTTTGTTATGCTACACCCCTTGCCATGCTTAACAACATTTAATTTGGTTGGGTACATAAGCAGGAGTGAACTAAATAATTGATGTGGTGTTTCATCAATATGCAACTTGTTGCATATTGAGCTCCACTTAATTTGTAGGGTTGCTTGTGCTCTTTGCCATGCCATGCCTCTTTAATCCGGACATGCATCATACTTGGTTGTGCATCATGCCATGTTTATGTGTTGGTTGTTTACTATGTTGTGTGCTTCTTTCCGGTGTTTGCTTCTTCGGGTTGGTTCCGGTAACGTCGCGTTTGTGAGGACCCGTTCGTCTATGTCCGTTTGTCTTCTTCATGGACTCGTTCTTCTTCCTTGCGGGATTTTAGGCAAGATGACCATACCCTCGAAATCATTTCTATCTTTGCTTGCTAGTTGCTCGCTCTTTTGCTATGCCTATGCTGCGATACCGACCAATTGCTTATCATGCCTCCCATATTGTTAAACCAAGCCTCTAACCCACCTTGTCCTAGCAAACCGTTGTTTGGCTATGTTACCGCTTTGCTCAGCCCCTCTTATAGCGTTGTTAGTTGCAGGTGAAGATTGAAGCTTGTTCCATGTTGGAACATGGATATTTTGTTGGGATATCACGATATATCTTATTTAATTAATGCATCTATATACATGGTAAAGGGTGGAAGGCTCGGCCTTATGCCTGGTGTTTAGTTCCACTCTTGCCGCCCTAGTTTCCGTCATATCGGTGTTATGTTCCCGGATTTTGCGTTCCTTACGCGGTTGGGTTATAATGGGAACCCCTTGACAGTTCGCTTTGAATAAAACTCCTCCAACAAGGCCCAACCTTGGTTTTACCATTCGCCACCTAGCCCTTTTTTCCCTTGGATTAGGCCAGCCCAAGGGTCATCTTTATTTTAACCCCCCCCCCCCCGGGCTAGTGCTTGTCTAAGTGTTGGTCCAAAATGGGCAGCCTGCGGGGCCACCTCGGGGAAACTTGAGGGCTGGTTTTACCCGTAGCTTGACCTATCCGGTGTTGCGCTGAGAACGAGATATGTGCAGCTCCCATCAGGATGTCGGCACATCGGGCGGCTTTGCTGGACTTGTTTTACCATTGTCGAGGATGTCTTGTAGAACCGGGATACCGAGTCTGATCGGAATGTCTCGGGAGGAGGTCTATTCCTTCGTTGACCGTGAGAGCTTGTCATGGGTTAAGTTGGGACTTCCCTGCAGGGATTTGAACTTTCGAAAGCCGTGCCCGCGGTTATGGGCATATGGGAATTTGTTAACGTCCCGTTGTAGAAAACCTGAAGAAGACCTTAATTAAAATGCATCAACCGCGTGTGTTACCGTGATGGTCTCTTTCCGGCGGAGTCCGGGATGTGAACACGGTGTTGGAGTAATGCTTGACGTAGGTTGTTCTAGGATCACTTCTTGATCATATTTTATCGACCGTGCTTTGCCTTCTCTTCTCTCTCTCATTTGCGTATGTTAGCCACCATATATGCTAGTCGCTTGCTGCAGCTCCACCTCATACCTTTTACCCTACCTATAAGCTTAAATAGTCTTGATCGCGAGGGTGCGAGATTGCTGAGTCCCCGTGACTCACAGATACTTCCAAAACTAGTTTGCAGGTGCCGATGAGACTGTGCAGATGATGCAACCAAGCTCAGGAGGAGCTCAATGAAGATGTTGTCCTTTGTGTTGTTTTCGTTCTAGTTGATCAGTAGTGGAGCCCAGTTGGGGTCGGTCGGGGACCTTTGTCGCAATTGGGGTTCTTCTTTTATTTTGGTTCCATAGTCAGACCTTGATTGTATTTGGATGATGTAATGTTTTATTCATGTATTGTGTGAAGTGGCGATTGTAAGCCAACTATGTATCTCTTTCACTTATGTATTACATGGGTTGTGTGAAGATTACCTCGCTTGCGACATTGCTTTCAATGTGGTTATGCCTCTAAGTCGTGCTTCAACACGTGGGAGATATAGCCGCATCGAGGGCGTTACACCTCGCCAGCGAGCCGCGTGCCTGGCTGCTCAACCTTCCCGGATCCATGGTGGCATCTTGGGAGGAGCTCCGCGGCCTCTTCACTGCGTGCTATGCAGCACCGACATATCACGCGGTCGCGGCCCTGCTTGGCGGCTCACAAGCACCGCCTTCAGAGCGCCACATCGAGCCATTCCTCCGCCAGATCGGCGCCGCTTCCACGCGCTCGAGGGCTCTGCCGGGCTGGGCTGCACCCGAGGCCGACCTCACTTTAGCTCAGATGACCACCCCGTCACCACCACCGGCTCAGGCGTGCTCCCGATGCTCTGCACACCCACCATCTGCAACATGGCCATCACCAAGACCCTCATCGGCGGCGGCGCATGCCTCAACTTGCTCTCCATGGAGGCCTTCAGCCTGCTTCATGTGTCGCTCGAACGACTCAGCCTCAGCAAGCCTTTCTCAGGAGTTGGTGGTGGCGCCACCCGCTCCCTGGGCCAGATCCGCCTTCCCATCACCTTTGGCACGTGCGACAACTACCGCACCGAGCTGGTCGACTTCCACATCGCCCGTATCGGCCTCTCGTACAACGCCATCCTCGGGTACGCAGCCATGGCCCAGTTCGTGGCGGCGACTCATCCAGCCTACAATATCATAAAAATGCCAGGGAGCAAGGGTGTCATCAACGTCAAAGGGGACACTAAGGAGGCTGTGAAGACGCTCAAACTTGCCTTCAGGACCACTGCGGCAGCGCAGCCCGTCGGCACCGGTACCCCCGAGGCCAAGGAGGCCGCGCCGACAAAGAAGAAGCAGCTGTTCAACCAAGACAAGGCAGAGACAAAGCAGGTGCCGGTGGACGAGGACGGCTCCTTAAGAGCCACCTTCACCATAGGTGTCGGCCTTAACCCCAACCAAGAGGAAGCATTGGCGAAGTTCTTGTGCACGAGCAAGGACATATTTGCATGGGAGCCCAGTCAAATGGTGGGGTCCCGAGGGACGTGATTCAGCACCATCTGAGGGTGTGCCCCGATGCGCGCCCTATGAAGCAGTGAGCAAGGCGGCAGTCCACGGAGAAGCAGGCCTTCATCGTCCAAGAGACCCGTAAGTTGGAGGCGGCTGGCGCCGTTCGTGAGGTCAGGTACCCCGAATGGCTTGCGAACCTAGTCGTGGTGCCGAAGAAAGGCGTGAAGGAGTGATGTGTGTCGACTTCACCAACCTCAACAAGGCGTGCCCTCAGGATCCGTTCCCTCTCACGCGCATCGACCAGATCGTCGACTCCACCGCTGAGTGCGACCTACTGTGCTTCCTGGATGCGTTCTTAGGGTATCACAAAATCAAGATGGCGGTGGAAGATGTAGAGAAGAAAGCCTTCCTGACCCCATGTGGGGTGTACTGCTACACCTGTATGCCCTTCGGACTGCGCAACATGGGAGTGACCTTTCAACAGCTGATGCACATTGCTTTAGGGCGATAGCTCGGGAGGAACGCGGACGCCTACGTCGATGACATTGTGGTGAAATCTCGGGAGGCGAGAACCTTGATCCAAGACATGGAAGAGACCTTTGAGAGCCTGCGCAAGGTGAACCTGCGGCTTAACCCGAAGAAATGTGTGTTCGGTGTTCCTTCCGGCAAGCTGCTAGGGTTCCTCGTGTCGCACAGAGGGATCGAGGCGAACACGGAGAAGATCAAGGCCATTGAAGGCATGAGCCCGCCATAGACCATCAAGGAAATGCATAAGCTGGATGGTCGGGTGACTGCATTAGGGCGCTTCATCTCCAAGCTGGGAGAGCGCGCCTTACCCTTCTTCAAGCTGATGAAGAAGAAGGGCCTGTTTGAGTGGACTCCGGAGGCCGACCAGGCCTTCCAAGACCTCAAGAGATACCTGACCAGCACACCGGTATTGGTGGCGCCACGGCCCCTCGAGCCCCTGGTGCTCTATCTTGACGCCACCCCATACTCCGCCAGCGCTGCGTTAGTGGCGCTTCGGGAGGAGCACCAGGCCAAGAGTGCGCCGCACAAAGCTACATCGCCAGCTGAGATGACACAAGATCAGGAAGGCGTAGCAAGAGCCATAGTGGCAGCAACAAAATACCACCCCCGCAAGCGACCAGGCGCCAGAGGTCCCACCACCTCAGGAGGCACCCCAGCTGGCACAAGATGCGAGCCTCACCAACACGCCGATCCTCGTCGAGCACCCGGTGTACTTCGTCAGCATGGTGTTACAAGACACAAGGGCACGTTATCCCATGCCTTAGAAGCTCCTGCTCGCGCTCCTGGTGGCCTCGCGCAAGCTACGACACTACTTCCAGGGCCACCCCATCAATGTCGTCTCGGCTTACCCACTGGAGAGGGTGCTCAGGAGCCCCAACTCTGTTGGAAGGGTCGCCACCAGGGTCGAGCTACATGCATTCCAGCTGGAGTTCAGCACCACCAGGGTCATCAAGGGAGCCGCACTTGCTGACTTCGTGGCAGAATGGACGGATGCCCCAGCGCTGGAGGCAGGCGAGGACCAGTCCACCTTGCCAGAAAGTGAGGCGCTAGACGGATGGGTCATGTATTTCGGCGGTGCCTGATATGTCTCCAACGTATCTATAATTTTTGATTGCTCCATGCTATATTATCTACTGTTTTGGACTATATTGGGCTTTATTTTCCACTTTTATATTATTTTTGGGACTAACCTATTAACCGGAGGCCCAGCCTAGAATTGCTGTTTTTTGCCTATTTCAGTGTTTTGGATAAACAGAATATCAAACAGAGTCCAAACGGAATAAAATCTTCGGAAATGTGGTTTTCTCACCGAACGTGATCCAGGAGACTTGGACCCTACTGCAAGGGATCAAAGAGGTGGTCACGAGGGTGGGGCCCCCCTAGGGCGTGCCCCCTGCCTCATGGGCCCCTCGGTGCTCCACCGACGTACTCCTTCCTCCTATATATACACACGTACCCCCAAACGATCAGAACAGGAGCCAAAAACCTAATTCCACCGCCACAACTTTTTGTATCCATGAGATCCCATCTTGGGGCCTGTTCCGGAGCTCCGCTGGAAGAGGGTAGTCATCACGGAGGGCTTCTACATCATCCTAGCCCCTCCGATGAAGTGTGAGTAGTTTACCTCGGACCTTCGGGTCCATAGTTAGTAGCTATATGGCTTCTTCTCTCTCTTTGAATCTCAATACAAAGTTCTCCCCCTCTCTTATGGAGACCTATTCGATGTAATCTTCTTTTTGCGGTGGGTTTGTTGAGACCGGTGAATTGTGGGTTTATGATCAAGTCTATCTATGAATAATATTTGAATCTTCTCTAAATTGTTTTATGCATGATTGGTTATCTTTGCAAGTCTCTTTGAATTATCCGTTTGGTTTGGCCAACTAGATTGGTAGTTCTTGCCATGGGAGAAGTGCTTAGCTTTGGGCTCGATCTTGCGGTGTCCTTACCCAGTGACAGAAGGGCCAGCAAGGCACGTATTGTATCGTTGCTATCGAGGATAAAAAGATGGGGTTTATTTCATATTACATGAATTTATCTCTCTACATCATGTCATCTTGCTTAAGGCGTTACTCTGTTTTTAACTTAATACTCTAGATGCATGCTGGATAGTGGTCGATGAGTGGAGTAACAGTAGTAGATGCAGAATCGTTTCGATCTACTTGTCACCGACGTGATGCCTATGTACATGATCATGCCTAGATATTCTCATAATTATGCTCAATTCTATCAATTGCTCAACAGTAATTTGTTCACCCACCGTAGAAAAATACTTATGCTCTTGAGAGAAACCACTAGTGAAACCTATGCCCCCCGGTCTATTCTCATCATATCAATCTCCATCACTTTTATATTGCTTTGCTATTTACTTTGCCTTTACTTTTTACTTTGCACCTTTATATCAAAAATACCAAAAAAAATCTATCTATGAGATCTCACTCTTGTAATTGACCGTGAAGGGCTTGACAACCCCTAATCGTTGGTTGCGAGTAGCTATCGCTTTGTGCAGGTACGAGGGACTTGAGCATGGGCTCCTACTGGATTGATACCTTGGTTCTCAAAAACTGTGGGAAAAACTTATGCTACTCTGCTGCATCATCCCTTCCTCTTCGGGGAAAACTAACGCAAGCTCAAGACGTAGCAAGAAGGATTTCTGGCGTCGTTGCCAGAGAGTCTACGCAAAAAGTCCATATACCAAGTACCCATCACAATCCCTATCTCTCGCATTACATTATTTGCCATTTGCCTCTCGTTTTCCTCTCCCCCCAATTCACCCTTGCCGTTTTATTCGCCCTCTCTCTCTATCCTCCCTATCTATTTGCCTTTTTGTTTGCTTGTGTGTTAGTTTGTTTGCCTGCTTCTCGTTATGTCTGAAACTGGGGAAGTTATCTCCAATTTGGGCGATAACAATATCATGGAAAATCCTGATACTCCTACTAAAGAACCTACCATCTTTCATACAAAAAAATTCCGTGTTGGTAGTGGTAATATTATTGGAAAAGGAGTTATTCAAGATTTCTTTACTTGTGCTGGTGCTTTACCTTCTATGGGTCGTTCTATCCTTCACAGAACTAGTAGTCTTGCGGACGCTATTGCCATGCTTGTAGTTGAACTTGAAAGACAATTCATGCACATGCATCCTTCTATACAAAGGATTTTTCTGGATTTTTCTAATATTGAGCATTGTTCTGTTAAGCGTGCCGCTACTTGTCGGTGGGAACGACACCTATGGGATCACAAGAATCCCTACTGTGGTTAGCGGGGCGCGGGGTCGTGAGAAGAGCGGATCAAACAGATAGCACATGGTTCGTTTATCCATGTTCAGGCCGCGAGGATGCATAAAACCCTACTCCTGCTTTGGTGGATTGTATATCTGTGTTCTTGAGCTAGCTATGGGGTGTGAGGAGCTCCAAAAAGCCGAATCCTTCTCCTGGTCACCTCGGGCTCCTTTTATAGAAAAAGGGGTTGCCACAGTGGCACACAGGAGGTGGAAAGGGTACAGTGATGCGAGGTTATCCCTCACATTACATGACAAGGCGCATTTAATGCGTCTTGCCTAGGTGTCCTTGCTTTATTGGGGACGAGGGAGAGATCTGTCTCGTCCGTCGCCGCTCCTTCTTGTGTCGACACGCGCCCTGGCCAGCGACGCCTGCGATGCAGGCAGACAGCCGAGGTGGCGCAGTGGTGGGTCTTCACGAAGATCTGCATGCCGCCATGCGGGTGCCTGCTGTCGGATTTCGGGTTCCGGCAGACCCTTGAGGTTCGAACACTGGGGTGTGCGCGGAGATTACGCCTTCTACCTCTCCGTCTCGCAAAGATCTAGGCTACTGAAAGAACCACACAAGGGAGACAAGGTTTATACTGGTTCGGGCCACCGTCGTGGTGTAATACCCTACTCCAGTGTGTGGTGGGTGGATTGCCTCTTGGGGCTGATGATGATGAACAATATAAGGAAGAACAGCCTCGCGAGGGTCTGCCCTTGGCTGGGGCGATGAACTGCTGGGAGGAGTTCAGCCACCTTTCTCTTTCTCTCTCTCTAGCCAATCGACCGAACCCCCTTGCTATGTGGGTGGCTGGTCCTATTTATAGGGGCCCTGGTCCTCTTCCCAAATATCGAGCGGGAAGGGAGCCAACAATGGCGGGCTAATTTGAAGGGGGGCAGCAAGTATCAACTATCCTGACAAAAGCAGTCTTCGCCTGCGCAAAGCTCTGGCGATGATGCCGTCTTGGGCTCCACGGTGACCTCCGTCTCGTAGTCCTCCTGGTCCTGGTCTCATTGCACCGAAGTGGCAACCTTTACCTGATGCCTTGGTACTCTGCGGCTGCGCTTGCTCCCTTTGCACCAAAGAGGAAAGGAGGACGCTGCGCGGGCTGGCACCTGCCTGGCGCCCTGAGTCGTCATGGCTTGCATCACGGGCACCTCGCGAGGTACCCCGCCTTGATTTCTCCGCCTCCTCGTGAGCCAGCCTGACGAGACCGCGCCTGAGGAAGCTCCGTGTCGTTCACCCCGCGAGGCTTGGACCCTCGCGAGGGTCTTGAGTCTTGTGTTGGTGAAGATGGGCCGCGCTGGCCCCCCTTTGAGCCACGCCGCAGGCTGCAGGCAGGCAAGTCTGGGGACCCCCGTTCCCAGAACGCTGACAGTAGCCCCTCGGCCCAAGGCGCGCCCGGACTTGGCCGCGCAGGGAGGCGGAAGGGCAAGTGCGAAGTGCCGCGGGCCCTAACAGCCTGCAGCCTTGGGCGCCACGTGGCGGTTGATTGGACGTGGGCGTCTGCACTTCCCCATGGCGCCTCGGCAACCGCACGGATTGGACAAGTCCCTGCATGCAAAGCGGGTCATAATTACCTGCGATCATGGGGGCCGTTGGTTGGCCATTGCCAGCCATAAGTACGGGCCGGCGCGTGCCCCTCCAGTTCATCTCCCCTTCTTCTCCTTTTTCTTCATGGCCCCGTCGAGGAGGTTCTCGGCCGCCGAGAAGGGGAAGGCTTGCCGGGTTGAGCCCGCCTCTCCCCCACCCAAGCGCGGCCGAGGGCGCCCTCACAAGCATCCTGTGGCCACCACGGTGGCTCCCCGCGCCCGTGGAGGCGATCTTCAGCTCGGCGACAGGCGGATTGCCGCAGCCGGGGGGCGCGCTCCGGCTGCGCATCCCCCAGACCGCGCGTTCGTGCTGCTGGAGCGCTGCCGGAGTTCGTCCTGTGGTCGGCGGAGCCGACCAATACCCGGCTCTTGCTTCCTCGCTCCCTCCTTGGCGAGCTCCCGGCCGGCGCCCCGGGCGGCCTCTGGCTCCAGGCCGACGGCTGCTGTAGCCGGGCCTCATGGGTCTCCTTGGAGGTCTCTGCGGCCGAGAGCCTGTCCCTGGCCCGAGGTTGGCAGACGTTTGCCCGTGCGCGTGACCTGAGCCATCGGTGCACCCTTCACTTCAAGTTCGACGGCGACGCCACCCTCTATGTCAGGGTGTTTGAGGAAGATGGTCGCCGCGCGGGGTGTTGCCTCGAGGGTGACGACCGCGGCTGGGAACCCAGCTCCGGTGATGATGGAGGGAGCAGCGCTCACGCGGCTGGCAGCGTTCGGGGTTCCTCAAGCATCTCCGGTTCTTCTTCAGGCGGCGACTCCTCTAGCGGTGGCCGCGATCAGTCTCCACGCCGTCGTGCCTGCTTGGGGAGCGGCAACGTGTCCGCACACCGCCGCGCCCTGGTGAAGCGCGAGAGGGAGTCCGCCTGAGCTCCGGAGGCAGCTCGGGCCTTCCCCGCGGGCCGTGCGAGGCGAGCCGCCCCGGATTTGTTCTTCCTTTTCCCTTTTTCCTGCGTAACAAAGACAATAGTGTGGAGCCCAGCGGGGGCATGTTTGGGTTATTGCTTGTTGATCATCGCTTTGCTTTCGTTACCATTCCTTCCGGCTACGTGCCCGAGCGTGGATAGTTCCCGACCCCGGCCGTGAGGGGGGCGACCGACTTAGGCCCTTTGTTTATGTTGCGGTGCCCGTGGGGCACGGACTGGAGGGGTGCTCCTGTAGGGGGCCCAGGTCGTGAACTATTTGAATGACTAGGATAGGAACGCTCGCGAGGGCGCTCGACTGCCCCCCCCCTCGCGAGGCCTTGCGCAAAAGAAATCGAGGTAGGAGAGTGGAAAGCCGAAGAATCGCAAGCCAAAGATGGCAGCAACTTCAATAAAACTTCAAATGCGAACAAACAAGCCAACTGCGGAAAGCAAATGAAAAAGCCGCGTTCGGCACCTAATCTAGTCTTCGATGCCTTCTCACCAGCGCGGAGCTAAGTGCTGCCACTGGGCGTGGGAGGGAGCCCCAGGGCCTAAGGCCGGCGCTCCTGAGACTCCGGGGCGTGTACAGCCCCACTCATTATTACGTGAGAGTGTCACGGGCGGCGAGCTTCACAGGCGTTGGCCTTCTTCACAGGCTCCGGGCCTTTTCCAAAGAGGATGATCTTCATAGGCGTTCGCCTTGCTTCACAGGCTCCGGGCCTTTTCCAAAACGCGATAGCTTCACAGGCACTCGCCTTGCTTCATAGGCTCCGGGCCTTTTCCAAAACGCGATAGCTTCACAAGAACTCGCCTTGCGTCACAGGCTCCGGGCCTTTTCCAAAACGCGATAGCTTCACAGGCACTCACCTTGCTTCACAGGCTCCGGGCCTTTTCCAAAATGCGATAGCTTCACAGGCACTCGCCTTGCTTCACAGGCTCCAGGCCTTTTCCAAAACGCGATAGCTTCACAGGCACTCGCCTTGCTTCACAGGCTCTGGGCCTTTTCCAAAACGCGATAGCTTCATAGGCACTCGCCTTGCTTCACAGGCTCCGGGCCTTTTCAAGGGTAGAACCTCCGGAGGTGCTGGATGTTCCATGCATTCTGGATTGGCACTCCCTCCTGAGTCTCCAAGCACGCGGAGCCGGGCCTGGAAACATGAACAACCTTGAACGGGCCCTCCCACATGGGAGAGAGCTTGTGCAGTCCCTCCCTGGAGATAACCCGCCTGAGCACGAGGTCTCCTACCTCGAGAGTCCTGTGATGGATGTTGCGGCAGTGATATCGCCGCAGCGCTTGCTGGTACCTTGCCGCTTGCAGCGCAGCTTCTCGGCGACGTTCCTCCCCCAGCACGAGGTCCATCCCCCGCATGGCATCCTGCTGCGCCTCGTCGAACGCCAGGACCCGCGCGGAGCGACGTCTGACCTCGTGACGGAGGACCGCTTCCGCTCCGTAGACCAGGAAGAACGGGGTCTCTCTAGTCGGTTTGGCCGCGGTGGTGCGGATGGACCATAGCATGGACTGAAGCTCATCGTACCAACCTCTGTCGCAGGCCTCCAGCTTCTTCTTGAATGTCCTGGTCTTGAGGCCCCTCAGGACCTCCGCGTTGGCTCGCTCGGCCTGGCCGTTGCTTCGGGGGTGCACCACTAAGGCGTAGCATATCTGCGTTCCAAGGTTAGCACAATATGTTTTGAAGAGGTTACTGGTGAACTGCGAACCGTTGTCCATGATGATGCGATTCGGCACCCCGAACCGGCTCATGATGTCCTTGATGAACTTGATCGCGGAACCCGCGGGAATGGTGCGGACAGCCTCTACTTCAGCCCACTTGGTGAATTTCTCCACGGCAACGTAGAGGTAGCGGTAGCCCCCTGGCGCCCGAGGGAACGGGCCCAAGATGTCCAGCCCCCAGACCGCGAATGGCCATGAAAGGGGGATAGTCTACAAGCTTCCTACTGGCTGGTGGATCTGCTTGGCGTGGAACTGGCAGGCTTCACAAGCTTTCACTAGTTCCATGGCGACGTTGAGCGTGGTGGGCCAATAAAACCCACTGCGGAACGCCTTGCCGGCGAGGGTCCGTGATGATGAATGATGTCCGCAGTCCCCGCCGTGTATATCTTTCAGTAGTTCCTTCCCTTGCTCCCTGGAGATGTAGCGCAGGGATACACCGTTTGGTCTCTTCCGGTAGAGCTCTCTGTCTTTGATGCAGTATGCCATGGCCTGGCGTGTCACTCGCTCCGCTTCCTCCTCCTTCTCCAGCAAGGTCCCTTGCGCTAAGTAGCTCCGGAGCTCCGTGATCCAACACCCCTCCTGAGGCTCCATCGTCAGGAGCATGCGCGCTCCTGAGGCCGGACCACAGGTCGGAGCTCCTGAGGCAGGTGGCTGGGGGAGCTCCTCCCAGGACTGAGTTGTGTTTGATAACGTCGGCAGAGCTAAGGGCTTGAAGAGCCGCTCCTCGAAAACGCCAGGCTCCTAGGGTAACCGTCTGGACGCATGTTTGGCGATGTCATCGGCCTCCTGATTGGTGCCACGGGGCACATGCTGCAACTCCAACCCCCAGAATTGCTTCTCCATCTTGCGGACTTCCGCAAGGTAGGCTTCCATGTGCTCATCCTTCGGCTCGTACACCTTGTTGGAGAAATTGACAAGGAGCTGTGAATCGCCCTTGATGGTGAGGCGTTTCACTCCCAGGGCAGCCGCGGCCTTCAAGCCCGCTATTAAACCTTCATACTCTGCTATGTTGTTGGAGACCTTTTCGCCTTGCTGGAAGCATAGTTGCACGGTGTAATAGAGCTTGTCCTGCATGGGCGATATAAGCACCGCCCCGGCCCCTGCGCCATGCCTGGAGAACGCCCCATCGAAGTACATGACCCAGCCTTCTGGCGCCTCGCTTCCCGGGGATAGGGACCGATCCTCATCGGCCTTGAGGCCTGGCGCCTCCGCCCACTCTGCCACAAAATCCGCCAACGCTGCTCCCTTGATGACCCTGGTCGTGCTGAATTCGAGCTGAAACACTTGCAGTTCTATGTTCCACTCAGCGACCCTTCCAGCTGAATTAGGGCTCCTGAGCACTCTCTCCAGGGGGTATGACGAGACGACCTTGATGGGGTGACCCTGAAAATAGTGCCGCAGCTTGCATGAAGCCACCAGTAGCGCAAGGAGGAGTTTCTGACGCATGGGGTACCGTGCTCTTGCATCCTGCAGCACTGTGCTAACGAAGTACACTGGGTGCTCAATGAGGTGGAGTGCGTCAGTGCTGGTGGTTCCTTCCGGAGACCGTGGCGCCTCTTGAGGCAATGAGACCTCCTGAGACTGGCCATCTGGAAGGGGGACCTCTTTCGCCTCTGGTGCGCCCCTCTGCGATGGCTGATCCTCCTCAGCCGCGGTGGCGGTTCCTGTAGGCCTTCCTTGTCCCGGGCTGCTGCCGTGGTTTTGATTTGGCGCTCCTCTCTGACTGCCACCAAGGCTGCGCTAGCGGAGTAGGGACTGGCGGCGAGGTAAAGCACCAGGGGCTCCTGAGGGCGCGGAGAAACCATGACCGGTGGGCTGGTCAGGTATTTCTTGAGATCCTGGAACGCCTTGTCGGCCTCTTCAGTCCACTCGAAGGCCCCATCTTCTTCATTAGCTGGAAGAAGGGCAGGGCTTGTTCTCCTAGCTTGGAGATGAAGCGCCCTAGTGCGGTCACGCGCCCCGTGAGCTTCTGCATTTCTCTGAGGGTCTTTGGCGGGCTCATGTCTTCCACTGCCTTGACCTTCTCTGGGTTAGCCTCGATGCCTCGGTGGGACACGAGGAAACCCAAGAGCTTGCCCGAGGGGACTCCGAACACACACTTCTTTGGGTTGAGCTGTAGGTTCACTGCGTTGAGGCTCGCAAAGGTTTCCTCCAAGTCCTGTATCAAGGTCCCGGCCTCCCGAGACTTTACCACAATGTCATCGACGTAAGCTTCAACATTCTTCCCGAGCTGCGGGCCCAGGGTGATGTGCATCAGCCGCTGAAAGGTCGCCCCTGCGTTATGCAGCCCGAATGGCATGCACGTGTAGCAGTATACCCCACACGGGGTCAGGAAGGCCGTCTTCTCGACGTCTTCTACCACCATCTTGATCTGGTGATACCCAGAGAAGGCATCCAGGAAGCATAGGAGGTCGCATTCTGCAGTGGAATCGACGACCTGGTTGATGCGGGGGAGCGGGAACGGATCTTGTGGACATGCTTTGTTGAGGTTGGTGAAGTCGACACACATACGCTCCTTCCCTCCCTTCTTTGGCACAACGACAGGGTTGGCCAACCAATCTGGGTATCGGACCTCGTGGATGACCCCAGCGGCCTCTAATTTGCGGGTCTCTTGGACGATGAAGGCCTGCTTTTCTGTGGACTGCCGCCTGGCCTTCTGCTTCACAGGGCGCACGTTGGGGCACACGTTGAGGTGATGCTCGATTACACTCCTGGGGATCCCTGCCAACTGGTCTGGCTCCCAAGCGAATACCTTCTTGTTTGCGCGCAGTAACCCGACCAGGGCCTCCTCCTGCTCGGGTTTGAGGTGGGCGCCTATGGTGAAAGTGGCGTTGGTGGACCCGTCCTCCTCGGCGGGTATCTGCTTGGTTTATCCCTTGTCTTGGGTGAACAACTGCTTCTTCTTGGTGGGTGCAGCCCCCTTGGGCCCGGGGGTCTCCAAGTCGGCCGGCCGTGCCGACGCCGTCGTCTTGAAGGCCTTCTTGAGCGCCCGCAGCGCGTCCCCGCTGTCCCCATGCACAGTGAGGGCACCGCTGCTCCCGGGCATCTTCATGAGGTTGTACGCCGGGTGCGTCGCGGCCATGAATTGAGCCAGCGCTGGGTAGCCGAGGATGGCGTTGTAGGGGAGGCCAATGGGGGCGATGTCAAAGTCAACCAGCTCCGTGCGGAAGTTGTCGTAGGTGCCGAAGGTCACAGGGAGCCGGATCTGCCCCAAGGAACTGGACGACTTGCCCCCGACACCTGAGAAGGGCCGGCTGGGTTGCAGCCATTCTAGGGGTATGCGGAGGAGGTTGAAGGCCTCGACCGAGAGCACGCTGAGGCCCGTGCCGCCATCAACGAGGGTTCTGGTAACGGCCACCTGGCAGATGGTGGGGGCGCACAACATGGGGAGCACGCCCGAGCCGGCCGAGTTGGAGGGGTGGTCCTCCGAGCTGAAGGTCAGACCGGTCTCGGGCATCGCCCGATCCAGGGGAGCCCCCTGCCGCGTGGAAGCGGCGCTGACCCGACGGACAAACGGCTTGATGTGGTGACTTGTGGGCAGCGCCTGCGAGCCACCCAGGAGGGCCGCGACGACCAGGGGTGTTGGTGTAGCGCGATGGGATGGCGCAAGAGAGCCCCCTGCGGCGCGGACGAGCTCGGGGCGGCCTGGCGCTCCACGCGGGCTCGTCGAGCATCAGACATGAGCGCGATGGTCGGAGGAGGACGGAGCGGTGGAAGACGAATTCCGGCGCACCCCTACCTGGCGCGCCAAATGTCGGATTTTGGGTTCTGGCAGACCCTTAAGGTTCGAACACTGGGGTGCGCGCGGAGATTACGCCTTCTACCTCTCCGTCTTGCAAAGATCTAGGCTACTGAAAGAACCGCACAAGGGACACAAGGTTTATACTGGTTCAGGCCACCGTCGTGGTGTAATACCCTACTCTAGTGTGTGGTGGGTGGATTGCCTCTTGGGGCTGATGATGATGAATAATACAAGGAAGAACAGCCTCGCAAGGGTCTGCCCTTGGCTGGGGCGATGAACTGCAGGGAGGAGTTCAGCCACCTTTCTCTTTCTCTCTCTCTAGCCAATCGACCGAACCCCCTTGCTATGTGGGTGGCTGGTCCTATTTATAGGGGCCCTGGTCCTCTTCCCAAATATCGAGTGGGAAGGGAGCCAACAATGGCGGGCTAATTTGAAGGGGGACAGCAAGTATCAACTATCCTCACAAAAGCAGTCTTCGCCTGCGCAAAGCTCTGGCGATGACGCCATCTTGGGCTCCACGATGACCTCCGTCTCGTAGTCCTCCTGGTCCTGGTCTCATTGCACCGAAGTGGCAACCTTTACCTGATGCCTCGGTACTCCGCGGCTGCGCTTGCTCCGTTTGCACCAAAGAGGAAAGGAGGACGTTGCGCGGGCTGGCTCCTGCTTGGCGCCCTGAGTCGTCATGGCTTGCGTCACGGGCACCTCACGAGGTACCCCGCCTTGATTTCTCCGCCTCCTCGTGAGCCAGCCTGACGAGGCCGCACCTGAGGAAGCTCCGCGTCGTTCGCCCCGCGAGGCTTGGCCCCTCGCGAGGGTCTTGAGTCTTGTGTTGGTGAAGATGGGCCGCGCTGGCCCCCCTTTGAGCCACGCCGCAGGCCGCAGGTAGGCAAGTCTGGGGACCCCCGTTCCCAGAACGCCGACACCTGCCCAGCTGGTTGGGTCAGCAGCTGCATGCATGCGGTGGTGGAGGTTCAGTCGGCATGGGCCTGATGGTGGCCCTGTGGGTGTCCTCAGCAAGGGCCTTGCCGGGGCCCCGGCAAGGGTCTTGCCGAGGCGCCTGCTATCATCCCCGACAATGCGCTTGCCGGGGGCCTTGTGGTCTTCCTCGGCTGGGATCCCGCCAAGGGTTGTCGTCTCCTTAGTGCGTATCTGATCTTGAATGTCTTCACAAAGATCTGCATGCCGCCACGGGGATGTCTGCCGAATCCTTGCCCTTTGGGGGCAGTGGACTCAAGGGTGATTTGCTCCGTAGGCGCGGGACGAGTCGCCACAGCAAGGGTCTTGCCGGGGCTGCTAGAACTGTCTCCCAACAAGGATCTTTCTGGGGGAGTCCGCTTCGTCCCCTTTGCTCTTCGTGGTCTTGGCCTTGGTGTTGTTCTAGTTCTCTTGAGCTTCGGTCTTACCCTGGCTCACCTCCCTTGCCTTGCTTGGTGTGGTGGTATCCGCGGCTCAGACTGCCCGTGCACAATTATAGGGGTACAAAAAGTGTACCCCTCTTCTTGTACACCGACAGGAGCCCCCGGGCCTGGGCCACACATAAGTGCAACACGTTGTTGGGCTAGTCCCAAAAACGGTGCGCGGGCAGGCGGGGCGGTTTTTACAGCGGTAAGATTCTTCGCGCGCTGCGCTTCCCATGATTCCCGCGCGTGGCGCGGCGTGGGGAGGCGCGTGTGACGTGGGCGGCATGCGTGGGGTTGGTTCCCGCAGGCATGCGTCACATCGTAGTAAAGGGGCGGTTCGTGCCTTCCCTATAAACGGAGGGAGGCGTGGAGGCGCGGCCCATTTACTAAATGGGGCTGAGGCGCGGTCTTCAAGGTGTCCACTCCCCACGATCACGGGGTGGGGAGTGGTCGTCTCACCCATCCCCTCGGTTCTGCATGTCCGCCACGTGTCTCCCATGCGCCTGGGGTGGCAAACGGTGGAGGCGGGAAACCAGGCCGTCGCTAGTTGGGGCGGCGGGTCGGTCCTGGCTCCCTGCGCCTTCTGTATCTTGATTGGCCGAGCGGGGCGGCTGAGCCCCAAGCCCGATCCTTTATAAAGAGCGGGAGGGGGGATGGCGTCCCGCATTCTTTCATCTTCTTCTTCCTTCAGCTTCTGCTCCTCCCTTCCATCCGTCATGGAGAGAGGGAATCCCGGTCCTTCAACAGTGGCAGCGAGGGTCGTCGCTCAACAACATGTCCCTCCTTCTCCTGCGCCTGCGGTGGCACAGCCAGCCGCGAGGGGAAGCGGGAGGGGCGAGGCCGGGGCGCTCGGGGAAGGGGAGGACGGGGCGGTGCGCCGGCTTCGCCTCCGCCAGCAGCTCCTCCTCCAATGGAGGGCCATGTTGGGGATGACCCTTGTGAGTTCTTCGTCAGGCTGCGTCGGCCGCCGCGTCGTCGCCATCGTCTCTCGACTCCATTTCCACGGGAGATGGAGCTGGATCCGCCAGAGTCATTGCGGCTGCACATGAGGGGCTGCGGGATCAGTGGCATGCGGGTCCGCGTCGACTTCCCCGCCCCTCACGTGTTGTATCTTCGTCGGGGATGGAAGACGTTTGCTCATATCCACTGCTTGACGGAGGGGCTCACTCTCGATTTTAAGCTAATGGAGGGTGGACTTCTCTCCGTCAAGGTCTTCGGGCTCTTTGGGACCCGTGCAAGGTGCTGCGTGGAGAGCTCTTCTGATAGTGAAGACTCCTCCTCCGGCGGGAGTGACGAGGAGGATAGCGGCAGCGACGACGAGGGTAGTAGGCGGCAGGATGACGGGCCCGACTAGGTGTCGGGTGCCGCTCCGTGCGGCACCGGCGACCCCATCATCCGTCCCGCTGGCTCCCTGAACTTCTCGGGGTCGTCTCCTTGGGCGGCTGGCGTTGGGAGGCTGCGGAAGAGGAAGAAGGCGGGCGGCAAGGCCGTCAAGTCAGAGTACGCGGGCACCGATGCCTTCGACGCATGCTGACGTCCTTCCGCCTCGTCTTCGAGCTCTGCTTCCGGCGCCGCCATCACCATCCAGCCTTTGGACGACCACCAAGATGTTCTCTTGGTGTCTTCTGCCACCCGTAGCTCGCCTGGGCGCTCCTTTTGTCCTTTTTGCCTCCTTGACCAGCCGCCTAAGGAGAGGGACAAGAAAGGGATTACGTGCACCTTATCTCTTTTTAGTTTGTAAGCCTTCGGGCCTTTGTTGAATTTAAAACTTGTAATCCCATCATTCATGTTTTTCATTCCCTATGGACTGTACCTGAGTGGAATGTTTTTTAATGAAAAAGGGATGCTTGCCGGGTCATTTGTTTGCGGGTGGAACCCACGACAAGGAGTAAATCCTTGATATCTTCAAGATAAACATTTCCTTGCCCGGCAACAGGCCTTGCCGTTTCCCCACTTCGCTCAACCTTTCTCACGCCTTTGGCGGAGGCAGGGATGAGGCGGGTTTAGGCTCCTTGTTTCATCCTTTCGCTGTCGCGACTACGACCAAACTTGGCCCCAGGAACGAGCCCTAGGGCCTAGACTCATGGGAGCACGGTAGCTTAGGGGAAAACGAGGTTTCACATACCTCAGTCCATAATGGAATGCATGATAAGGGATGCAGAACTTATCTGAAGCTGCAGTCCCCGGCAACCCTGGTTCGCCGTGGGTGAATCTTTGCTCTTGCAGCCCCCGGCAATACTGGCTTGCCGGGGGCTAGATGCTGGTATGTTCCTCTTTTTTTCTCCCCAAGTGGTTCAGCACGGATATCTGTGTGTCCTGTGAACCAAAGAAGACAAAAGAAAGACAAAGAGACGCACACTCGACCTCTAAGCTAGGGGCTAGTCGCCGCTAAGCACTATCAACCGTAACCAAGGACGAGACTCGACCTAGCATGCATGCTATAACTTAGGGCGCCAGCGCTTCATTTATTTATGCTCAGGGTCTGAGCCTGGATTTGTACAAAGGGTTACATGCGTCATCGGCAAGGCTCGTACAAAAGGTGGCTTGCTGGGGGGCCCGGCAAGCCGCGCCTCACGGGTAAAACTTGCGAAGATGCTCAATGTTGCAGGAGTTACTCACCGGAACGGCATCTTCGGTCTCCAGGCGGACTGCGCCGGGCCTGGTGACTCGTATTACCCGACAAGGGCATTCCCACTTTGGCGTCAACTTGTTGGAATTCTTGGCCGATTGAACTCGTCGAACAATAAGGTCGCCTTCCTCAAAGCTTCGGGCATGAACCTTGCCGCTATGGTAGCGGCGCAAGGCTTGCTGGTAGCGCGCTGCTCTCACAGCTGCCCGAAGACGATCTTCCTCAAGGAGCGTTGCATCATCTTGCCGCAATTGCTCTTGCTCAAGCTCGTCATAAGCGAGCACTCGAGGTGACCCGTATATGAGTTCCATGGGGAGAACTGATTCTTCCCCGTATACCAGGGTGTCTGGCCGGTGGCTCGATTTGGTGTCGTTCTGATTGACCAAAGAACCGCCGGCAACTCATCAATCCAGCGCCTTCCACTCTTGTGTAGTCTGTCAAAGGTCTTTGTCCTCAGGCCTCGCAGTACTTCAGCATTTGCCCTCTCAGCTTGACCATTGCTTCGTGGGTGAGCAACGGAAGCGAAACAGACCTTGCTGCCATGGTCTTGAATATATTGCATGAAGGTGTGGCTTGTGAACTGCGTGCCGTTGTCGGTGATAACCCTATTGGGTACACCAAAACGGCACACCAGTCCTTTGAAGAACTTGACGGCTGACTGTGCTGTGACCTTCCTCACTGCTTCCACCTCTGGCCACTTTGTGAACTTGTCGATTGCGACGTACAAGTACTCAAAGCCCCCGACAGCATGGGGGAAAGGGCCCAGTATGTCGAGCCCCCAGACCGAGAAGGGCCAGGAGAGAGGAATGGTTTGAAGGGCTTGAGCTGGCTGATGAAGTTTCTTTGAATGGAACTGACACGCTTCACACCTGGTGACAAGTGTCGTCGCATCCTGTAGGGCAGTGGGCCAGAAGAAGCCTTGCCGAAATGCCTTGCCGGCAAGGGCTCTTAACCCTATGTGGGTTCCACATATGCCTCCATGTATCTCCGCCAACAGCCCCAGTCCTTCCTCTCGAGGGATACACTTCAATTTCACGCTGTTCGGACTCTTTCTGTACAAGACGTCCGTCAGGACCCCGACTCAATGCCACAACGATCTAGCATGTAACACCTCATATCACTTTGCGGCCTCACGCACGGTATTCCCACGGGTGTCGCCTTACCCTTGCCCGGGACCGTTTGCGCCTTTTGGCACACGTATATGACAGTGTCGCTAGCATCCATATGATAAGGAGCCCGGGCTGACATGGCTAGTCGTAAACCCAAAGCGGCACAGACTTACAGGGACAGGCATCCATGACCCAGCATCGAACGTGTCGGTCATCAGCGAGTGAATCCAGGCTGTAGCACTGGGCTAGCAGGACTCCGGTGAACCGGGCTGTAGCGGGCTAACAGGACTCCGGTATTCACCGCGTGACATTTCCCCGAAGGGACAGACACAGGAACGAAGAAGGACACATGCCGGCCAGCCTAAGTGTTCCGGAGCAGTAGCAAGCTACCATGGCTCGGTGGAAACACTAGGAGACATTTCCCCGTAAGAGAGGCTACTAAAGATAAACAACTAGATGGTCAGATCCCACACATACCAAGCATTTCAATAACATACACACAATATGCTCGATATGTGCAAATACAACATGGCATCACAACATGACTCTATGACTCAAGTAATCTATTCAATAGGCTCCGAGGAGCGAGATATTACAAACATGGGTCTCATGACCCAACATTCAGAGCATACAAATCAAGCACAAGCGGAAGCTATCATGTCTGAATACAGACATCTATAAATGAAAAAGGCTGAGAAGCCTGACTATCTATCAGATCCTGCCGAGGGCACAAGATCGTAGCTGAGGTATCAAGCTAAACGTCGAAGTCCAAGCGGAACTACTAGTGAGACTGAAGTCTCTCTGCAAAAACATAAAATAGGCAAACGTGAGTACAAATGTACCCAGCAAGACTTACATCAGAACTATCTACATATGCATCATTATCAACAAAGGGATGGTGGGGTTTAACTGCAGCAAGCCAGCTTTGACTCGGTGGCTATCCTAAACTACGACTGCAAGCGACTCTTTTGAGGTGGCGCACACGAGTCCACATATTCACCATATCAATACACCACTATGGATCCGCTCCCGTCTCCCTACGAGAACGCCATCCACAGCACTCACGCTTATCTTGCGTATTTTAGAGTATCCACTTTCACTTGTCTATGAACTGATATAAGCAACCCAGAAGTCCTTTTCCGCGGACACGGCTATTCGAATAGATGATGTTAACCCTGCAGGGGTGTACTTCTTCATACATGTTTCCACCACTTAGCGTCTGCACACGACATGTGCTCGGCAGACTTCAAGCGAAAGCCGACGTGGGTGTAGACCACGACCTACCTAAACACTCAAGTCTCTAGTCCAGGTTTATCGCCTATTCGGGTTCCATCCATGAGGAGATCCGGCCGGAGTTTCGCTCACAGCCCCAAACGATGTGAACAGGGTTCCCGAGACACCAAACGGGCATCCGGTACACCGTGCCACGTACCTACCGCATCACAGCCCACCCCTACGGTCAGCGCTGTCCACGGCCTCCAGTAAGCTACAAACACCAGAAACTACTTGCAACTCCTGGACAGAGGACAAGGGTGAATAAGAAGTCGAGCGGGGTCATATTTCAGGGCCCAATGTATGGTAGTAACTGAATCATGGATCACAAACACAGAACTCAGTTCCTGAGGACGGCTGCAATGAGACAACCCACCATGTACTCCTACATGGCCTCTCACCGCTACCTTTACCAAATCGTGTTCACCACTTAGCTCACACACAGTAGGACATGTTCACACACCTCTGATTCATCCCTGATGAATCAGACCTGACTCAACTCTAAGCAGTAGCAGGCATGACAAACAAGCAAGAATGAGTAGGCACAACAGGGCTCAAACAACTCCTACTCATACTAGTGGGTTTCATCTATTTACTGTGGAATGACAGGTCATGCAAAGGATAAAGGGGTTCAGCTACCGCAGCAAGTAACAGATGAATCGGTGTTGTCCTAATGCATTAAAAGAGAGCAGGAGCGAGAGAGTAGGATTGTATCGAAATGAACAAGGGGGGTTTTGCTTGCCTGGCACTTCTGAAGATAACATTGAGTCTTCATCAGTGTCAACGATCGCATCCTCGGTATCACGTCTATCGAGAGGGGACAAATACCGGCAACACAGAAGGAAACACAATCAATGCAATGCACAATATGATGCATGATCATGACATAGCAAAATGAATGTGTTTTGGGCTAATGCATCTAGCAACAAGTTAAATGAAGTTGGTTTGAATACAAGATTCAAATTCAAACTCCATATGTGATTATTTAAATGCCCTTTAATTGATTTGTGCTAAACAGCAGCTATAAGTTGTTCTAACATGCATGAAAATGGTACAGATGGATTCCTTGAATTTTTCTGATAATTTTTCATATATAAATTATTTAATTTGGAGTTACGGTTAATTTTCTATGATTTATTGAAGTTTTAGGCATTTTCTGGAATTTATAAATCATTTAGGATTTATTTAAATTCCAGAACAAATACTGCGTCAGCATGACGTAATAGTGACGTCAGCAGGGTCAACCGAGCGCCCCAGGTCAAACCTGACGTGTGGGGTCCACACGTCAGTGACACAGGGACTAATCCCGCGTTGACCCGGGCTGGTTAGCTTTGACTAAGCCCTGGGGCCCACTTGTCAGCGTCAGTAGGTGGGGGGGTTAGTGACTAATTAACTAAGCCACGTCGACTTCGCCGGAGTTCGGCCGGCGACGACCAAAACTGCGGCGGGAGCTCGCCGGAGTGGCGCTGCGAGGGGTTTTGGGCCAAGCCAAGGGCACCAGAGGGTAGCCCGTGCCCGTGCGCATCTAGGGGGGCCATCGGGAGGTGCGGGGGTGGCCGGAGCTCGCCGGAGTGGGGGCCGCAGCGGCTGCCGGAGCTCGGGTTTGGGCGGAGCGAGGTTACGGGGCGCTAGGGGGCTGGCTGAGGGGCTATGCGGACTCCTGGGGCAGCTAGGAGCACGCTAGGCTCGTCGGACTGGCCGCAGCAGCACGTCAGTGCCATGCCCGGCGTCCATGGCGGACGGCGGCGCTCGGGAATGTGGCCGGGGTGCTACGGCACGGAAACGAACAAAATGGAGGAGGGGAAACGGAGTGGAGCTCACAGGGATCGCGCAGGGAGGGTCAGCGAGCTCGGGGGCGCGCCGGAGTGGCCGAATTCGACGGAGAAGATCCTCGGCGGCCGGCGAGGGGGAAAACGTCGGGGGCGGCGTTCCGGGGCTCTTTTGGTCGCGTGAGACGACGAGGAGGACGAGGGAGGACTTGCGGAGCTCTGGGAGGCGTCGGGGAGGCGAGAGGAGCACGGTGGCTGCGGCAATCGGCGTCGGTGGCGGCGGTGGTTCTCGGGTGAGAGGGAGAGAGAGCAGGGGAAGAAGGGGAGGGCGAGGGAGAGTGAGAGCGGTGCGGGGCAGCTGCGTGGCTTCGTCCGGGGCATCGAGGGAGTCCGGGGGAAGCAGGAGGTGGCCAGCAGGGGGGGAGGTGGCGCGCGCGCGTGCCGGCGAGCGTCGGGCACACGCCCTCGTCCTCCTGGCGAGGGAAGAAGACGACAGGGGGGCTGTGGTGGTGGGCTGGGCCAGCGGGAGGAGCTGGGCCGGGCAGGTAAGCAGGTAAGTGGCCCAGGTGGCCGTCTCCCTTTTTATTTTT
This sequence comes from Triticum aestivum, assembly GCF_018294505.1. NCBI lineage: Eukaryota > Viridiplantae > Streptophyta > Magnoliopsida > Poales > Poaceae > Triticum > Triticum aestivum. Next base: position 341,306,039 of record NC_057809.1, read on the forward strand.
GCTCTGTTTTATTTTTTTAATCATTGTTTTCTATTTGTTTCAATCTGTTTTGATTTAGTTCAAACACTAAATCATTTTTATTTCTTCCAATAATTTTTGCAGGGACTGAAAGTAATATTCTAGAGCCCCTCACAAAATATCAGAATTATTGAAGCATTAAAAATATATATAACATATATTTGCTCCAACTCAAATACAATATATATTAGTTCAAAGATCCAAAATGACATGGAAAAATGTGCATCATCTCTGGTTACTGTTTCCAGCATTTTTCCAAAGATGAAGAACATTTTTGAAAGCCACTTGGATTGACTGAAAATATTTTAGGTGAACCTGGTGAATTCTTAAAATGCTAGGGTTTGGACAATCCCCATTTCAACTTTCTGTAAAAGTAAACATGATGCATCACCAAAGGCTAGTACTAGTGCAATGCCAGAAGCTAGGGATGTGACAACTCACCCCCACTAAACAAGAATCTCGTCTCGAGATTCAAGCGTAGGGTAAGGTGAAGGGTAACGCGGACTAGTATAATCTTCACGATCCAGGGTGCACTTCAGTTGAACGTTGATTCATTCACCATCATTGTCTTGATGTCTTGTTTTGAGAAATCCTGCCAACATGACATGGAGGGAAGAAGGAGACTCTAGAAGGGTCGATCTTCTTGAAGATCGAACAACTCACGGAATGAGACATAGCAACATCTCTTGAGCTGGGAGACGAAGTACAGATTTGAAGAAATGGAGTGGAACAGATGACGAGAGTTCACTAGGTAGACAACGATCCCACACTTAAGAAGGTGGTAATCGGTTGTCAACGTAGCGAGGAGTTGAGTTGCCATGATACCACAATGAGACACCTTCGGAACCGTGACTCGTAGATATCTCCCCTTAAGTGGCAAAAGAATTACCTTTGATTCAGAGATCATTGAAACTCTTTATACCAGCTTAAGGCAAATCACAAGCGATCATTTGGAGGGGGTCGGTAGAATGACATACACGGACTTGGATGATGTGGATTACCTTGTTGAAGACAACGTAATGGATGAATTTTGCTTATCACCGGAAATGGAAGAGACCCATGGTAGAATGGCACATTGGCGGTGCAAGCTGGGAACAAAATGCAAATTCTGGGAATGATTCTGGTAACTGGGGAAGAACCCAACAATAGAGAGTGAATTCACTGTTGGAGTGGTTATAGCATAACCGAGGAAATCTGGGGCAATCCCAGCTAGTGCCGATGATAAGACGTAGCGCTTGTGCGTGCTCTCAAGAACTTGAGCATTTCCACAATCATCAAGGTTTTATCAACAACAGCGTCAAGGGTGCTGACAACACAACATACTACCATGATGAATAGCGATGGACGATGCAGATGCGAAGGAGGATAACACTTTCTCAGATTTCACCTTAGCGAGGCCAAGCAAATAAAATCTGGATGATCGACCGAGAGACATTTAGCACTCCGCTTCTAATGTTCTCCTTGATGTGCTAGTATAACCCATTCATAGATATGGTTTGATATCTAAAACATCAAGTAAAAGGTCGGACTTCGGGAACACAAAAATCCATAGGGCAACTAGGGAGTAAATCCTACGAAATCCCTAGGGGGGGGTGGCCAACTTCCTCAATCAAGATACTACAATAATAGGTCTTCCGGCTGGGTGTGTTGGCCATGACATCCACTTTATCGGTTATCGCGAGACCAATATTATAGTTCTTGGGAAATGTTCCAACCATCATATCTGCCTGAGATTCAGATCTGGTTGGTGTCAGGATATTCCAGACTCATCGAGTCTAGGAAGAAAAACGAAAGTTTGCAACACAAATCGACGAAATGACGTTGCGGGATTCTCGGGAGATGAACTACGATAGCAAGCTCCAAAACATGAGCTGGTTCTGCTACAAACATGTGAACACGTTGTCCCAGACAAGCATGACCACGTGGTAGTCTTATAATAAAACACTACCGAGTTCAGGAGGGGGAACCATCAACGAGGGTATCGAAGTTCTTTCATAAGTCCGGATTAGCTCTTATGAAGGAACTCCTTCTCCTTGAACAAATCAATCAGTGGCTTGGTGTGCTAGGGATACATATAGATTGAAGGTTGCAAGTCTTCAAACCACAGCATTCTTCGCACGTGTGCATGACTGATTTGGAATGATTCCAAAGAAAGCAACATTGACTTTCTCGAATCCACGGCGGCAACTTGCATCAGATGCACATGAATTAAAGGAAGTCACTACCTTCATCCAAACATATGCTTCATGAGCTAGCATGAACAAATGCTTTCAAAAGTTTCCAACACTAGCTTAATGTTCAGCAAAATTATGGAGAAGACAAGGATGTTGTCAATGGGCACAACAACAATTCATCTGGGTTTCCTTTTAAAAGGAATTCCATAGTTAAGTGAACAAGTGATAGCATTGGTCAGACCTAAAAGATATAATGGTGTATGCTCGAGGGATCAACCACGAATAAGACAACATTACGAGCATCGTTGGTACTGATTTGATTTGACGATAGCCCACACTCAAATCAAAGGATTGATAAGACAATAGGTCCAGCAACTGATCACAAGGACCAATCGATGAAGATATCATCTTTCTTCAACACACACTACACAAGAATATCCCTTTGGAACGAACTAAGTCAGACAAGCTTTTATCTTCCAACTCTCCAAGTTGTTGTCTAGCTTAACCAACTAGCTCAGGGATATCTAACACCGATTCTTGGAGAGAAGGTGGTTCACAAGAAACCAACTTGATCACGAACTCAACATAGCGGTCAGGTGACAACCCGGTAACACCTCCAAGAAGATATTTGGAAAGTCACGAACCACCGGTATGTTACTAAGCTCGAGAACAATCTTGCTTTTGAGGGCAAGACGATATGATCAAATGAGTGAGGACTTGACAAGATCCTAACTCATCAATCGAAGGGTGCACCGAAATAAGGACTAGGTAGCACGATCAGTCTTAGAAGGATGATTCGAAAACCAACATACTAGGAATGAAATTATTATCCTTTAACTACCAAGCAACAGAGTTGCTAGCAGTATTGATTTCACACATCACAATTCATTTGTCGGTATTCCGGTTGCATCAACACGAGGGCCGAGAAATGAACAGTGATGGCAAGAAGTATCACTGTACCAAGAGTTCATGGGATGGTGTGCAATTCCTATAACAATCTCGATATAAAATATGTAATACTCCAAGGTAGAGCAGAACCAAAAGCTGGATTGGCATTTGATCTGCGGAATACAACTACTTTGACCCAATCCTAGATATGGAAGAGGTACTGGAATTTGTTTCTCCTAGTCATTCCGGAATAGAATGGCTTGACAGACCACAAGAGTCATAGGCATCGATGAACGAACGCACGCATACTCTTGACTATCAATTGATAGGCGAGGGTCAGAATGCAACTAAAGAGAACAACTCAAAGGAACATATAACTTTCTGAGTTGTGGATGCATAGATTAGTATGTCGAACCAAGTTCAACATATTTCTTCCGGATAACCCATGCAGAAAGGTAGAACTGGCAGAGTCACGATTTATGAATGGAGAACTCCTCAAGAGTACTCTAATTGTGATTTTTTTTTGATCCAATAACATCTACCATAAGTAGTTCATGGTATTTGGAAGAAGAAGATACCACGGACTTCAAGGACTATCGCAAAGGTTACTAATATCCTAAAGGCACTAGCAATTACTATCAACATGAAGTAGGTAGAGTGAATCTCGGGTTCAGAACCCAGGAGTAGAATACCTACTACTAAGTAGCATCACGGGATGCTTCCGAGAATAAAGGCCAGAATCTTCACACTAGGACCACAAAACATTGCTAGATTACTAGGTGACTCCCTAAACACCTAGGGCCATAATAATAATTCCAACATATATGTCGAGGCAATAATTACCTCAACACACCGATTAGTGTGGTTAATCTGGCCCATGGGAACATCGGAAACAGAAGGAAGGGATTTGCAAATGCATCGGACTATTTAGAAACCTGGGATGACTCGGACAGCATAACGGCTATAATTGCTCAAAAAGATTTGAGACAATCACAAAAACGGTGGCATAACCACTCAGAAGCACAATATCAAGGTTCCGAGATCAACAATTAACATACGGAAGTAGTAGGAACTGAACTGAGACTTAAATCCAACAATCTTATAAGTCTACTGATTAGTAACACGTGATCCTAATAGAAAGAAGAGATAGCCTAGTTCTTAATCCCCGCAGGAAAGATAAGATGACTCAGATCAGAAGGGCATGAGGTATAAGGAGTAAAAAGAGCCTTACGTTCCATCCCACAATCAATTCCCTTATATAACTAAAGAATTTCTAAACTCAACTTCGACCAGTTTGGCTTGGTAATCCTACAGGCAGTCAAGCTCTGATACCAACGCTGTCAGGACCCCGACTCAATGCCACATCGATCTAGCATGTAACACCTCATATCACTTTGCGGCCTCACGCACGGTATTCCCACGGGTGTCGCCTTACCTTTGCCCGGGACCGTTTGCGCCTTTTGGCACACGTATATGACAGTGTCGCTAGCATCCATATGATAAGGAGCCCGGGCTGACATGGCTAGTCGTAAACCCAAAGCGGCACAGACTTACAGGGACAGGCATCCATGACCCAGCATCGAACGTGTCGGTCATCAGCGAGTGAATCCAGGCTGTAGCACTGGGCTAGCAGGACTCCGGTGAACCGGGCTGTAGCGGGCTAACAGGACTCCGGTATTCACCGCGTGACATTTCCCCGAAGGGACAGACACAGGAACGAAGAAGGACACATGCCGGCCAGCCTAAGTGTTCCGGAGCAGTAGCAAGCTACCATGGCTCGGTGGAAACACTAGGAGACATTTCCCCGTAAGAGAGGCTACTAAAGATAAACAACTAGATGGTCAGATCCCACACATACCAAGCATTTCAATAACATACACACAATATGCTCGATATGTGCAAATACAACATGGCATCACAACATGACTCTATGACTCAAGTAATCTATTCAATAGGCTCCGAGGAGCGAGATATTACAAACATGGGTCTCATGACCCAACATTCAGAGCATACAAATCAAGCACAAGCGGAAGCTATCATGTCTGAATACAGACATCTATAAATGAAAAAGGCTGAGAAGCCTGACTATCTATCAGATCCTGCCGAGGGCACAAGATCGTAGCTGAGGTATCAAGCTAAACGTCGAAGTCCAAGCGGAACTACTAGTGAGACTGAAGTCTCTCTGCAAAAACATAAAATAGGCAAACGTGAGTACAAATGTACCCAGCAAGACTTACATCAGAACTATCTACATATGCATCATTATCAACAAAGGGATGGTGGGGTTTAACTGCAGCAAGCCAGCTTTGACTCGGTGGCTATCCTAAACTACGACTGCAAGCGACTCTTTTGAGGTGGCGCACACGAGTCCACATATTCACCATATCAATACACCACTATGGATCCGCTCCCGTCTCCCTACGAGAACGCCATCCACAGCACTCACGCTTATCTTGCGTATTTTAGAGTATCCACTTTCACTTGTCTATGAACTGATATAAGCAACCCAGAAGTCCTTTTCCGCGGACACGGCTATTCGAATAGATGATGTTAACCCTGCAGGGGTGTACTTCTTCATACATGTTTCCACCACTTAGCGTCTGCACACGACATGTGCTCGGCAGACTTCAAGCGAAAGCCGACGTGGGTGTAGACCACGACCTACCTAAACACTCAAGTCTCTAGTCCAGGTTTATCGCCTATTCGGGTTCCATCCATGAGGAGATCCGGCCGGAGTTTCGCTCACAGCCCCAAACGATGTGAACAGGGTTCCCGAGACACCAAACGGGCATCCGGTACACCGTGCCACGTACCTACCGCATCACAGCCCACCCCTACGGTCAGCGCTGTCCACGGCCTCCAGTAAGCTACAAACACCAGAAACTACTTGCAACTCCTGGACAGAGGACAAGGGTGAATAAGAAGTCGAGCGGGGTCATATTTCAGGGCCCAATGTATGGTAGTAACTGAATCATGGATCACAAACACAGAACTCAGTTCCTGAGGACGGCTGCAATGAGACAACCCACCATGTACTCCTACATGGCCTCTCACCGCTACCTTTACCAAATCGTGTTCACCACTTAGCTCACACACAGTAGGACATGTTCACACACCTCTGATTCATCCCTGATGAATCAGACCTGACTCAACTCTAAGCAGTAGCAGGCATGACAAACAAGCAAGAATGAGTAGGCACAACAGGGCTCAAACAACTCCTACTCATACTAGTGGGTTTCATCTATTTACTGTGGAATGACAGGTCATGCAAAGGATAAAGGGGTTCAGCTACCGCAGCAAGTAACAGATGAATCGGTGTTGTCCTAATGCATTAAAAGAGAGCAGGAGCGAGAGAGTAGGATTGTATCGAAATGAACAAGGGGGGTTTTGCTTGCCTGGCACTTCTGAAGATAACATTGAGTCTTCATCAGTGTCAACGATCGCATCCTCGGTATCACGTCTATCGAGAGGGGACAAATACCGGCAACACAGAAGGAAACACAATCAATGCAATGCACAATATGATGCATGATCATGACATAGCAAAATGAATGTGTTTTGGGCTAATGCATCTAGCAACAAGTTAAATGAAGTTGGTTTGAATACAAGATTCAAATTCAAACTCCATATGTGATTATTTAAATGCCCTTTAATTGATTTGTGCTAAACAGCAGCTATAAGTTGTTCTAACATGCATGAAAATGGTACAGATGGATTCCTTGAATTTTTCTGATAATTTTTCATATATAAATTATTTAATTTGGAGTTACGGTTAATTTTCTATGATTTATTGAAGTTTTAGGCATTTTCTGGAATTTATAAATCATTTAGGATTTATTTAAATTCCAGAACAAATACTGCGTCAGCATGACGTAATAGTGACGTCAGCAGGGTCAACCGAGCGCCCCAGGTCAAACCTGACGTGTGGGGTCCACACGTCAGTGACACAGGGACTAATCCCGCGTTGACCCGGGCTGGTTAGCTTTGACTAAGCCCTGGGGCCCACTTGTCAGCGTCAGTAGGTGGGGGGGTTAGTGACTAATTAACTAAGCCACGTCGACTTCGCCGGAGTTCGGCCGGCGACGACCAAAACTGCGGCGGGAGCTCGCCGGAGTGGCGCTGCGAGGGGTTTTGGGCCAAGCCAAGGGCACCCGAGGGTAGCCCGTGCCCGTGCGCATCTAGGGGGGCCATCGGGAGGTGCGGGGGTGGCCGGAGCTCGCCGGAGTGGGGGCCGCAGCGGCTGCCGGAGCTCGGGTTTGGGCGGAGCGAGGTTACGGGGCGCTAGGGGGCTGGCTGAGGGGCTATGCGGACTCCTGGGGTAGCTAGGAGCACGCTAGGCTCGTCGGACTGGCCGCAGCAGCACGTCAGTGCCATGCCCGGCGTCCATGGCGGACGGCGGCGCTCGGGAATGTGGCCGGGGTGCTACGGCACGGAAACGAACAAAATGGAGGGGGGGGGGAACGGAGTGGAGCTCACAGGGATCGCGCAGGGAGGGTCAGCGAGCTCGGGGGCGCGCCGGAGTGGCCGAATTCGACGGAGAAGATCCTCGGCGGCCGGCGAGGGGGAAAACATCGGGGGCGGCGTTCCGGGGCTCTTCTGGTCGCGTGAGACGATGAGGAGAACGAGGGAGGACTTGCGGAGCTCTGGGAGGCGTCGGGGAGGCGAGAGGAGCACGGTGGCTGCGGCAATCGGCGTCGGTGGCGGCGGTGGTTCTCGGGTGAGAGGGAGAGAGAGCAGGGGAAGAAGGGGAGGGCGAGGGAGAGTGAGAGCGGTGCGGGGCAGCTGCGTGGCTTCGTCCGGGGCATCGAGGGAGTCCGGGGGAAGCAGGAGGTGGCCAGCAGGGGGGGAGGTGGCGCGCGCGCGTGCCGGCGAGCGTCGGGCACACGCCCTCGTCCTCCTGTCCAGGGAGGAAGACGACAGGGAGGCTGTGGTGGTGGGCTGGGCCAGCGGGAGGAGCTGGGCCGGGCAGGTAAGCAGGTAAGTGGCCCAGGTGGCCGTCTCCCTTTTACTTTTGCTCTGTTTTATTTTTTTAATCATTGTTTTCTATTTGTTTCAATCTGTTTTGATTTAGTTCAAACACTAAATCATTTTTATTTCTTCCAATAATTTTTGCAGGGACTGAAAGTAATATTCTAGAGCCCCTCACAAAATATCAGAATTATTGAAGCATTAAAAATATATATAACATATATTTGCTCCAACTCAAATACAATATATATTAGTTCAAAGATCCAAAATGACATGGAAAAATGTGCATCATCTCTGGTTACTGTTTCCAGCATTTTTCCAAAGATGAAGAACATTTTTGAAAGCCACTTGGATTGACTGAAAATATTTTAGGTGAACCTGGTGAATTCTTAAAATTCTAGGGTTTGGACAATCCCCATTTCAACTTTCTGTAAAAGTAAACATGATGCATCACCAAAGGCTAGTACTAGTGCAATGCCAGAAGCTAGGGATGTGACAACGTCATCGACGAACTGGTACATAGTAGAGCGACGGGCTACTTTTTCTGCTTCTTCCTGCTCCTCAGGAAGTTCCCCTGTTTGGAGGAATCGGACAGTATGATGTGCCCACCCTGGAGCCTGGGGCTCGACGGCGAGGACTAAAGGCATTTCCTCCGCTACAGGAGCTGCTGTCTCGATGGCAAGAGGTTGATGCTCTGTTGGAGCTAGCCGTCCTGTGGCGGGCTCAGTGTCTCCGGCAACATCCTTGCCGGCGACTTCGGGGAGCTCGGCGGGAAAGTACTTGCCGGGCCCTGATTTTCTCCTCTTGTTCTGCTTTGTTGATGGATCAACGGATGGCTGAGTTAGCCGAAGCACAAAGGTACCTGGCTCCACAGGTAGCTTGAGGGCAGCGCGTTTTGAGAGGTAATCAGCGATATCATTCTCCGCTCGGGGAACGTATTCTACCTATATACCGTCAAAACGCTCTTCCAGCTTTCTCACTTCATCGACGTAGGCCTTCATCAACGGGCTCTGGTAATCCTTGTTGACTTGCTTGACGACAAGTTGCGAGTCGCCTCTGACGACGAGTTTCTTGATTCCAAGGTCCGCCGCGATCCTAAGACCGGCAAGCAGCCCTTCGCACTCGTCCGTATTGTTTTTTGACACCTCCCTGGGGAAGTGCATCTGGATCACGTACTTGAGGTGCTCTCCGGTGGGCGCGATAAGCAGTACGCCAGCCCCGGCGCCCTGCAAGGAGAAAGCTCCATCAAAGTACATGATCCAGTCGCAACTTGCCTCCTTGTCAGGGAGAGCAGTCTCTTGGGTTTCTTCGTCAGGCGTCGCGGTCCATTCTGCAACGAACTCCGCCAGGACTCGGCTTTGAATCATCGAGGTACTCTCAAACTTGAGGCCAAAGCTGGAAAGTTCCAGTGCCCACTCTAGGATCCTTCCCGTTGCGTCTGGATTGTGCAATATCCGTTGCAGAGGGAGGCGAGTGACGACAGTGATTTCGTGTGCCTAGAAGTAGTGACGCAGCTTCCTCGAGGCCATAAGAAGGCCGAAGAGCAGTTTGTGCACACCGGAGTACCTCGATCTAGCCCCCTGCAGGAGGGAACTAACAAAGTAGACCAGGTGCTGCATCATTTTCTTCTTCGGCGGCACTTCAATTGGCTGTGTCGTCTCGGCATCGGTGGCATCGGGCTCCATCGCTGCTATTACCTCATCATCAATTTCTCTCTGCACCACTAGTGCGGCGCTGACCATCTGGTTCGTTGCCGCCAGGTACAGCAGCAATGGTTCCTATGGCCTAGGCGCAACTAGTATTGGCGCGGAGAAGAGGTACCTCTTCAAATCTTGCAATGCTGCTTCGGCTTTTGGCGTCCACTCCATCAGGCCCGCCTTTTTCAAAATCTTGAAAAAGGGAAGGGCGCGCTCGGCGGACTTGGAAATGAACCTGCTCATGGCGGCAACACAACCAGCAAGCCGACGCACATCCTTGACTCGCTTGGGCGCTTCAATCTGCTCTATAGCTTTGATCTTGTCTGGATTGGCCTCTATCCCACGTTGTGACACAAAGAACTCGAGAAGCTTGCCAGACGGGACGCCCAAGACACACTTCTCAGGGTTCAGCTTGAGAATGATCTTGCGTAGGTTTGCAAATGTTTCTTGTAAATCTAATATGAGGGTTGCCATGTTCTTGGTTTTGACCACTATATCATCCATATAAGCTTCCATATTTCTATGGAGCTGGGGTTCAAAACCAATCTGGACCGCCCTTGCAAACGTTGAACCAGCACACTTCAACCCGAAAGGCATCCGTATAAAGCAATACGTACCACATGGGGTGAGGAATGCCGTTTTCTCTTCATCTTCCCTTGTCATGAAGATCTGGTGGTAGCCGGAGTAGGCATCGAGGAATGACAACAGATCACACCCAGCTGTGGAGTCAACAATCTGGTCGATGCGCGGCAATGGAAAGGGGTCTTTGGGACAAGCCTTATTAATATCTGTGTAATCAATACACAGCCTCCACTTCCCATTTGCCTTGTGCACTACCACCGGATTGGCCAACCATGTTGGATGGAGCACTCCTCTTACCAAACCCGCTGCTTCCAGTTTCCGGATCTCCTCTGTGATGAACTCTTGTCATTCCAAAGCTTGCTTTCTGACCATCTGCTTGACGGGGCGCGCATGAGGACAGACAGCAAGGTGGTGCTCAATCACCTCCCTAGGAACGCCGGGGATGACGGATGCTTACCATGCAAACACATCGACATTCGCCCGTAGGAAGGTGACGAGCGCGTCTTCCTATTTGTCGTCAAGGGTGGAGCTTATGGTAAAAGCTCCTACCGTGCCGTCCTCCTTGACAGAAACCTTCTTGGTTCCCAGTGGAGTGGCCCTGGACTTCTTGTTTCAGTCGGCGGAGCTCTCTGGCACGTCCTCGACGGGAGCGCTACACTCCGAAGAGGTGCGCTTGCCGGAGTGGGTGCCTGAGGTCTCACCGGTCTTCTTCTTTCGCCTTCCCGGGGCTCCAGCGGCAGGAGCAAGCGCCTTAGCAGTGGCGGCTGCTGCAACTGCTTGTTGGTAGAGTTGGTCAGCGCAAAATAGCGCATCCTTCTTGTCTAATGGGACAGTGATGACCGTCACAGGCCCAGCATCTTCAGGGTGTTGTAGGCGTAATGCGACGCCACCATGAACTTGGCCAGCGCTGGGCGGCCTAGGATCCCGTTGTAAGGCAAGGTGATCTTGGCAATGTTGAACACAATCCTTTCTGTCCTGTAGTTCAGATCACTCCCAAAAGTCAAGGGCAACGTGACCTTTCCATTTAGTTTCCTTCTTCCCGAGTTGACCCCCTGAAACGTGCCCGTATCTTCGAGGTCTTCATCAGGAATCTGCAATTTCTCGATCACGGCAGGCGAGATTAAGTTCAGACCGGCCCCGCCATCGACTAGCATCTTTGTCACCTTGAGGTTGCGTATCGTTGGTGAAACCAACAATGGCAAGCACCCAACTGCAGTAATGCGATTAGGGTGATCCTCAGTGTCAAAAATGATAGGTGTGTCAAAAACGACGGCCTTCGGGCATCAAACAACGGTTCCGCCGCTGTAATCTCATGCGCCCACTGTTTAAGCTGGCGGTGAGAGGTATGCAGCGAGGCGCCGCCATCGACGCACATGGCCTCTGTAGCTTTCTGAAATTCTTGGTCACCAGACTCATCGTCCTCTTCGTGATCATCGTCTTCTGGCTTTTTGTCACGGCCCCGGGCGGGCCTCTCCTGTTGTTTATCTTTGCCGCGACGGCCCGCCTGGCCGTTACGCTTCTTGCCAGACCCCTCAGCACCGTCCTGGCCTTTCTCCTTGTCCCTCCTCTCATATTTAGCCCTCTGCTTCTCAGCAAGGAGCTCAACCTGTCAGCAGTTCTGGAGATCATGGCCTTTGGTGTGATGGATCTTGCAGTATTGCTTGTCGGAGTTTCATGGCTTCTTGGCAGCCGCCAAGGCCCGGCAGGCGACACATCCAGCAATTTCCTTGTCGGGGTCATCTGCCTTGGTTTTCTTGGTGGAGCCGGCATCGTCAGATCCCTCGACGGCAAGCACAACTTTACCTTTGTGCTTCCTGTTGCGGCGCCGGCCTTTCTTCGCCGGGGCGGCAGTATCCTCATCTGAGGAGTCGGTTTCCACGCCGGCATCTTCGCCGGGGTACTTCCTTCCCTCTTCAGCTCGGGCACATTTGTCAGCAAGAACATAGAGTTCTGCCACATCTCCTTGTTCATGGCCAGTTCTTTGCGCATCTTGCGGTTACGCATGTTCTGATGGAACGCGCTGATGATGCCGGCAGGGTGAACATCAGGGAATGACATGCAGGTCGCTTGCTTGGCCATGGGCTTGGTGACCCCCAGTAAAGGCGCCCACAAACTCATGGCACAAATCCGACCAGGAGGAAATAGAGTCTACCGGCAAGTGCATCAACCACGACATGGCGTTGGGTTTAAGAGCCAATGGAAAGTAATTCGCAAGAACCTTATCTTCGCAGGCTCCAGCGGCTTGCATCGCGATGGTGTAGATGCTGAGGAACTCAGACGGGTGAGTCTTGCTGCTGTACTTTTCGCCAACGTCAGGTTTGAAGGTGCGATCACTACTAGGAAAAGCCTACTAATGCGCACCAGTTTTGCCTACTAATGGCGCATCACTGGTGCGCCATTAGTAGCACGCCACTAGTAATTTTTACTAATGGTGCACCACTGGTGCGCCATTAGTATCTGGTATACTAATGGCGCACCATCCAGTGCGCCATTAGTATATAACACCATGCGCCATTAGTCTGCCTCCCAGGGGCCATATTTAACCATGTGCTTTGGCACACTAATGGTGCACTGCGGATAGATGCGCCATTAGTATACTTGGCATACTAATGGCGCACTCTGTAGTGATGCGCCATTAGTATGAATATTAGGTTTTATTTTTTTTACTTTTCTGATTTTTGCACATGTTACAAAATATATTATTTGACAAAATATAGACAGTAGCACACAGCAACAGCAGATTCATCGAATACAATAGAAGATTAGTCTCCGAATACAATTCATCATATTAGTCTCCAAATTCAAAAGACCGAACAAAGATAAAACATTACAAGTCTCGAGACCGCGAGTATCGAGTTTGTCGGAAGTAATACTAATCCTAACAAGTCCTACTAATCATCATCATACAACTTCTACTCGTTATTCATAACAAGTCATACGATCATCATCTTGATAGTCATCGAACCAACCCTACTTAATTGTTCTTAGCACATGATCATCAGTATTAGGCAGGACCTAAATACCCTATTTAAGCTAAAATAGCATAAAACAATATAGACCCTAACTCTCCATTATGGAGAATGGAGAACATCATGTCTCCAATTCTTGTGCTTCGCTTCCTTTTGCTTCCAAGAAGCTCCTTACGACTGTCCATACATTTTTTCCATCCTTTGATTTTCATGTCTCCACTTCTTTTAGAAATCTCGTATGGACAGTTGAGATTCGTAGGATGACCTGGCTGTATGTTCAAAACATTAACACTACCTTTCAGATACATCATATGAGGCACACAATTCTCTTGGATTATCTGTTGAAAAACATAGTAATAACTTCATAGTTAGCAATGATGTACTAGTTTTAGAAGTATGCAAAAGATGCACGGATGTCATAATAGTAAAAATCTTACCAGGGTATCTCCATGGTAGTTACCGTAGTTGAACACATGCACTAGTGGCACGTATTTACCATAATGTTGAGGAGTTTGATTGTGGATAGTGTAATTCTCAATGTCAGTACAAAATCCGACCAGATGATTTTTCTCCTTGTAAGTTGTTAATTCGGAGCCATCGATGTAGTGGGTTTTGTCTACCATCTCCCGCACATTCTTTGAACAATAAAAATAAGTTGTCAATGGAAATAAGCTGTCAACTATTTTGATATAAACAATATAAATTAGCTAATAACTATGTTTGAGAAACTCACATAGCGGTAGAACTGGAGGCGTATCAACAAGGACCCACATGTCCATATTGTCTTGGTTGATGTTAGGATTACCAAGATCCATGGTGATAAGCATACCCTCATCAAAACCATACATCTTGCAAAATGCTTCCCAATTTCTGCCACCAAAATGGGTTACGCTCTCAGAATTATATAGATTTACTTCAAAGTCCACATCGTGATGAGTCCTTAGGTGAATTTTCTTTGTTTCAGAAATTTCATGGTCTTCAAAATCCATCCTCTCCAAGACATAGCGTCTTGCATGGCATGGGATAAGCTATACTCGAATTGTAAAAGATGAAAATTACACGTTGAAATAGTTGAAGTCATGCTTAATTATGAAAATAACACTCGTCGTCGTTGTGTACCGTTTCAACTTTGAAGGTCTCCTCGAGCTTAATGCTGAAGCGCCGATCATCGTCCAGGTGAGGCATGTCGCACAGATATCGATCATCGTGGCACCAGTCGCACTCCGCCGGGAGACTTTCATCGTCCGATGATGATGACGACATATCCTACGTTCATAATTCAAAACTACATCATTTAGGGTTTGTCGACACCGAGGCATCCTAAAAGCTAAGCTTTTATCATTTAGGGTTTGTCGATGCTGAGGCACCCTAAAAGCCTAAGCTTTCATCATTTAGGTTCTTATCGACACCGAGGCACCCTAAAAGCCAAGGTTTTATCATTTAGGGTTTGTCGACGTCGAGGCACCCTAAAAGCCTAAGCTTTCATCATTTAGGTTTTGTCGACACCGAGGCACCCTAAAAGCCTAAGCATACATCATTTAGGTTCTCATCGACACCGAGGCACCCTATAGAAGCGAAGTTAAGTTTTCATCATTTAGGGTTTATCGATGCCGAGGCACCCTAGGTTGGGCCTAATCACTTGGCACTAATCACTTGGCTCTATTGCCACCTATGTTGGGTTTATCATCTAGGGTTTATCGATGCTAACGAGAATTCTAAGTTGGGCCTAATCACTTGGCTCTATTGCCACCTATGGTTTAATGCAGCAAGAATGGCAGGGCAGTTGATCCTACTTAACTAAGTACTAAGATACCCCGTCCCATGCATTAGTCACAAGTACCCCATATGTCCTATTTTTAGCAAAGTCATGCTAAAATTCACGGAAAATTTCAGCATGACCTTTGCTGAAAATAGGACATATGGAGTACCCGAATTTGCCGGAACGGAAGTTAATCGACATTCCGGCAAACTCAAGGGCCTCTCGGGGTACCTGCAAATTCATTACCCCACCCCCACCCAGCTGCAACCCCACAACACCCCACAATATCATCACGACACGATGGTCAGAGACAAAACCCCCCAATATCATCAAAATACTCCAGTTATGAAGTAAAATTCCTGAAGTGTTCCAGGAGTAGAACTTGAAGTGTAGTCAGTGGCTTCACGTATGTGCATAAAAATCATAAAAATTCAAAATCATTTGAAACCTGATCACTAGTCATAAAAATTCAAAATCTTTTCAAAATCACAATGTACTAATTAGTTCTTGTGCTCATCGAGTAGCAACATCTTTCATACATGATCAGTAGTCATGTACCAAATTTTTATTTAAACTGAATTTGCAAATCAACAAGAGCTCTACTAGTTTCAGACTAGATTTATACTAAATACACTAGATTATTTGACCAGTAGTCATGTGAACTCTTTAAATTTGTAAACACTTCCAGACTTGAGCATTGAGAGTTCACAATTGCAAAAAATGTCCCTTGTTCTTGAACTTGTATTGTACTCCATTCATTCAAGCACAAAGAAACAATTATTGTTGATACTCATGTGTTTCTTTCCAAATAATTTTATTTATTCAGAGTTTGAGAAATTTCGAACAAAAAAACGCAAGATACAGACTGAATTTGATGTTCAAAAATAACTGATAGTAGCATGCTATGGTACAGATAAAGTTGGGTCATAGTAACACACAGTAACATTTCTGGAATCCAAATTGAAACAATAAATCACAGCTAGCTAGCAACTGAAAATCAAATTGGCACTTTCTCCAAACTCATACATGTCTTCTCTTTTTGTAGCATCAGTGCTCACCTCGATGGATTAACTGAATTTTCTACAAACACCAAGTACTAAGGCACACAAAAGTTCTGAAATTTGTGTGCCTAACTGAATTGACAGAATTTTCAGTAACCGAATAGACTGAATTTTCAAAACTCACAAATATTAATAGGTTGACTATAGCAAATCCAATTTGCATGCTTCACTACATATAATTTACAATAATCCGAGGGGATAAATACAGCACTGGAAAAGTCAATTCAGGTTTATCTGAATTGGCAGCTACAGTGATGCCATTTAAAGCTAGCTAGAGGGAAAAGCCATTTAAAAAAATCCTCTCATCTCATATGAGCAGTGTTAATCCTAAGACTAATAGTTTGTTGTGCAGTACAGCTACAGTGATGCCCTGTCCATTTTGTCCCTCCCCGACTAGATACTAGAGTAGCACTGTTGATGCCCTGTTCTTGCTGAACTTTATGACAGTATATATAACAACTTATCCTCTTAAGCCAAAACAACTTTCTAAAAGCCAGATGCAACTTATTGAGCTAATTTTGAGCAGAACTCCTTGAGGAACTAGCAGCAAAAGGTACTGAACTAGCAGCAAGCTTGTGCTATTGCTTACTAAGGTACTGAACTGATCAGAACTTCAGAACAGTGAGCTTTACATACTAATTTCAGAGGGATTTGAACCTAATTTGACCTAAATTCGAGAGGGATTTGACCTTATTTTGCATCTACACTAGCCCCTAATCCATGGCTAGAGCTAGTAGTAGGAACACATGGTAGAGTAATTAGGCAGCCTTGAGGAACCCAAATCCATGGCTGCTAGATCGAATGAAACAAGGAGGGGAGTTGGGGGCACCTTCACCTTGGGTGGCTGAATGACGGCGCCGTGGATTTAGAGGTCTAGGTGGAAGAAGCCCTTGATTGCGGCGACTGTGGTGGCTGGGTGCGCCCCTCCTGCTCCTCCTCCTCGAGCAGGACAAGGTCGGCGGCTACACAGTGAGGAGAAGGCCCTCCTCTCCTCTCCGGGCGTCGTCCTGGTCGCTTGCCGGCGCGGTCTACCTGTAGAGACGAGACAAGAAGGGGTTAGGGGTTTGGAGTGGAGGGGGGATTACGGGCGGAGGACGATGGGCGGAGGAGGAGGGGGGCTTACGTGCGAAGGAGGACGGGCGGCGGTTCAGTAGGGGCGGCGGAGGGAGGCGCTGCTGGGCTCCTGTGCCGGCTGTGGAGCAGCGGAGGCTTCAGACGGCTGGGTGCGCTGCGGTGTCGGGCTGGCAGTCGTGGCGGCAGGCGGGGGAGCCGGAGTGGGTGTGGAGCGGGCGCGGGGGTTGTTGGAGCGGGCCGGGGGTCATCGGAGTGGGCGCGGCGGGGGAGGGAAGGGGGATCTGGCGAGTGAGAGGGAAGGGGGGATCGGGCGAAGGGGTATCCAGCTAGACACTATAGCAATGGCGCACCACCCTCTGGTGCGCCATTAGTAGTTTTTTCTGATAGCAATGGCGCACCCTCCCTCGGTGCGCAATTAGTAACTTTTTTTTCTGACAGCAATGGCGCACCCTCCTCTGGTGCGCCATTAGTAACATTTTTTTCATTATTTCTTGTTGCATCTAATAATTTGGTTTTATCAAATTTGTTATTTTCATGAGGACTAGAACAGAAGATATCATCAAATATCATCAATTTTTTTGAAAATATCATCAAATTTGTTTTTTTATTTTTAATTGAAAATATCATCAAATTTGTTATTTGAAGATATCATCAAATTTCTTATTTGAAAATATCATCAAATTTGTTATTTAAAAATATCTTCAAAAAGTGGGGGAGGGTGCGGGTGTTGGTGGCGGCGGTGGAGCAGGCCGGGGGAAGGTGTGGGGTGTCGGCGGCGGCGATGGAGCGGGGGAGGGTGCGGTGGGTAGTCGGCGGCTGTGGAGCGGGGGAGGGTGCGGTGGGTCGTCGGCGGCGGTGGAGCGGGGGAGGGTGCGGTGGGTCGACGGCGGCGGTGGAGCGGTGAACTTTTTTATTATTATTTTTTTTAAATGAAGAGGGGAGAGGAGGCGCAGGTGGGATCGAGATCGAGATGGAGGGGGAAACGAGATCGAGATGGAGGGGGATCGAGATCGAGTGTCCTCAAGAATATTCAATATTATATCATATTGAATATGAAAAAATATTCATGAATTCAAAAAGTGCCCATGAAATTTAAAAATATTCATGATATCAAAAAGTGCCCATGAAATTTAAAAATACTCATGATATCAAAATATATACTAATGGCGCACTTCTACAGGGTGCGCCATTAGTAGTTTAAACTAGTAATGGCGCACTGTGAGGCGGTGCGCCATTAGTAGTTTTGCAAAAAAAAGAATAAAAAAAATTCAGTACTAGCGCACTCCATGTCTGGTGCGCCATTACTAGTTAGAACTAGTAATGGCGCACTTCGGTAGGATGCGCCATTAGTATGTATGTAAAAATAAAAAAAATTATCACTAGTGGCGCACCTATTTTCTGGTGCGCCATTAGTGTCTTCCACACTAATGGCGCATCACCAACTGGTGCGCCATTAGTATATAGTAGTGGCGCACTACTTCCCTGGTGCTCCATTAGTGTCAATCCTATCTATAGCCCTTTTCCTAGTAGTGGATGAGTGGGCCACTGGAACCGCCGCAGCTCACGGGTAAAAGACGGACATCCTATCTCGTAAGGTAGGCCTCCAGGGCTCTCTGGGGCCGGGTGGTTCACAGCAGGCCCTGCTCGCCTGTCTGACTGGTGGCGCGCTCCGCGCCAGCGCTCGATAGTGGTTCGAGCGTCTTCATGGGCTCGTTCCCAAAGAACTTGGTGCTGGTCACAGCGGGTCCGCGGGTCAGACGATGCTATGGAGATGGCGTCGCCCGCGACGTCGCGACGAGCCGGCGTCCGCGGAACCGGATGGGGAAGAGGTGAATGCACCATGGTCGCGGCGCCACCGGCTTTTCCGCCACTGGTCCGCGGGACTCCATCGGAGCGTCGACCTGGGGGCCCCACCGAACTTGGTTCGTCGTTGTTGGCCACCGTGACAAGGCTTCGGATAGTGGCTCTCCATTCATCGAGTTTCCCCATGGTGGGAGGAAAGTCGAGGAGCAACTGCGCACGCGCCAGGGCCTCTGCTGCTGTCGGTGGCAGCGAAACCTGCACGGATCGCGACACGCTTCGACTTCTGACCATGTCAGAAGGAGCTCTATCACGACCCCGCGGTCGCATGCCGTTTTCACCAGCGCCTCAGCGAGTGGGCAGGTCTTCTACGTCCCGGGAGTGGCGCTCGGGGCTCTTCCCGCGGCGACGCCCGGGATCTTCGCCGTGATTACGCCGTTCGTCGCACGCTGCCCGGGAGGAACGCACTGTTGACACCGGCGTGGGAGTCTTGGAGGCCCTCGCTTCGCCTTCGGGTGGGGCGGTGATGACCTTGGAAGGCCCCGCTCCACCCGCGAAGGACTTGGCTCCGCCTTTGGATTTGCCGACGTGTGGCCTGTTACCAGGCGCACAAACATCGCCGCCTCCCAAACTCCGGCTGCTGGGATGGTGTTGGTGTTCGCGAGCAGCGCCCAGGGTCCTCTCTGCGACCGGTCCGCTGCTCGCCCGCGTCGGGACGGGTTGTCCGGCTTCCGGCTGGCCAACCGCCACCGTCGTCTTCTTCTTGGGCGCCATGATGATGAAGAACCACCGAACTAACTGCTAAAGCCGATTCTCACAACTGCGCCCCCTACGTGGCGCGCCAGAGATGTCGGTGGGAACGACACCTATGGGATCACAAGAATCCCAACTGTGGTTGGCGGGGCGCGGGGTCGTGAGAAGAGCGGATCTAACAGGTAGCACACGGTTCGTTTATCCAGGTTCGGGCCGCGAGGATGCGTAAAACCCTACTCCTGCTTTGGTGGATTGTATATCTGTGTTCTTGAGCTAGCTATGGGGCGTGAGGAGCTCCAAAAAGTCGAATCCTTCTCCTGGTCGCCTCGGGCCTCCTTTTATAGAAAAAGGGGTTGCCACAGTGGCACACAGGAGGTGGAAAGGGCACAGTGATGCGAGGTTATCCCTCGCATTACATGACAAGGCGCATTAAATGCGTCTTGCTTAGGTGTCCTTACTTTATCGGGGACGGGGGAGAGATCTGTCTCGTCCATCGCTGCCCCTTCTTGTGTCGACATGCGCCCTGGCCAGTGACGCCCACGATGCCACGTAGGTAGGCTGGCAGCTGAGGTGGCGCAGTGGTGGGTCTTCACGAAGATTGGCATGCCGCCATGCAGGTGCCTACCCAACTGGTTGGGTCGGCAGCTGCATGCATGTGGTGGTGGAGATTTAGTCGGTGTGGGCCTGATGGTGGCCCTGCGGGTGTCCTCGGGAAGGGCCTTGCCAGGGCCCCGGCAAGGGTCTTGCGGAGGCGCCTGGTGTCATCCCCGGCAAGGTGCTTGCTGGGGGCCTTGTGGTCTTCCTCGGCTGGGATCCCGCCAAGGGCTGTCGTCTCCTTAGTGCGTATCTGATCTTGAATGTCTTTACAAAGATCTGCATGCCATCACGGGGATGTCTCACGAATCCTTGCCCTTTGGGGGCAGTGGACTCAAGGGTGGTTTGCTCCGTAGGTGCGGGACGAGTCGCCGCGGCAAGGGTCTTGCCGGGGCTGCTAGAACTTTCTCCCGGCAAGGATCTTGCCGGGGGAGTCCGCTTTGTCCCCTTTGCCCTTCGTGGTCTTGGCCTTGGCGTCGTAGTTCTCTTGAGCTTCGGTCTTACCCTGGCTCACCTCCCTTGCCTTGCTTGGTGTGGTGGTGCCCGTGGCTCAGACTGCCCGTGCACAGTTATAGGGGTACAAAAAGTGTACCCCTCTTTTTGTACACCGACAATGGGTTCCGGCAAACCCTTGAGGTTCAAACACCTGGGTGCGCACGAAGATCTCTCTCCCCCTAGCTCACACTCTCGCCATGGTCTCAAAGCCTAGCACGCCGAACTAGAGGAACAAGGGACACAAGAGTTTCTACTGGTTCGGGCCACCGTTGCGGTGTAATACCCAACTCTAATGTGGTGTGGTGGATTGCCTTGTAGGTTGGGGATGGATAAGTATAACGTAAGAACAACCTCCTGAGGAGAGGTGTTCTTGAGATTGATGAGCTTGTGTGTGTGAGGATGGTATGGTTTCTCCCAGATCAGATCTCGGTCCCCTTCCTACGGTGGTGGCTAGTCCTATATATAGAGGCCCGGGTCCTCTTCCAAAATATTAGGCGAGAAGGGATCCCACAACGTCCAATTTCAAGGGGGACAACTAGTAAAAGTTATCCTGACAAAAGGTGGTGTTCGCGCCAAAGGCTTTGGTGGTGACGCCGTCGTGGGCTCCGTGATGACCTCCGTTCTGCCATCCTACTTGTCTTGGTCTCGTTGCACCGATATGGAAACCTTTGCCTGATGCCTCGGGACTCCTCGTCTGCGCCTGCCCCTTTAGCACCAAAGAGGCAACCGGTACTCTGCGCGTGGTGGCGCCCGCCTGGCCTTGGTCATCATGGCTTACGTCATGGAAACCTCATGAGGTGCCCCTCGCCTTGATCTCTCTGCTTCTCGTGAGCCAGCCTAGTGAGGCTGCACCCGAGGAGGTCTTGTCTCCTCTGCCTCGCGAGGCTTGGCCCCTCGCGGGGGTCTTGAGTGTTTGCTGACGAAGCTGGGCCATACCCAAGCCGCTGGATGACCCAGGCCGTGGGCCGCAGGTAGGCAAGTCTAGGGACCCCTCTTCCCAGAACGCCGACAGTAGCCCCCGAGCCCAAGGCGCGCTCGGACTTGGCTTCGAGGCGAAGCCAAGGGGCAAGAGCGGAGCGTCGCGGGCCCCAACCACCTGCGGCCTTGATTGATGCATGGTGACTGACGGGACGTGGGCGTCTCCGCTTCCCCATGCAGCCTCGGCACCTGCCCGACTTGACGAGTCCCTGTTGCATGCAGAAAAAGTTCATCATTACCTTAGATCATGGAGGCCGGCGGTTGGCCTCCCCTTGGCTATAAATGAGGGGAGGAGGAGGGCCCCCGTTGCTCGTCTCTTCCGCCCGCTTCTTCTTCTTCCTCGCTCCACCACCTTGCAGCGGCACCCATGGTGCCGATTCAGAGGTTCTCCGCTGCTGAAAAGGGGAAAGCTCCCTACGAAGAGTCGGGGCCGCTCCCACCGAAGAAGAGGCTGGCTCGCTTATGTGATGTCGTTGTGATGCCGGAGGTGACGAGGCCTTGGCACGAACGGCCTCCCCCTGGCTATCCGTTGCCTTTGTACGCCCAGGCAGAGGGATCCGGAGGAGGAGGCAGGGACCGACGCCCCTCGCGCCACGGCCGCAATGGCCATGCAGTGGTGGCGCGCGCTACCGCCCCGCGAACCCACGCTGAGGGCTCCTCACGTGAACTCATGGTGTGGGCGGCGATGCCCCCGCACACGTGGATCCAATTCCCGCCGTTCTTTACCAAAGAGATGCCGCCGAGTGGGCCACTAGAGTTGTGGCTGCAACACGCTGGGTGAGACACCCTGGTGATGGGGACGGGGCTTGAGGTCGTCTCCCTAGGCAAGTTTTCATGACCCGTGGATGGGGTGAGCTCGCTCGCGTCTGCCGCGCGGAGGGGGTGCTCGCCATCCATTTCAAGTACGATAGCGCCTCCAAGCTATTCTTCAAGGTCTTCGACAAGGAGGGAAATCGCCTAGAATGCTGCCCTGGAGGGGGCCATCCGGACGGTGCGGCGGCAGGCGCTCAACTCGCCCTTGGGCCTGCCGACAGCTCCTCCAGCAGCAGCAGCGGCTCCTAGGGGTCCAGCGAATCTCCCGAGCCTGACGAGACTCCGGAGACGAGCGATGACACCTACGTGCCCCCGAGCTCTCGCCGTGCCCGGAGCGCAGCCGCGACATCCGCCCATCACCGCTATTGATCTGGATGGGGTTGGCGTCGGCCTCCGATGGCCCACTGATGATGATGGCCTCAGCGGCAACGCCTGTAGATAGGGCTCCTAGAAACCTTCTTCTTTTGTTCCCTGGGAGGAGTCGAGATGAACTCCATGGGGGTGCGTAAAGGATCTGTAGTGTATTTTGTTAATATTTTCCTTATTATGAAGATCTATGACTACTTGTCTTGCTTCGGCTTAGTCCCCCCGTTCCAACCTTGCGGTAGCTTGGTGCTCTACGCCAACAGGTCCCGGTCCCCAGGTAGGCTACAGCCGTCGCTGGTATGCCAAGTCGCGATGCCGTGGTCAAGGCAAGGAGGTGAGCGGCCTGAGGTCCAGTAAGAGCTCCTGAGGTGCGATGCTCAAGAGGACCCCTTTAGCATGCAAGCAACTACCTGAAGGCGGGAAAGGAAGGCGCCGTTACCATAGCAAGGCCGCAAGAGATGGGAATCATGTGTCACAGCGCTTGGCTAATCCGAGTGCGAGATTTATCTTAGTGGTCCAAAGTCGATTCCTTGTGCCGTACCAGCTTCATGCGTCAACTGGGTCAGGCTTGCGCGAGCTTCCCCCTCCTTTCACGTCCTTCTATGTGCTCTGCGTCCTCGAGTCCCGACCCTCGAGCAAGCTTAGCCGCCGCTAGTATGCCAGGTCGCGATGCTATGATCAAGGCCAGGGGGTGAGGGCTGGAGAGCCTGTAAGAGTTCCTAAGTAGTGATGGTCAGGATCCCCCCTTTAATGCGCAAGCGAATTGTGTGAAAAAAGAAGGAGCCCGTGGTGCCGCCTACCATCAGCCTCCGGAGGTTCCTGCAGGTTAGCACAAGGGAGGAATACAGGTTGTAACAGCGCCTCCCGGTATGCCACTGGTCGTTTCGCAAGAAGATGAAGGCACTGAGGGCCTGGTGAGGTGACATGCGCAGGGCGTGCCACGAGCTAGAGCTCGACCGCTCAGATTTGTCAGCGTTGTAGGGACGGACCCGAGCATAAGCGTCGTGCCAGCATGAGTAGCCCCCTTTACGGGATGAGCAGGGGGGCGATGGGCAGCGTGGGTGGCCGCGATGGATAATAGGCAAGCAGGTGATAATCATGGAATGACTCAAGCAAAGGGCACTACAAAAAAAGACACATCTGTGACATTTTGGGCCAAACGAAAAAAAATTCTATCAGACATATGACACTTCTATGACGATAATTGTGACAAAAACTGGTATCATCATAGATGTGGTGGGCTCCTACTTCTATGACAAAAAATCATGACAGCAAATGGGCTTTTCGTCCTGGGCGGGCCGGAGACGCAGCTGCATGACATTCTTTGGGCCGTCCATGACGGAAAAAACCGTGGTAGAAGTGAGGGGGAGGAAAATTTTGCGGAGTTTCCGATAATGGTGGGAGGTCGGGGGCCGAGCGATGCGCGTTTCTCTCGTACACGTGCGCGTGTGTGTGTGAGGCGTTGGCTCTAACTGAACCCGAGCAAGGCGTTGTGCTCTAACTGAACCCGAGCGATTGCACTGCAGGCTACGCGTTACTGAACCTGAGAGATCGATCGATGGCTGTTAACTGAACCCGATCGAGTGATTCCTTCGCTACTGCTGCTAACCGAAGCCGACCGATTGGATGAATAGTGAGTGTTGCGGGGGGGTGGATGAACAGGGAGCAGTGGCGTTGCCTCTGGATGAACAGGACCCCGTGGTGTGGTGGAGGGCTAGATGAACAGTAGACGGTGGAGGGGTGCCCGTGGAGGTGTGGTTGAACAGGACCCCTGGTGTGGAGGGCTAGATGAATAGTAGACGATGGAGGGGTGCTCGTGGAGGGGTGGTTGAACAGTAGCCGGTGGAGTAGCGCGCGGTGGAGGCTGGATGAACAGGAGCCCGTGGAGGCTGGAGGAGGTTGACAGTGGAGATGAACAGTATCTCGTGGAGTCCCGTTTTGTGGTACACCACAACCCTCCCGATGAACATGACCCCATTTCGACCGTAGCGCTCCAACACAAGTCCGTTTCCTTCGTTTTGCGGTACGCCACACCCATCCCGATCAACAGGACCCTCGTTTCGACTGCAGGAGGTCTGTTTCCTCCGTTTTGCGATATGCCACACCCCTCCCGATCAACAGGACCCCTGTTTCGACCGTAGGAGGTCTGTTTCCTCCATTTTGCAGTATGCCAGACCCCTCCCAATCAACAGGACCCCGTTCCGAACGTAGGAGGTCCGTTTCCTCCGTTGTGTGGTATGCCAGGCCTCGTTTCCATCGCTTGTTCCGTCCAAGCCCTCCCGATGTCCACGACCATGCATTCCATTCCGACCCAGCCGGTTGGCTCCCACGCGTTTTGTTGCCTCCCGATGAACACGACGCATTCCGTTGCCTCCCCATGAACACGACGAATTCCGTTGCCTCCCCATGAACACGATAGCGACGCTGTTTCTCCATTCCGACCCAGCCATGCACACGAGCCCTGGCCGTGTGTATGCGCGAGTAGGCGTTCGAGACCCCGCCCGTATGTACACATACGTGGCCATATTTTCTTTCTTGCAGCCTGGCCGCTGTACGTACGTGTACATGCTACGTGTGCACCTCTACTACGACACGTACGCGCATCTACTACGACACGTGCGCGCCTCTACATCCAGCAGTATATATGTACGTACACGTTCGCGACCAGAATGACAATGCTACGTACGCTTCAACCAGGTGGGTCCCGACTGTCAGGCACTTCCTAGCCAGCGAAGATGTAGTTGGTGGGTCCCAGCAGTCAGGGGGCGAATCATTTTTTTTGCCCGGACGCACTTCCTTGCATGCGAAGATGTAGCTGGTGGGTCCCAGCAGTCAGGGGGAAACATTTTTTCGTGAAATACAGTGGCCCGTCCGGTGGGTCCCAGCTGTCAGCTGGAGGAATCATTATTTTCCACGTAATAAGGAGGCATTTCCTTGCTGCGGCCGTGGACCCAGCTGTCAGCATCTCCACGTACAGTCCATGTTCGATGGAAGTCATTACTTGACCATGTTGACCACGCCTCGCCGAGAGCACTAGGGCAGTGGACGACGGTGAGGCCTACGAAGGTGACGACGGGGAGCTGGGGAAGACTAGGCAGTGGAAGCCCGCGTGGAGAGGAGTACAAGGGTTCATTCAGCTGCAGTGTGAGGCTGCCGTCGCTGCAGGGCTTGGCAAGCAGTGGGAATAGTAGGGGGCGGTGAGGCCTCCGCGGCAGCACAGCCGTTCACGAGAGTCAGGAGCATGCGGCATGACCGGCGCTGCTTTGGGCGGCTGGAGCAAGAAAACCAGAGGTTGAAGAAACACTACGGCCGTTGGATGGACATCATACGGTCACTAGAGCTAGAATCATTCATATTGACTAAAGTTGACAAAGGCCCCCGTCCCAGTCAACTTAGTAGGCCCACAAGTCAGCCTCCCACCATGGTGGGTCCCAGCAAGTAGGGGGAGTATTTATTTTTTGTGCGTAATAAGGAGGCACTTCCGGTGGGTCCGAGCTGACAGCGGGGGGAATGTTTTTTTCGTGAAATACGCTGGCCCGTCCGGTGGGTCCCAGCAGTCAGGGGGGAAACATTTTTTTCGCGAAATAAGGTGGCCCGTCCGTGGGTCCCTGCTGTCAGGTGGAGGAATAATTATTTTGCGCGTAATAAGGAGGCACTTCCTTGCGGCCGCCTGGACCCAGCTGTCAGCCTCTCCACGTACAGTACTCTTCCGATGGAAGTCGGTCGTTGACCACGTTGACCACGCCACGCCGAGAGCACCAGGGCGGTGGTCTGGACGACGGCGAGGCCTAGGAAGGGGACGACGCGGAGCCGGGGAAGACGCAGCAGTGGAAGCCCGCGCGGAGAGGAGTACGAGGGTTCACTGGTTCGGCTGCGGTGTGAGGCTGCCGTCGCTGCAGAATAACAGGGGGTGTGGGTGAGTAGAGGGATGGCCTGGCCAGCGGTGGGAGTAGTACGGGGCGGTGAGGCCTCCGCGGCATCACAGCCGGCCACGGGAGGCAGGAGCACGCGACACGACCGGCGCTGCTTTGGGCGGCTGGAGCAAGAAGACCAGAGGTTGAAGAAGCACTACGGCCGTTGGATGGACATCGTACGATCACTGCAGCTAGAATCATTTATATTGATTAAGTTGACAAAGCCCTTGGTACGCGTCAACTTAGTAGGCCCACAGCTCGGATTTGGCAGAGAACATATAGCCCATTTGCGATTTGTAAGAATGTACATCCCATTTTTTAATTCTAATGGAATTTACTACAGCCCATTTACAGTTTGTTAAAAGTACAGCCCAACTTCTAGCTAGGACAACGATTAATAATTTCAAACAACCGCTCAAAACAGAATTCAAAAAAAATTCCCACATTTTGATGGGATCCGAAATATTTTTATCCGAAATTTCTAGTCAGGTTAAATATAATTTCAAAATAAAGTTGTATTACGTTAAAATCCAACGAAATATTGCGCGCGCAACAAGTAATGAAATTAAAATTTTCAAATTCCAAAAATAATATATTTTTCAAACTAATTACGTGTTTGGTGCATAGTAACTGTCCAGTTATTATAATTACATCCCATTTATTATTTCTTAAAGTCCATTTTCTTGTTAAGCCTAATGCATACCTCCTAGGAAAGTTTGCAGCCCAGCGGGGCGGAGAATAACAAGTTGACCCGGATATTGTGTACAACTGTCAGCCCAGTTGCATTGCTGATGTTGAAAAAAAAGGCCTGTATAGTACAGTACAACCTAACATGGTTACTCAGCCCACATTCAGCGACGCCGGAAAGGCCCAAACAAGGCTTCTGTACAACTTTTTGAAGTCACTGAGCTCAATTAATAACTTAAGAAAAAAGTTAGATTACAGTGGAACCTAATTAAAAGTTGTCACGAGCAAATAAATAATTCAACGGGTCCCACTTGTGCGTGTGCGCGTGTGTGTGCGTGTGTGTGAGAGAGAGAGATAGAGAGAGAGACCCATCGGTCGATGCTCGTAAATACATCTTTCAGCCATATGCATTGCTGATGCTCAGTAAAAACTTATATAGTTGACACAATCATATAGAACATCATAGCACACTGAACTTGCATACAAAAATTTCACGCAGGCGGCACAATCAGGATGGAAGCAGTGGATCGCTACGGGAAGGGCTATGTTGAAACCAACGAAGTCGTACATAACGGTTCATCGTCTTTATCAATGACGGGGAAATATCTTGAATGTTGTGCAAAGAAAACAGACAGACAACACAATAAGTTCTGCTAGCACATTAAGTTGACGTACAGCCCTTTCTAAAAAAAGTTCAGGTACAAAATTAGAACATGTCACAATCAAATGTACTGGCATATCAGTGCTTCACACCCATAGCTCGGATTTAACTAGTATCTGACAAGATTCAGTTGTTACCTCAAATTAGAGCACATCCAGGCAGCCAGCCCTGCCTCTTCTCCCAAAGAAGCAGTG
This sequence comes from Triticum aestivum, assembly GCF_018294505.1. NCBI lineage: Eukaryota > Viridiplantae > Streptophyta > Magnoliopsida > Poales > Poaceae > Triticum > Triticum aestivum. The sequence goes on from NC_057809.1 coordinate 341,334,484, forward strand.
GCCTCCGCCGCGCGATGGAGTAGGCCCTGTGCCATCCATCGTTCCGAGCAACACGGGGAAAGTCTGACGTTGACTCCTGTAATGGACGTCGTCGACGGACCCTGGCACCAGCGGCGGCGGCAGGACTTCGATTGATGGATTGACCACTTCTTCGACATGCACGAACACTCGATATAGGTACATCCCTAACGTGGTGCGCTGCGGCCTTGGTGGTGACGAATAGTACAACCCTCGTTCCTGCACCGGTATCTCAACACCAATCACCTTCGGTATGGTGGATGGCTTCTTCATCCATGCCATAACTGTTAGAGCCCAGCTGTCTGGAGGAACAAACATACTTACGAGCTCACCTCCAAGGTCGCCGATTAGCTCGTTCAAGGACTCGCTGTTCCAAGCATGTTTGAGGCATGCCGTGGAAGGTAAGCTTTGTTAAAAACTCAAGCTCAGAGTGTACCGAGCCCCATCCTGGGTGCCACCGATCAAAGCTCACCAGCGCGCCATCGCAAAACAAATGTGGGAAGATTCGAACACACGACTGCAGTCGAAAGTTGTCCGGAACTAGACGAAGAAATCAGCCCGTGGCAGACAGACTTTGACGAGAAAGTCACTTATTTGGATGTCGTGCGCAATGCCAAGAGCTTTGACAAGGTCGTCCGGCAAGACAGGAGGCCGGTTGCCGTTGATGGTTACCATCATCACTTTGCTGGCAAACTGGTCGTCAAGCGCCGTCATGCCACTGTTGAGCGACAGCACGCAGTGACCGAAGGCAGGACGGACCTCAGGATCTCCGGGTCGGAGATCCGCGTTGACCGGCGACATGATAGTGCACTTGAGTACAGGGAGTACAGGAGGGGGATTTGGGGGAACTGGAGTAGGAATCGAGATTCCAGAGGTGGGGGAGGGGCGGGAGACTGGGGATGAAAAGGTAGCATGAATTTCGAGCACGCGCCAATATGCTCTCGGCGCGCAAGCGCACGAAAACACCGGTGACGCCCACATGTCGGCCTAAGAGTCCTTATTCCTTCTTTTTTGGAGAGCCCGGCTTTTTTTCAGGATCTTTTGAGAGCCCGGCCTGAGAGTCATAATTGACTTGTTTGGCATTGCGTTACTACTCGGCCCATATTCAACGACACCTCACTGGCCCAAACAAGTGTACATCATCGAAAAGACACTAAGCTCAAATTATATAACTTGAAAAAAGGAGATATACTCTGAACACTGGAGAATGGTGATGCCCTCATTTAGCCCACCAGTAGTTCGAGACAATAAACAGTTCGAAACAACGATATATACAACATTCAAACACTGACTAGTGACTACTACTGACATAAACAGCAAGACATGATAGTTCATAAGAAGTCTTGCTACACCACCAAAACGCACCCATCTGCAGCGCTCAGACTCTCGTGATCCAGACGAGAATGACATTCTAAACAGAAGCAACTATTACATAGTAAGAGTGACATAGACGAGGATGACCAAATGACAAGGAATATGCATAACAAAAGAAAGAACTACCCATCCAGAACCAGCAGCAAAGACAACAAAGTCATTCGAAGAGATGATCCAACACCATCATAATTTGCAGCCCCGCTTCAGCGACCAGTGATCCGGAGACACCAGTACTCCACCCTTTCGATGCAACAGCCCAATTACCTATCAACCTGAAGGCTTGAACCACATCACTGCCTGTCGTAATTGAGACATCCAAGGATCAAAGTTAATCTGGATGCCTTTGTCATTCTCACCTTCTTTTGGCTGCAGGCTGTATCATTGACAATCAGGGGAGTTTGCTCCCGAACTCCTAGGGCTCGCCGTGTAGACACAGTTTTCCATAGCAAACAGAGCCTCTCTGCCATCAAGGTCCTTGCCAACGGTGATCTCCTGGTTAATCGGATAATTGAGTCCGAGAAACAGAGAGTGTGAACCAAGGCTGTTTACCCGCCTCCAACTAAAAAATCCTAAAGGCCCCAACAAGCTGGTATCCTGCTCATAGACGTAACAACCACTGTCCGGATACTCACGTATTACACGGTGCTTGTATACAGTGGGGTTTTTGCAATATAACTTTTCCGGCTCATGTGTCCGAATGATCATCAGTCTTTTGCCGTCGTCTGATCGAGCGAGGAACCAGTTGTGCTTCCCTGTTTTTGGCAAAGGTGGTGTGATTACAAAGGGCAGTAACTGTAGGGACACTACATCATATCAAAAAGGACAGGCATTGTTAATGTAAGATCAACATTGTTCAGAGTATGAGTAGGATAATGCAAGAAACAGCATTGATATGTCCCTGTTGGAACTGGGAGGAAAATACAGGGAAATGTATACTGGGTTCGAAAATATAGAAGTGCCATGCATGGTTATACTCATGTTATCTCGCAATCGATTCTTCACAGGAAACTACCATGTCATGCATGTTATGTAATCATGTTCTGTCCTCACAAACAAATTCTTCAAGGTAACTAACAGACCATGCATTGTTATATACTCGTGTTCTGTGGGCAAAATTTTTGTGAGGATATTATTCTAGCCATTGATTGCTGAAGGGCGAATATAGGTATGTACACATGGTAAGCATTGCAGGATTTCACTACTTCCAAATATAGAGTTCTCCATATGCACATTTACTTCCCTAATGTATGGTTAGATGAAACCAACAGTGTGGTGCATGTTTCTACAATCTTCTGCAAAACAAGGTCCGTCCAACTGACGTAGTAATCTAGATGACTTGGACCGCAATGGTAATACCATATATAATCCAACGGAAGAAGGATAATCTCACGGGAGGTCTGGAAGTTCACGAGCACCAACTTTTTACCGTCTTCTCTGAAGGCAGCCATCCAGTGGGAGTTCATGCCGACCCAGTACATACCTGCCAAGAAGTTTCGGGAGATGGTGATCGGATCGATGTCGAGGGAAATGATGTACGGCGACCCACTACATACCTGCAAAGAAGTTTCGGCTAATGGAGATCGGATTGAAGTCGAGGGGCATCATGCACGCCTTCGTATCATGGTGAGCCAATCTCGCAAGACCAGATAGCAGCATGCAGGGTGTCTTAAAAAGCTTAGGCCTCGCTTCGACGATGGGTGTGTGCATGTCCCTCGAGCATGCAGCCATCCGCAGGGAGCTCAACATATCCATACACGAACAAAAGAGGTCGAGGATGTCACTGGGGAGATTGCTCCAATCGCGGTTCATATGGATGCTGCGTGGTTTGCGTTCGGCCATGGTGGAGTTTGGAAGGGGGCTTGATTTACGGGGGAGAAGGATGTCGGTGCTGGAGCGCTAGCGAGGGAATAGTTGTACTGGGGTAGGCGAGTGAGGTGATGGTACACGGGGGCACAGTGAGATGGAGATGGAGACGTAGACAGAGAAGGAGATGGAGATGGAGTGGTGCTATGGGAGAGGAGAGAGAGATGAGGCGAGGCGCCAATGTGCTGTACAACGGCGGTGACAGACTGCACAGTGCACAGGGTGAGGCTGACTTTGGTAACCTGAACACGCCACCTGGACTAGTGTCAGGCGCAGGGTGTTGTCACTTCGCTATGAGGACCGGATGAACAGTATTTTGACCATCAAGTGTACCACAGTTGTACTACTACTACTACCAGTAGTAGGAACATGAGTACTCCAGTATTGTATAGCGGAAATAGGTCTCCCGTGCTAGCATGCATGTTCACTTTATCGTTCAGGCATCATCCATATTGCGAGCAGAACCAAATTCTCGTGCATGCCCAATCAGTGCCCTCCCGCGATGCATGTAGTGGTCGTTCTGGTGCATCAAGGACAACATCTGGATCGTTCCACACTTGAGAAGAGAAAAAATGGAAAGGTAGAGCGCGGCAACAGAGGAAGAGAACGCTGGCTAACGAGGCTGGGAGGGGATCGAGCAGGTAGTTAATGCTCCATGCCTAAAGGTTTTGGGAAAACCTGATTTTCATAGGGTGACTTATACTCACCTAAATGGAGGAAGTATTCCTTAACCAGAGAATGTTGTGTGTCCCACTCACGCGCTCAAAAAAAAAACTACGACACATTTTTTTATCTGTTTGCATAGGTCCCACCTATCAGGAAGGATGGGCACGTACACGAACAGGTACGACTCATCGGTCTACCTGCATAGCCTTTTTGTTTAGTCTACCTAGCCTTCTAATCAACTGCATGCACGCCACTTCTCCCATTTACTTCCCCTTCGGGAACCGATTCTCCTCGGCTTCTTCACATCCCCTTCATCTTCATTTGCATCCAAACCCCACTGCGTTCACATTGTTTTAACCTCTTTAAATAATCATCTACTACTTCAGTTAGACTAGCCATCTAATCCTAATTCTCCAAACCTCTTTAAATAATCATCTACTACTTCAGTTAGACTAGCCATCTAATCCTATCACTGCCTTGCCCTTCCTTTCCTTCACTAACATGTGGGAGCCATGCTTATGGGTCCCTCATGTTAGTGAGAGAATGGTAGGATTGTTCGTGTCAGGGGATCCTCATCCCCCCGACGTGCCCCATCCCTCTCGGCCCCACCGCTCCTCTGCCTTTGTGTGTATGACACGCGGGTCAGCTGAACTACGGCGACCATCAACTTTCTACCACAGACACACCCGATTGGACGCGGTTTGCGTGCTTCGCTACTGTGCTCCGATCCGTACTCCCGCACCATCGAATTTTCGTCCAGCGGCTATGATACATTTCGTCCCGGGCATCAATCCTCAGCTGGACTACTTATGTACAATAGGTAGTATGTGCTGGTGTGGCCATCTACGCCTCGTAACGCCCCGACGCCCAGCTGTGGCACCCTTGCCACGGCCACGCCACCACCGGCCGGTTCATCTCGAACAAGTGAGTCGCGAACCATGCCACCACCATGAGAATGACATGTGGGCCAGCCGCATTTAAGGTCCGCATGTCATTGACTCATAGGCCGGGCACTAAGTCACTGAAGTTCGGTCCCGTGGGCCCCGAGAGGGAAATTTAACTCATGCGGCAGGCCTTGTGGTGCTCCCGCAGTACGAGCTCGTGCCAAAACTGGAATTTTTTTCTTACTACTACCAACGAGTACTAGTAAGGTACATGTGCATTGCTGTTGGAAATATGCCCTAGAGGCAATAATAAAAGTATTATTATTATATTTCCTTGTTCATGATAATTGTCTTTTATTCATGCTATAACTGTATTATCCGGAAATCGTAATACACATGTGAATACATAGACCACAATATGTCCCTAGTGAGCCTCTAGTTGACTAGCTCGTTGTGATCAACAGATAGTCATGGTTTCCTGGCTATGGACATTGGATGTCATTGATAACGGGATCACATCATTAGGAGAATGATGTGATGGACAAGACCCAATCCTAAGACTAGCACAAAAGATCGTGTAGTTCATTTGCTAGAGCTTTGCCAATGTCAAGTATCTCTTCCTTCGACCATGTGAGCGTGTAACTCCTGGATACCGTAGGAGTGCTTTGGGTGTATCAAACGTCACAACGTAACTGGGTGACTATAAAGGTGCACTACAGGTATCTCCGAAAGTATCTATTGTTTTATGCGGATCGAGACTGGGATTTGTCACTCCGTGTAAACGGAGAGGTATCTCTGGGCCCACTCGGTAGGACATCATCATATGCGCAATGTGACCAAGGAGTTGATCACGGGATGATGTGTTACGGAACGAGTAAAGTGACTTGCCGGTAACGAGATTGAACAAGGTATTGGATACCGACGATCGAATCTCGGGCAAGTAACATACCGATAGACAAAGGGAATTGAATACGGGATTGATTAAGTCCTTGACATCGTGGTTCATCCTATGAGATCATCGTGGAACATATGGGAGCCATCATGGGTATCCAGATCCCGCTGTTGGTTATTGACCGGAGAACGTCTCGGTCATGTCTGCATGTCTCCCGAACCCGTAGGGTCTACACACTTAAGGTTCGATGACGCTAGGGTTATAAAGGAAGTTTGTATGTGGTTACCAAATGTTGTTCGGAGTCCCGGATGAGATCCCGGACGTCACGAGGAGTTCCGGAATGGTCCGGAGGTAAAGATTTATATATGGGAAGTCCTATTTTGGCCACCGGAAAATGTTCGGGATTTTTCGGTATTGTACCGGGAAGGTTCTAGAAGGTTCCAGAGTGGGGCCCACCTGCATGGGGGGACCCACATGAACGTGGGTAGTGGGGGCAAGGCCCCACACCCCTGGTCAAGGCGCACCAAGATCCCCCCTTAGAAGGAATAAGATCATATCCCGAAGGGATAAGATCAAGATCCCTAAAAAGGGGGGATAACAATCGGTGGGGAAGGAAATGATGGGATTTCTTTCCTCCCACCTTGGCCAACGCCCCAAATGGACTTGGAGGGCAAGAAACCAGCCCCTCCACCCCTATATATAGTGGGGAGACGCATGGGAGCTTTAGACGAAGTTCTGGCGCAGCCCTTCCCCTCTCCCAAGTCCTCCTCCTCTCCCGCGGTGCTTGGCGAAGCCCTGCGGGATTGCCACGCTCCTCCACCACCACCACGCCGTTGTGCTGCTGTTGGATGGAGTCTTCCTCAACCTCTCCCTCTATCCTTGCTGGATCAAGGCGTGGGAGACGTCATCGGGCTGTACGTGTGTTGAACGCGGAGGTGTCGTGCGTTCGGCACTTGATCATCGGTGATTTGAATCACGACGAGTACGACTCCATCAACCCCGTTCACTTGAACGCTTCCGCTTAGCGATCTACAAGGGTATGTAGATGCACTCTCTTTCTACTCGTTGCTGGTCTCTCCATAGATAGATCTTGGTGACACGTAGGAAAATTTTGAATTTCTGCTACGTTCCCCAACAATTGCAAGCATGTCATTCTGGTGGTTTGTGCATTATGCTTCTACATGTGGAGCTTTCTTGATTCTAACATGTGGCAAAATCTGGTGGAATGTAAGGTGAGCGTTTGGTTCAAGCCACACCTTAGGCAAGCCACACTAAGGCCCCACATGACATACACACAAAAAATATGGCAAGATTTCCTTAGGCTTGCCAACTTGTGGCTCTCATTTTGAAGAACTAATAACTTTGCCTAAGCTTAGTTGTGGCAAAGTTAGTCATGAATTAAGTTCAACCATGGAGTCTTCTAGATTATACATGTGGCAGAATCTGGTGGATGATATCCAACGGCCAGTAGTGCTCGGATTTGCCATTTTTGTACCGTCGGATTGGCTTCATCCAACGACCAACTTTCAAAGTTTTTCACACACTATATAGGGGGTATAGATATATATGTGTCGGTCCGTTGCAATGGATCCGAAGTATATCTATTTAGTGGAGTGCACTCTAAACACATTATCTATTTTTTTCTCTAACCTTCCATAGCCATGCAACCAAGCCACATAAGCTTCATGGGTGCCCCCCACATCATATTATTCATACTACGTTGATTAAAAAAAGATAAATCACCCAAAACAAGATCTTCCCGTTTTTGGTTCCTACGATGTTGTGCCATGCACGTACCTACTAGTTGTATAGTGGTAGTACTAGTAATATAGTATTAGGAGTACAAACTTGGTACTAGTAGGAGTAGTACTAGTATGGAATGCTCCTACTCTATCAACAAGCCCCGTCTGACACCAAATTTCTTGGCTTCCGTGCTACACCTAGATCTTCCCCTCATTTCTGTTTTCCAACCCAGCGGCGGGCGGGGTGTCGGTTTGCTCAACAGCGGTACCACATGAAAGTGAAAATGCTAGGCAACACGCCTTCCCTAAGCTATGTCTCATGCCGGAGGTGCTGTGTTGTACTCCCGATTCCCGAGCGTTTGGGGGTGCGACGCGAACGCGACAGTCCTTTTCCATTTACCAGCAATGTGCCTGTGCGTTGCAACGGATCCAAAGTAGTAGAATAGTAGTATTTGTTCACAAACTTGAAAGAAATCACTATTGTTTTGATATACTCCTAATATATTACTCCCTCCGTACCTAAATATTTGTCTTTTTTGAGATTTCAAATGGACTATCACATACGGATTACATAGACATATTCTAGTGTTTCTAGCAAGATGCCAGCGCGTTGCACGAAGTTAATGGAAAAGGTAAGCACAACTTATAAATTGACGGATGGAGTAGTAGTTACAGTGATGCATATAATTAAGCAAAGGGATCACACATGTCGGTATTGACTGGAACGAGAATGCAACAACACAATAAGAATTAAGGCCACGATGATGCGATAGCAGTGGTGGTTACAGAAGGCAAGAAGAAAGATGGATCCACAAACGTACGACCTCCTCCTCCTCCTCAACTTAGTGCACCGGGCCACCGACCGGCGGCTAAGGAGCGGCGGCTTTTGTGGCGAGGTCGAGGGGCTTCTCAGCAAAGGCATCCAAGTCTTCCAGCCGGTTGAGGAAGGCCAATGTCGTAGCATCCTCACTAGCCTTGTAGATACCTATGTACACGATTTCCTCGTACACGTGGATGTGTAGGTCGACAAATTCTTGCAGGGCGAGGCGCGACCCCCAGGTGGACATTCTTCGTGGCGTCGGCGGGCAGTCGCAGGGCCACTAGTGCTTGAAAGAGGTTCCGGCCATGGAGGCCGATTAGGGTGGCAGGCAATGAGGAGCCCGGGCGTGCAGGCTGGAGGAGTACAGCGATGTTGTCCGCGAGCTTCTAGAGGATGGTGAACTTGTTGCTGGTGGCAACGATTATCTGGTCCAACTGAGAGTTGTAGTTGGCGTCAACGGCGGCCATCCACCAGCCGGTCTCCAACACCGCCTGGAGACGATCCTCGGCGCCATGCCGCAGGCCCACGTCATGGACCATCTGGCGCAGCCGCTGGCTGCTCATGCGCATCTCTGCCATGGGTCTGGAGTGAGCTCTTTTGTGCTTACTGTAGGTGCTTAGGCAAATGCTTAGGTGCGTACGATGTGGAAGATGCATTGGAATGGATGGGCGCCTTTATATGAGGGCAATGAGGGCAAACTGCGTTGCATTCACATCGTGCAGCCTCTTTTCCCGGACCTCCTCCCATTACTTCCCTCATGCATTAATTCAAGGAGGATGCATTGGTCGTTCAACATATCGGGAACCACTACTCCCTCCATCGTCGTCATTAAAGCCGTATCGGGAAATGCGCCACCCGCTGTCAAATCGAATACTCCCTCCGTCTAGGTGAGTATTAAGTCATGTTACAAAAACCAAATAGTAAACACATAGGCGTGGTGCATTAACTCTCACGTTGTTTCTTATTTTTTGACATAAATAGAGGAATCAACCAAGAAGAGATATGGGGCTTGTATGCTTTTAATGACTTGAGACTATTAAACATGACATGAAGTGGTCAGTTCATTGCACAAGAAGAAATACAACCCACGTCAGCACACACGCATCTTATATAGCATCACATCCAATGGCTATAAAAGATGAATGAGACCAAATTATATCTCATCTAGATGAGTTCTACCAAAATTGTATTAATAATACTTAGTACTCCAGTGCCATGTATCATATATTAGTATGATGTAGTACTTTATTTATTTATGAGGTATCCAGATGGCACTGCACCGCCAAGAAAAGAGGGTAACATCAAAATTATGGACTACTTTTTTGAGTATTTTGGTAAGGTCCGGTCATAGTCACTTGTTGAAATCTCTAAAAAGACAAATACTCCCTCTGTCCGGAAATACTTGTCATCAAAATGGATAAAAGGAAATGTATCTAGATGTATTTTAGTTTTAGATACATCTCTTTTTATCCATTTTTATGACAAGTATTTTCGGACGGAGGGAGTAGAAAACAGAGTTGGTGATGATGGTGTGTGTGCCATCCTGCAATATAGGCCGTCGGATTTATATCTAACGGATAGGAAAGAAACTATGGCAATTTTGCAAAAATATACCCACACTTCTCTCCACGTTCACAAATAAGGCCTTCCCTCGTTCAACCTTTTCTCTCACAAGATAAACTACTCATACAAATGCATCTTGAGGTGTCCATAGAATCGAAGAGATGGATGATGTGTGTGTGCGTGTGCGCGCACGATCAATAAAGAGTTCCATCGAATTTGTGTGTGCCCATGTCAAAGATATAGAGTGGCTGGCCTACTGGAACATGAGATGGGACATGTGCAGTTTGTCTCTGTGGCATGGATACCTACCTGCAGTGCTCGACTATCAGTGTGTGGTGGGGGAAGATGGAAGCCCAATTAACTATAGAGGTACAATGGCTGGTATATGTGTGGAGGAGGAGAGAGGCCTACCTCATGTATTAAGGAGATCGATCTGCCTCATGTATTCAGGGAGATCGATCGGCATCCATGCATATGTGCAGGAGAGGAATAAGGTTGGGAGAGAGACAGAGCTAGAGTGTTGGAGGGGGGTGGTAGTGGAGTTGCTTGGTATAGGCTTGCTAGACAAACGGAGGGCACGCCCGCAATATCAATAAGAGAGGAGATGGCTGCTTGTTGTTTGTGCACGTGTGTGTGAGAGACGGGTCAGGAGGCATGCACGAATGATGAGGGGGGACGATGTGGATGTGGTAAGCAGACGTAACTACATAGGAAGATCAATCGCCCTTTGTTAGAGAAAGGAGAGACATAACTTGTGAGGTACGTCGATCGATGGGGGGGTAGTTAAAGTCGATCTAGGTATATGTTGGGAGATCGATCGGTATACATGTGTGTGTGTGTTAGAAGCAAATGAGGCACGAGGAGAAGGATAGAGAGAGAGGGATGCATGTATGAGGTTGTACGAGAGGCATACTATATCGAGGGGGGAGGAGTGTGCGAGTACGAGAACGATGAAAAGAGTGGTGGGAGTGAGGCATGGATGGTGACAAGAGAAGAGGGGAAGCTTGTGTTTGTCCTAGGTACACCTGGCTAGAGAGGCATATCAATCGATGTGTGTCGTAAAGAAGGAGCAGGGGGCCTACACACACCATGGGTGTACGAGCTAAAGTGAAATGGCGAATTTGCGCGATGGAGCTAGAGAATGCTGAGGGAGGGTGAGAGGGATCCGGGCGTGTGCATGCACAAGAGAAAGTTAGCACTAGCTACAAAGATAAGAGGGTTGTGTCGGTGTAAAAGACGAATAGAGATCATATATACTTCATTATAAAAAGTGAATTCGGGTATTTGAAGAATTTATCATAGTGTTTCAAACCGGCGCATGTGTGAATATATATAATGGTGATACACATGGTGTGGTTATTGAAGGAAATATGCCCTAGAGGCAATAATAAAGTTATTATTTATTTCCTTATATCATGATAAATGTTTATGATTCATGCTAGAATTGTATTAACCGGAAACATAATACATGTGTGAATACATAGACAAACAGGTTGTCACTAGTATGCCTCTACTTGACTAGCTCGTTGATCAAAGATGGTTATGTTTCCTAACCATGGACACGAGTTGTCATTTGATTAACGGGGTCACATCATTAGGATAATGATGTGATTGACATGACCCATTCTGTTAGCTTAGCACCCGATCATTTAGTATGTTGCTATTGCTTTCTTCATGACTTATACATGTTCCTATGACTATGCGACTATGCAACTCCCGTTTACCGGAGGAACACTTTGTGTGCTACCAAACGTCACAACGTAACTGTGTGATTATAAAGGTGCTCTACAGGTGTCTCCAAAGGTACTTGTTGGGTTGGCGTATTTCGAGATTAGGATTTGTCACTCCATTTGTCGGAGAGGTATCTCTGGGCCCTCTCGGTAATGCACATCACTTAAGCTTTGCAATCATTGCAACTAATGAGTTAGTTGCGTGATGATGTATTACGGAACGAGTAAAGAGACTTGCTAGTAACGAGATTGAACTAGGTATTGAGATACCGACGATCGAATCTCGGGCAAGTAACATACCGATGACAAAGGGAACAACGTATGTTGTTATGCGGTTTGACCGATAAAACATCTTCGAAGAATATGTGGGAGCCAATATGAGCATCCAGGTTCCGCTATTGGTTATTGACCGGAGATGTGTCTCGGTCATGTCTACATAGTTCTTGAACCCGTAGGGTCCGCACGCTTAATGTTTCGATGACAGTTATATTATGAGTTTATATGTTTTGGTGCACCGAAGGTTGTTCGGAGTTCCGGATGTGATCGTGGACATGACGAGGAGTCTCTAAATGGTCGATACATGAAGATTGATATATTGTAAGCCTATGTTCGGATATCAGAAGTGTTCCGGGTGAAATCGGGATTTTTTTCGGAGTACCGGGAGGTTACCGGAACCCCCCGGGGGCTTAATGGGCCTTAGTGGAAATAGAGAGCAGTAAGGGGAGTGTGGGGCGCGCCCCCCAAGGCCCAAACCGAATTGGTTTATGGCAAGGGGGGCCGGCCCCCTCTTTCCTTCTCCCCCTCTCTCTTTCCTTCTCCCAAGTCCTAATCCAAGTAGGAAAGGGGGGAGTCCTACTCCTGGTGGGAGTAGGACTCCTCCTGGCGCGCCTCCTCCTTGGCCGTCCGCACCCCCCCTTTGCTCCTTTATATACGGGGGCAGGGGGCACCCCATAGACACAACAATTGATCATTTCATCTTTTAGCCGTGTGCGGTGCCCCCCTCCACCATAGTCCACCTCGATAATACTGTAGTGGTGCTTAGGCGAAGCCCTGCGTCGGTAGAACATCATCATCGTCACCACGCCGTCGTGCTGATGAAACTCTCCCTCAACACTCGGCTAGATCGGAGTTCGAGGGACGTCATCGGGCTGAACGTGTGCTGAACTCGGAGGTGCCGTATGTTCGGTACTTGATCGGTCGGATCATGAAGACGTACGACTACATCAACCGCGTTGTGCTAACGCTTCCGCTTTCGGTCTATGAGGGTACATGGACAACACTCTCCCCTCTCATTGCTATGCATCACCATGATCTTGCATGTGCATAGGAATTTTTTTGAAATTACTACGTTCCCCAACAGTGGCATCCGAGCCAGGTTTTATGCGTAGATGTCATATGCACGAGTAGAACACAAGTGAGTTGTGGGCGATATAAGTCATACTTCTTACCAGCATGTCATACTTTGGTTCGGTGGTATTGTTGGATGAAGCGGCCCGGACCGACATTACGCGTACGCTTACGCGAGACTGGTTCTACCGACGTGCTTTGCACACAGGTGGCTGGCGGGTGTCAGTTTCTCCAACTTTAGTTGAACTGAGTGTGGCTACGCCCGGTCCTTGCGAAGGTTAAAATAGCACCAACTTGACAAATTATCATTGTGGTTTTGATGCGTTGGTAAGAACGGTTCTTGCTAAGCCCGTAGCAGCCACGTAAAACTTGCAACAACAAAGTAGAGGACGTCTAACTTGGTTTTGCAGGGCATGTTGTGATGTGATATGGTCAAGACATGATGCTAAATTTTATTGTATGAGATGATCATGTTTTGTAACCGAGTTATCAGCAACTGGCTGGAGCCATATGGTTGTCGCTTTATTGTATGCAATGCAATCGCCCTGTAATGATTTACTTTATCACTAAGCGGTAGGGAAAGTCGTAGGAGCATAAGATTGGCGAGATGACAATGATGCTACGATGGAGATCAAGGTGTCGCGCCGATGAGGATGGTGATCATGACGGTGCTTCGGAGATGGAGATCACAAGCACAAGATGATGATGGCCATATCATATCACTTATATTGATTGAATGTGATGTTTATCTTTTATGCATCTTATCTTGCTTTGATTGACGGTAGCATTATAAGATGATCTCTCACTAAATTTCAAGATAAAAAGTGTTCTCCCTGAGTATGCACCGTTGACAAAGTTCGTCGTGCCCAAACACCACGTGATGATCGGGTGTGATAAGCTCTACGTCCATCTACAACGGGTGCAAGCCAGTTTTGCACACGCAGAATACTCAGGTTAAACTTGACTAGCCTAGCATATGCAGATATGGCCTCGGAACACTGAGACTGAAAGGTCGAGCGTGAATCATATAGTAGATATGATCAACATAGTGATGTTCACCATTGAAAACTACTCCATTTCACGTGATGATCGGTTATGGTTTAGTTGATTTGGATCATGTGATCACTTAGAAGATTAGAGGGATGTCTTTCTAAGTGGGAGTTCTTACGTAATATGATTAATTGAACTTAAATTTATCATGAACTTAGTACCTGATAGTATCTTGCTTGTCTATGTTTGATTGTAGATAGATGGCCCGTGCTCTTGTTCCGTTGAATTTTAATGCGTTCCTTGAGAAAGCAAAGTTGAAGATGATGGTAGCAATTACACGGACTGGGTTCGTAACTTGAGGATTATCCTCATTGCTGCTCAGAAGAATTACGTCCTGGAATCACCGCTGAGTGCCAGGCCTGCTGCTGATGCAACTGACGACGTTAAGAACGTCTGGCAGAGCAAAGCTGATGACTACTTGATAGTTCAGTGTGCCATGCTATACGGCTTAGAACCGGGACTTCAACAATGTTTTGAACATCATGGAGCATATGAGATGTTCCTGGAATTGAAGTTAATATTTCAAGAAAATGCCTGGATTGAGAGATATGAAGTCTCCAATAAGTTCTACAACTGCAAGATGGAGGAGAATAGTTCTATCAGTGAACATATACTCAGAATGTCTGGGTACCATAATCACTTAACTCAGCTGGGAGTAAATCTTCCGGTTGATAGTGTCATTGATAGAGTTCTACAATCACTACCACCAAGCTACAAGAGCTTTGTGATGAACTATAATATGCAAGGGATGGATAAGACAATTCCCGAGCTCTTCGCAATGCTAAAGGCAGCGGAGGTAGAAATCAAGAAGGAGCATCAAGTGTTGATGGTCAGTAAGGCCACCAGTTTCAAGAAGGGCAAAGGGAAGAAGAAGGGGAACTTCAAGAAGAATAGCAAGCAAGTTGCTGCTCAGGTGAAGAAACCCAATTCTAGACCTAAGCCTGAAACTGAGTGCTTCTACTGCAAGCAGACTGGTCACTGGAAGAGGAACTGCCCCAAGTATTTGGCGAATAAGAAAGATGGCAAGGTGAACAAAGGTATATGTGATATACATGTTATTGATGTGTACCTTACTAGAGCTCGTAGTAGCACCTGGGTATTTGATACTGGTTCTGTTGCTAATATTTGCAACTCGAAACAGGGACTACGGATTAAGCGAACACTGGCAAAGGACGAGGTGACGATGCGTGTGGGAAATGGTTCCAAAGTCGATGTGATCGCGGTCGACACGCTACCTCTACATCTACCTTCGGGATTAGTATTAGACCTAAATAATTGTTATTTGGTGCCAGCGTTGAGCATGAACATTATATCTGGATCTTGTTTGATGCGAGACGGATATTCATTTAAATTAGAGAATAATGGTTGTTCTATTTATATGAGTAATATCTTTTATGGTCATGCACCCTTGAAGAGTGGTCTATTTTTGATGAATCTCGATAGTAGTGATACACATATTCATAATGTTGAAGCCAAAAGATGCAGAGTTGATAATGATAGTGCAACTTATTTGTGGCACTGCTATTTAGGTCATATCGGTGTAAAGCGCATGAAGAAACTCCATACTGATGGACTTTTGGAACCACTTGATTATGAATCACTTGTTACTTGCGAACCGTGCCTCATGGGCAAGATGACTAAAACGCCATTCTCCGGAACTACGGAGAGAGCAACAAATTTGTTGGAAATCATACATACAGATGTTTGTGGTCTGATGAATGTTGAGGCTCATGGCGGATATCGTTATTTTCTCACCTTCATAGATGATTTAAGCAGATATGGGTATATCTACTTAATGAAGCATAAGTCTGAAACATTTGAAAAGTTCAAAGAATTTCAGAGTGAAGTTGACTTGCAGTGAAGCCTGTATTTACAAGAAAGTGAGTTGGAGCACTACAGCCTTTTTGATAAGTATATGTGAATGACATATTGTTGATCGGAAATGATGTAGAATTTTCTAGAAAGCATAAAGGAGTGTTTGAAAGGAGTTTTTCAAAGAAAGACCTCAGTGAAGCTACTTGCATATTGAGCATCAAGATATATAGAGATAGATCAAGACGCTAGATATATTTTTCAATGAGTACATAACTTGACAAGATTTTGAAGTAGTTCAAAATGGAACAGTCAAAGAAGGATTTCTTTCCTGTGTTGCAAGGTGTGAAGTTGAGTAAAGACTCAAAACCCAACCATGGCAGAAAATAGAAAGAGGATGAAAAGTCATTTCCTATGCCTCAGCCATAGGTTCTATAAAGTATGCTATGTTGTGTACCAGACATATTGTGTACCTCACCGAGGGTTTGGCAAGAGGGTACAATAGTGATCCAGGAATGGATCACTGGACATTGGTCAAAATTATCCTTAGTGTAATAAGGATATGTTTATCGGTTACACAGGTGAAAAAAAGTTCGTCGTAGAGAGTTACTCGATGGAAGTTTTGACACCGATCTGGATAACTCTGAGTCTCAATCTAGATACATACTGAAAGTGGGAGCAATTAGCTGGAGTAGCTCCGTGTAGAGTATTGTAGACATACAAATTTGCAAAAATACATACCGATCTGAATGTTGCAGACCCGTAGACTAAACTTCTCTCATAAGCAAAACATGATCACTGTTTGGGTGTTAATCACATAGCGATGTGAACTAGATTATTGACTCTAGTAAACCCTCTAGGTATTAGTCACATGAAGATGTGAACTAATCACATAAAGATGTGAACTATTGGTGTGAAATCACATGACGATGTGAACTAGATTATTGACTCTAGTGCAAGTGCGAGACTGAAGGAAATATGCCCTAGTGGCAATAATAAAGTTGTTATTTATATTTCCTTATATCATGATAAATGTTTATTATTCATGCTAGAATTGTATTAACCGGAAACTTAGCACATGTGTGAATACATAGACAAACAAAGTGTCGCCAGTATGCCTCTACTTGACTATCTTGTTAATCAAAGATGGTTAAGTTTCCTAGCCATAGACATGTGTTGTCATTTGATGAACGGGATCACATCATTAGAGAATGATGTGATGGACAAGACCCATCTGTTAGCTTAGCACTATGATCATTTAGTTTATTGCTATTTCTTTCTTCATGACTTATACATGTTCCTATGACTATGAGATTATGCAACTCCTGAATATCGGAGGAACACTTAGTGTCTTATCAAACGTCACAATGTAACTAGGTGATTATAAAGATGCTCTACAGGTGTCTCCGATTGTCTTCGTTGAGTTGTCATAGATCGAGATTAGGATTTGTCACTCCGATTGTCGGAGAGGTATATCTGGGCCCTCTCGGCAATGCACATCACTATAAGCCTTGCAAGCAATGTGACTAACGACTTAGTTACGGGATGACGCATTACGGAACGAGTAAAGAGACTTGCTGGTAACAAGATTGAACTAGGTATCATTATACCGATGATCGAATCTCTAGCAAGTGACATACCGATGACAAAGGGAACAACGTATGTTGTTATGCGGTTTGACCGATAAAAATCTTCGTAGAATATGTAGGAGCCAATATGAGCATCTAGGTTCTGCTATTGGTTATTGACCAGAGATGTGTCTCGTTCATGTCTACTTAGTTCTCGAACCCGTAGGGTCCGCACGCTTAACGTTTGATGATGATTTGTATTATGAGTTATGTGATTTGATGTACCGAAGCTTGTTCAGAGTCCCAGATGAGATCACTGACATGACGAGGAGTCTCAAAATGGTTGAGACGTAAAGATCGATATATTGGAAGGCTATATTCGGACATCAGAAAGGTTCCGAGTGATTCGGGTATTTTTCGGAGTACCGGAGAGTTACGGGAATTCGCCGGGGGAAGTAGTGGGCCTTAATGGGCCATACGGGAAAGGATAGAAGGGCCTCGAGGGGTGGCCGCATGCCTCCCATGGGCTGGTCCGAATTAGACTAGGGAGGGGGAGGTGCCCCCCTCTTTCCTTCTCCCTCTCCACTCCTTCCTTCTTCTCCTACATGGACTAGGAAAGGGGGAAACCTACTCCTACTAGGAGTAGGAATCCCCCCTTGGGCGCGCCCCTTGAGGCCGGCCCTCCTCCTGCTCCCCTCCTTTATATACGGGGGAGGGGGCACCCCATAGACACACATGTTGATTGTTTTAGCCATGTGCGGTGCCCCCCTCGACAGATTTCCACCTCGGTCATATCCTTGTAGAGCTTAGGCGAAGGTTTGCATGGGTAACTTCGTCATCACCGTCATCACGGCATCGTGCTGATGAAACTCTCCCTTGACATCAGCTGGATCTAGAGTTCGTGGGATGTCACCGAGCTAAACGTGTGTAGATCGAGGAGGTGTCGTACCTTCGGTGCTAGGATCGGTCGGATCGTGAAGACGTACGACTACAACAACCGCGTTGTCATAATGCTTCCGCTTACGGTCTATGAGGGTACGAAAACACTCTCCCCTCTCATTGCTATGCATCACCTAGATGGATCTTGCATGTGTGTAGAATTTTTTTGAAATTATTACATTCCCCAGCACCAAGTAGTTGGAAGGGCTATCTTTACTACAGTCAGTCCACCAATTCCCATTATCGGGGTCAAGTAACTTCCAATCCCAAGCTTATATAGATTCCCTAAATCATCTCCGACAATTAATCCAATCTCCTAGTTTATCGTCAACCGAGAAACATGGTATCATGATCAAGATCATCAGTCTAAATCCACTCCGAACCATATAGACTCTCTCAACATCTATATTCCACTAGTATCACCTATTCAGTCCAAATCTCATGTCCAGCGAGGATTCCTACTCATCCCTCCAAGTCATTTTTGTACCATTACTATTTTTCCTGTCAATAACCCCTGGTTAAGTCAAATCCTTATACCTCCAAGAATTTCAGCTAGTGATCATAATTACCCTACTAAATCCAATTTACTCAGGGGCAATGAAAGTTATGCTACTCTGTTAACATGACCTCACCAAGTTCATTTATCAATATGAACACCTCATAATCCACCAAAACGGTCTTAGATATTCCTCATGGTATCTATTATAGCCTTGACAAATCATTAGCCTCAAAATGATCTTCCCTATGGCATCGTCGGTTCTTGTGCTATATAAGGATGACAATGTGCTCGTTCACTATGTCCACTAGTTCCATAATGAACCCAGTGATAAGCAAGGCTAAAGATGCTTAACTGGTTTTCTTGCAATTTGGTGGGTTAAGCACATGGTTAAGGATTTGAGCTGGGGTATCTTCTGAAGTCTCGAAGGGTCTAGGAATGGGTTTCCAATCTTGAGGGGCAAGCATAACTCTACGGGGTTGCGCTTGGTCTAGGAGGCTGTAGCAGAAGTCTTCAGTGCCAGCTAGTTGCCGTGATAGAATCCCTGGTGCATCTTGTCTTGCGGATCTTCAGTTGATGAGAGAGATGAGAGGGAAAATAACATAGGGGAGGGGAATGCCTAAAGGGGGTTCTATAGTGCAAGTGCAAACAAACAAGTGCCGAAAGGGCCAAAGGCAAGCATTAAGATAAGGAAAGTGATATAGTCTCATACTTGTTGCCCAGGGCCAAAGGGAGACACAAACAAATAAAAACAAGCAACACACAATCATGGTTCTATTCAAACCATCATACGGACTCGACTGGGCATAGGGGGTACACGACTCATCCTAGCCTATGGGTTCTTGGACTCAGTAGTCGTGCTTTGCTTCGTGTCTCGTGCAGTCTTCTAGATTTTCCTCAGGTGTCGCTACGTCTCTTGTAATTGTTCGATGAAACGATCCGGGTTGAGCCTGAAGAGTCTTCAACAACTTCTTACCTGTTGAAGTGATGGGGTAAATGTGATGCCCTAAGACCGGAGCTTCAGATGCCTTCCAGGGTTTCCAGGTTTTCGTCGTGTGTTTTGTTTCGTTCGTTGCATTCATCATTGCATCATGTGCATTGCATCATGTCGTCATGCCATCTTCTCATAAATCTTTTGTAACTCAAATAAATAAACAATATGGATCTTCGGTCCATTTAAACCGAGGGAATTCACATGGTGATTCTCTTTATAACATATCCTCCCGATATTAGGGAGCTATTATAAAAAAAATTCCATTCTTTTGGAATTCACCTTAACACACTTGCAATTTAATTCCCATGCCTTTTTCCCGCTTCAAGTTTGGTCCTCAAACATTGCCCATATTTTCTTTAATCGCTTTCCCGATCTCCACAAAAATTCCGAACATTTTTGGACTCTCCAAAAATGTTTTTTTCTAATTCAAACTTATTTGAATTGCATTCAAATGTGTTTGAATGCAATCCTTTCAAGCGGTGCCAAATGCATTTCCTCGGAACTAACTCATTTTTATGAGTCCGGGAGATTTAACCGCATGCCCAAATTCTTTCTCTAACCGCTCCTTTTTTTCTTTTTTTTTCTTATCTTTGTTTTTGTTTTTCTTCTTTTCTTTAGAGTGAGAGGGAAAGAGAGCCCAACCCAGCCTTGCAGCCTTGCTCTCCTCATGCCCATCCGGCGCCCTCCCCACTAGGCCGGCCTTTTGGCCCACCTACCCTCCTAACCCTAGGCCCGAGCGAACCCCCCATCCCGATCGATCCCCTCCTCTCATGTGTTTCCTCCTCGCGCTGCCAGAGCGCCACCTCCTCGACCCCCTCGCTCCCTTCCTCCTTTCACCAGCGCCTCCTCACCATCTCCCTCGATTCCTCCCCGATGCCCATCTCTCTCCCCGCTCGATCTCTTCCTCCTTCATTCCCACACGCGCTCGCAGCGGCAGGAGCCCGTTTCCCTCGCCCTTCCTCCCCACGTCTCCCTTTCCTCTCGTCCGACTCGAGCCAGGGGAGGAGCCCCAGTACCCAATCCTCTCCAAGCCGCCAGAGACGACCGAGCCTCCCCCGGTGCGCCCCTGCATCGAGTAGCCATAGCTGCGTCACCGGATCCCGTCCGATGCTGCCATGGATCCCGCAGAACCAGGCCGCGGCCCCGCACCATCTCGTGGACCGCGCCCGCGCCACCGCTTCTCCGCCTCGCCTGGAGCTCCAAGTTCGCCGGCCACCGCTGCCGCTGCCGACCTCCGCAGCACCAAGTCCATCCAGCCGCGAGGCAGTGCCCCCTCATGCGCCCATGGTCCTCCCTTCTTCGTCGTGAGCGGCAACAGGAGCGTCGCCGAGCCCTCGTGCCCACGACCCTGCGGCTGCGTTGACCATCAGCTCCGGCCGCTGAGCTCCCTACTGCGCGCGTCCCGTCTCCGACCAGCGAGTCCAGGCCACCGAGCTCTTCGTCTTGCTGCTGCTCCACCATCGACCTCCAGTTGCTGCAGGCGCCATCCCGAAGCTCTCTGCATCGAACAGGTACAGGAGCGTAGCGAGGACGCCCGCATCGACCGCGCCTAGGGCTGCCTCCTCGCCCTTGTTGTTCGCACGTGGGCCACACGGCCTGCTGTTAGCCACGCCAAGACCCGAGGCCTTTTTTTGCTGCTTCGCTTTGGAGACACCAAGATCCTCTCCGACAAGTGCACGACTATGCGGATTGTGCCAAGTACCACGATGTCCAGACCCCTCAAGTTCGACTACACAAAAACGCCAAGTACGCCTACGCGCGAAGATGCCAAGACCGTTTCGGGATTCACCAAGTACCGCTACCAATGGCTCGAACGCCTTCGAAACGTATACCACTATTGCCGCCTGAACATCTACGGAATGTGTACCACAACCATCGCCGAAGAACTGTGAACGTCTAACGACGACCCTCAAGTTCGTCCATGATTGCTATGTACCACTACCATCGACGCGAACCACTACTTCCACTACGGCATGAGTACGACTACTACCACTACGAACGTGGGGAGAACGTCTACTTCCTCTACTTTGCACCGAACCGATACGCTTCGAAGGTATAACTCCAAGACGACCGTCCGAGAACGTTTGCATGTGTTGTATATGTTGCACCCTATGTTTGCACCGTGCCCGAGTTGTCACTTGCTCAGTCCTCCTCTTCTGGCGCCAATTCGTGGGGAACCCGGTTACCGGGATCACCCCACCATCTTGCACGACACGCTCCCGTCACACTTCCTTTTGCATCGGCATCTCAATCGAGTTACCGGAAAGCGAGATGTTGCCGTGGCATCATTTTCAGATTCATTGTCTTGGCACCCCTTTCGTTTTCCGCCACTTTGACAAATGCTTCATAATATGCTCTTGCCAATATTTTCAAAAATTGCATAAACTTGAACATGGCATCCGCATCATGTTAACAACATTAAGATGGTTTAAATTGTTGTTTGCATTAATTTGCTAAATGCATATGGGGATTTTTCGGATTTGTTGTTTGTTATATCCGGCCCCATTTAAATTGTTTAGATAGTGTAGTTTTGTTATGCCTCACTTCTTGCCATGTTTAACAACATTTAATATTGTTGAGTACCTAACCGGGAGTGAACTAAATAATGGAATGTGGTGTTTTGTCAATATGCATCCCGATGCATATTGAGCTCCACTTAACTTGTAGTGTTGTTTGTGCCCCTTGCCATGCCATGCATATTTAAACCGGACATGCATCATACTTGGTTGTGCATCATGTCATGCTTATGTGGTGGTTGTTTACTATGTTGTGTGCTTCTTTTCGGTGTTGCTTCTTCGGGTTGGTTCCGATAACGTCGCGTTTGTGAGGATCCGTTCGACTTCGTCCTTTTGTCTTCTTCATGGACTCGTTCTTCTTCCTTTCGGATCTCAGGCAAGATGATCGTACCCTCGAAATCACTTCTATCTTTGCTTGCTAGTTGCTCGCTCTTTTGCTATGCCTATGCTACGATACCTACCACTTGCTTATCATGCCTCCCATATTGTCGAACCAAGCCTCTAACCCACCTTGTCCTAGCAAACCGTTGTTTGGCTATGTTACCGCTTTGCTCAGCCCCTCTTATAGCGTTGTTAGTTGCAGGTGAAGATTGAAGTTTGTTCCTTGTGGGAACATGGTGATGTTGTTCCTCGTTGGAACATGTTTACTTGTTGGGATATCACAATATATCTTATTTAATTAATGCATCTATATACTTGGTAAAGGGTGGAAGGCTCGGCCTTATGCCTGGTGTTTTGTTCCACTCTTGCCGCCCTAGTTTCCATCATATCGGTGTTATGTTCCCGGATTTTGCGTTCCTTACGTGGTTGGGCTATAATGGGAACCCCTTGACAGTTCGCCTTGAATAAAACTCCTCCAGCAATGCCCAACATTGGTTTTACCATTCGCCACCTAGCCCTTTTTTTCCCTTGGGAGTCGCGCTCTTGAGGGTCATCATTATTTTTACCCCCACCTCCCCGGGCCAGTGCTCCTCTAAGTGTTGGTCCGACCAAGAAGACTGCGGGGCCACCTCGAGGCAACTTGAGGTTTGGTTTTACTCGTAGGATGTCTCATCTGAGTGTGCCTTGAGAACGAGATATGTGCAGCTCCTATCAGGATTTGTCGGCACATTCAGGCGGTGTTGCTGGATTTGTTTTATCTTTGTCGAAGTTGTCTTGTAGAACCGGGATGCCGAGTCTGATCGAAATGTCTCGGGAGAAGGTTTATCCTTCGTTGATCGTGAGAGCCTGTGATGCGCTAAGTTGGGACACCCTTGCAGGGATTTGAACTTTCGAAAGCCATGCCCGCGGTTATGGGCAGATGGGAATTTGTTAACGTCCGGTTGTAGAAAACCTGAAGTTGATCTTAATTAAAATACATCAACCGCGTGTGTAACCGTGATGGTCTCTTCTCGGCAGAGTCCGGGAAGTGAACACGATGTTGGAGTAATGCTTGACGTAGGTTGTTCTAAGATCACTTCTTGATCATTAGTTGTTCGACCGTGCTTTTGCCTTCTCTTCTCGCTCTCTTTTGCGAATATGTTTAGCCACCATATATGCTAGTCGCTTGCTGCAGCTCCACATCATACATTTTACCCTTCCTATAAGCTTAAATAGTCTTGATCGCGAGGGTATGAGATTGCTGAGTCCCCGTGACTCACAGATACTTCCAAAAACCAGCTTGCAGGTGCCGATGTTACCGTGCAGGTGATGCAACCCAGCTCAGGAGGAACTCGATGAAGATCTTGTCCATTGTGTTGTTTCGTTTCAGTCGATCGGTAGTGGAGCCCAGTCGGGACGATCGGGGATCTGTGTAGCATTTGGGGTAGTCTTCTTTTATTTTGGCTCCGTAGTCGGGCCTTGATTGTATCTGGTTGATGTAATGCTTTATTCATGTAATTGTGTGAAGTGGCGAGTGAAAGCCAACTATGTATCTCTTTCCCTTATGTATTACATGGGTTGTTTGAAGATTACCTCACTTGCGACATTGCTTTCAATGCGGTTATGCCTCTAAGTCGTGCTTCGACACGTGGGAGATATAGCCGCATCGAGGGCGTTATAAGTTGGTAATCAGAGCCTTCCCCGACCTTAGGAGCCCCCCCTGCTTGATCGAATTAGCTGACGAGTTGAGTCTAGAAAAAATGTGTTGAGTCATTTAGGACTTATATATCGGAGAGTTTAGGAATTCTTTTTACTCCCCAGTTCCTTCATCGCTTTAGTGAGACATCTTGACGTAGAGTTTTGACTCTTCTCTTCTCAAATTTCACTAAAAAAATTTAGGATCACACGGGTATCTTGGAATCGTTCCGATCGATTTGTGACGAGAACATTGTTCTTGGTGCCTCCTGTCATTTAGGGGTTGTGACAGTGTCCCGGGGAGTTGAGCTCTGAGGTGTTGTTATCACAATTTTATCGTTGCAGTTCTGGAATACCTGAGATTAGTTTTGCCGACATCGAAAATCTCTTTTATGCAGTTGTTGGTGAGATAACCTCGACGCCACCCAGTACTGGGGCGGGAGTTCGGGAGTATTGCCATAACTTGTATAACGGATGCTTTTCGAAGGTTGAGGTAGACGATTTCCGAAGGTTTCTTGGTTATGTGTTGAAGGATGGATACAGGTGGATGTAGGATTTGCTAGATTTGGGTGAGATATTATGCTTCCCCTGTATCCCCAACACCTTATTGCATAACCGGAAAATTTCAGGAGTTTATAAGTGGGAATTCAAGTAGCTCTCATGATATCTTTCCGACAGATGTATGATATGAAATTGGGGTTCGACGTCTAGTGGTCCGCCTATTCACGGTTGGTTTTATAGTGGTCTTGTTGTGTCTTAAAGAGTCCTTGG
This sequence comes from Triticum aestivum, assembly GCF_018294505.1. Taxonomy (NCBI): domain Eukaryota; kingdom Viridiplantae; phylum Streptophyta; class Magnoliopsida; order Poales; family Poaceae; genus Triticum; species Triticum aestivum. Next base: position 341,359,584 of record NC_057809.1, read on the forward strand.
CTATGCCGACTCAGGGACGCTTCGTATGTCATGTGCACTGCCTTGTACATGATGGTGTTGTACGATCGAGCCCGTGTAGGCCCCACCACGAAAACTCGAACGAAATCTCTATCATATGTTTGTTCCGGCTTATTTTGCAAGCCAATCCTTTGTTTTGTTTTGAGTTGTGGTATTCGAGTTGCTTCAATGTCAAGTGTTGATTCCATACCTTTTCCATGTGGTGTTCTCATGTTCCTACGTGAATATCAATCATTCATGATAATCAAGATTGTCATGTCAATCCTTTGCAACCGGCGTGTCTCTCTTTAAGTGGATCCGATCATTTCAGCATTCGCAAGATCAAGTATCAGTTTCTTCTGAACGGTGTTTGTTTCATCAGTCTCCAAGCTGCCTTTGTTTTTCCCGCCCACCCACCCCTTTTTCTTCGAGGACTCGGAATTCTTAATCAAGTATCCTTTTTATTCATATGAACTCTCTGCATTCTTTTCCATCAATGTTCTTATCCGGTGATTCTCAGGAAGATTCTAACGGAGCTTCTAGTTCATCATTCTTCATTCTCTTTTATCCGATGAATTCAATTCAAGCTTTGCCAATTATATCCTTTCCTCGTTGCAAATACCTTCTCATGCCGGTGCACCTCATATTCAGTCATTTCTCGCTATTCAATTTTTCCGGAGTGCTCAAGATATCTGGAAGATTCGTGTTTCCACTCTGCATTCCTTCAAGATCTTTCGAGGATGTTCTCGCATTCAAACCATTTAATTCAACCGGTGCATTCTCCTTTTCAATTAATCTTTTCAACGGTGTATCTGTTCAGTGGGCCCTAACCCACAGGTCTTTTCCCAGGATCTTACCCGACTCTTCTTATTTTCCCGTGGTTCCTCTCAAATTCTTTTCCAAGTTTGACGTAAGAATGAGTTATCATCAGTCAAATGCCTTCTCCTAGATCTTTCACAATTCTTTTCATCGTTGGCTCAACCTCTCCTCTTTTAATCATCCTAGAGTGTCTCAATAATTCATGGTGGTGCCTCTCATCGTCATTCTCTGTATTTGAAGACCGAAGAAGATTTTTCTCTCAATCTTGCTCCTTTCTCTTCAAGATTCGTGATGCTAGCTTACTGCCATCCTCTCATAATTGTTTGATTGTGAGTATTCTTTTTACCTATCTGGAGCATTTCATGAGTTGTTTCCATTTCTTTACTCCGAAGGCCATCTTTTCAAATATTAGTCATTCTAGCTTCCAGCTATCTTTCTTCAAATCGTATCGGTGCTTCATTCAAATATCCTCTCATCAGCTCGCGATCTCTTCGTTCACTTGCTTCTAAACTCTCTCATGTATCTTCGTTCATTTGCTAATTCTTACCGGTGATTCACCCCTTTTACTTTGTTCATTTTCAATTCTTACCGGTGGCTCGTTCAAGATTTCTCTTCCTTTGTTATTGTATTGATTCATTTGTTATTTTTATCCTATCGGTGGTTCGTTCAATATTTTCCCAAGTTGGTGATATATCTATCTTAATGCTCTCTATGAGAATAAGTAGTATGTCAAATCCGCTGCTTGTCATCAATTTAAATTGGTGAAGGATAAGCATAACGTAATTCTTATTCTTGTTCATCCAAGCGATTAATTCCTTATTCCAGAGGTGCATCAACTTTCTTTTCTAAGGAGCTCAAGTATTCTTCATCTTGCAATCCGGAGTGCAACTCTTTCTTCCGTATCATTGGAGGTGGTATTATGTCATTCTTGATAAATTGAGTTCATGTTTCATGATTCACATGTTGTTAAGAATGAGGTATTTCAAATCCATCAATCTCTTCGTTCGAGTTATCTTGTGTCATGTTTCACCTATAGCCTTCCCTAAGGATTGTTACTATCTATTGTGCTTATAAATGATCCAAGTTCTTCATTTATCCTTCCGGTGAATAAGTTTCTTGTCTCCTTGCTCATCTCAATCCAATCTATTGATTTCGTTAGTGTCTGGTCTTCAACTCATAATTTGGGGATGTTTTCCTTAAGACCATTGGAAATCATATCTTTTGTTGTTGGTTTTCCAACAACTCCGTTCGACCCTTCTCCTAAAGATGTTTCTTCAAGCTCATTTATGGCAGAAATTGTCATTTTCTTCTCTGTCCCTTTATCCCAACAATCTAGCTTCTATTCTTTTGTTCCGGAAGCTTTGTGATGTTGCTCTCTTCACTCATCATCTCGGATTGTGAAGATCATGTTCTTTCCTTTGCTTATCCATTTAACCGGAGTGTCATGCCCTCTTTTCAAGTTCTTCCCATTTTATCAACTTTTGCCCCTTTTCAACCGGAGTGCCGTCTGAAATCGTTCTTACCCATTGTGCCATTCTTTCATTAGTTCCGATGGCAGTATGTTGTTGATCTCATCAAGAATCCTCTCATCTTGTCAAGTTCTTGTTAATTCCTTCCATTTGCAGTCGGAGTGCTATCCAAATTATATCATTCTTAATCCTTCTCTATCTTGTTTTAACCGGAGTGGTTTCAATATATATCTTGCCCTTCAACCTCAAGGTTTTTCGACATGTTCTTTGTTCCTCTCTTCTAACGGAGTGTTTTCAACTTCGTTCATCTCAGTTGTATGCTTTTCTCGAAATGGCTTAACCTTTCAAGGTTCATCGGTTTCACTCGTTTGTCAAAGAAGCAACTTAGTTTCACCTCTTCTCTTTCTCTTCCGTTTTTTCCTCCGGTGCCATTCTAGATCTCGGGACGAGATCCTCTCTTAGTGGTGGAGTGTTGTGACGCCCTAAGACCGGAGCTTCAGATGCCTTCCAAGGTTTCCGGGTTTTCGTCGTGTGTTTTGTTTGGTTCGTTTCATTCATCATTGCATCATGTGCATTGCATCATGTCGTCTTGCCATCTTCTCATAAATCTTTTGTAACTCAAATAAATAAACCATATGGATCTTCGGTCCATTTAAACCGAGGGAATTCACATGGTGATTCTCTTTATAACATATCCTCCCGATATTAGGGAGGTATTATAATTTTTTTCCATTCTTTTGGAATTCACCTTAACACACTTGCAATTTAATCCCCATGCTTTTTTCCCGCTTCTAGTTTGGTCCTCAAACTTTGCCCATATTTTCATTCATCGCTTTCCCGATCTCCACAAAAATTACGAACATTTTTGGACTCTCCAAAAATGTTTTTTTCTAATTCAAACTTATTTGAATTGCATTCAAATGTGTCTGAATGCAATCCTTTCAAGCGGTGCCAAATGCATTTCCTCGGAACTAACTCATTTTTATGAGTCCGGGACATTTAACCGCATGCCCAAATTCTTTCTCTAACCCCTCCTTTTTTTCTTTTCTTTCTTATCTTTGTTTTTGTTTTTCTTCTTTTCTTTAGAGTGAGAGGGAAAGAGAGCCCAACCCAGCCTTGCAACCTTGCTCTCCTCATGCCCAGCCGGCGCCCTCCCCACTGGGCCGGCCTTTTGGCCCACCTACCCTCCTAACCCTAGGCCCGAGCGAACCCCCCATCCCGATCGGTCCCCTCCTCTCCTGTGTTTCCTCCTCGCGCCGCCAGAGCGCCACCTCCTTGACCCCCCTCGCTCCCTTCCTCCTTTCACCAGCGCCTCCTCACCATCTCCCTCGATTCCTCCCCGATGCCCTTCTCTCTCCCCGCTCGATCTCTTCCTCCTTCGTTCTCGCACGCGCTCGTAGCGGCAGGAGCCCGTTTCCCTCGCCCTTCCTCCCCTCGTCTCCCTCTCCACTCGTCCGACTCGAGCTAGGGGAGGAGCCCCATCGCCCAATCCCCTCCAAGCCGCCAGAGACGACCGAGCCTCCCCCGGCGTGCCCTTGCATCGAGCAGCCATAGCTGCGTCGCCGGATCCCGTCCGATGCTGCCATGGATCCCGCAGAACCAGGCCGCGGCCCCGCACCATCTCGTGGACCATGCCCACGCCACCGCTTCTCCGCCTCGCCCGGAGCTCCAAGTTCACTGGCCACAGCTTCCGCTACCGACCTCCGTAGCACCAAGTCGATCCAGCCGCGAGGCAGTGCCCCCTCGCGCGCCCATGGTCCTCCCTTCTTTGTCGTGAGCGGCAACAGGAACGTCGCTGAGCCCGCGTGCCCGCGACCCTACGGCTGCGTTGACCATCAGCTCCGGCCACTGAGCTCCCTGCTGCGCGAGTCCCGTCTCCGACCGGCGAGTCCAGGCTGCCGAGCTCTTCGTCTTGCTGCTGCTCCGCCATCGACCACCAGTTGCTGCAGGCGCCATCCCGAAGCTCTCTGCATTGAACAGGTATAGGAGCGTAGTGAGGACGCCCGCATCGACTGCGCCTAGGGCTGCCTCCTCGCCCTTGTTGTTGGCACGTGGGCCACACGGCCTGCTGTCAGCCACGCCAAGACCCGAGGCCTTTTTTTGCTGCTTCGCTTTGGAGACACCAAGGTCCTCTCCGACAAGTGCACGACTATGCGGATTGTGCCAAGTACCACGATGTCGAGACCCCTCAAGTTCGACTACACGAAAACGCCAAGTACCCCTACGCGCGAAGATGCCAAGACCGTTTTGGGAATCACCAAGTACCGCTACCGATGGCTCGAACGCCTTCGAAATGTATACCACTACTGCCGCCCGAACATCTACGGAACGTGTACCACAACCATCGCCGAAGAACCGTGAACGTCTAATGATGACCCTGAAGTTCGTCCACGATTGCTATGTACCACTACCATCGACGCGAACCACTACTTCCACTACGGCATGAGTACAACTACTACCACTATGAACATGGCGAGAACGTCTACTTCCTCTACTTTGCACCGAACCGATACGCTTCGAAGGTATAACCCCAAGACGACCGTCCGAGAACGTTTGCATGTGTTGTATGAGTTGCACCCTATGTTTGCACCATGCCCGAGTTGTCACTTGCTCGGTCCTCCTCTTCTGCCGCCAATTCGTGGGGAATCCGGTTACCGGGATCACCCCACCATCTTGCACGACACGCTCCCGTCACACTTCCTTTTGCACCGGCATCTCAATCGAGTTACCGGAAAGCGAGATGTTGCCGTGGCATCATTTTCGGATTCATTGTCGTGGCACCCCTTTCGTTTTTCGCCACTTTGACAAATGCTTCATAATATGCTCTTGCCAACATTTTCAAAAATTGCATAAACTTGAACATGGCATCCGCATCATGTTAACAACATTAAGATGGTTTAAATTGTTGTTTGCATTAATTTGCTAAATGCATGTGGGGATTTTCCGGATTTGTTGTTTGTTATATCCGGCCCCATTTAAATTGTTTTGATAGTGTAGTTTTGTTATGCCTCACTTCTTGCCATGTTTAACAACATTTAATATTGTTGAGTACCTAACCGGGAGTGAACTAAATAATGGAATGTGGTGTTTTGTCAATATGCATCCCGATGCATATTGAGCTCCACTTAACTTGTAGTGTTGTTTGTGCCCCTTGCCATGCCATGCATATTTAAACCGGACATGCATCATACTTGGTTGTGCATCATGCCATGCTTATGTGGTGGTTGTTTACTATGTTGTGTGCTTCTTTCCGGTGTTGCTTCTTCGGGTTGGTTCTGATAACGTCGCGTTTGTGAGGATCCGTTCGACTTCGTCCTTTTGTCTTCTTCATGGACTCGTTCTTCTTCCTTGCGGATCTCAGGCAAGATGATCATACCCTCGAAATCACTTCTATCTTTGCTTGCTAGTTGCTCGCTCTTTTGCTATGCCTATGCTATGATACCTACCACTTGCTTATCATGCCTCCCATATTGTTGAACCAAGCCTCTAACCCACCTTGTCCTAGCAAACCGTTGTTTGGCCATGTTACCGCTTTGCTCAGCCCCTCTTATAGCGTTGTTAGTTGCAGGTGAAGATTGGAGTTTGTTCCTTGTTGGAACATGGAGATGTTGTTCCTTGTTGGAAGATGTTTACTTGTTGGGATATCACAATATATCTTATTTAATTAATGCATCTATATACTTGGTAAATGGTGGAGGCTCGTCTTTATGCCTGGTGTTTTGTTCCACTCTTGCCGCCCTAGTTTCCGTCATATCGGTGTTATGTTCCCGGATTTTGCGTTCCTTACGTGGTTGGGCTATAATGGGAACCCCTTGACAGTTCGCCTTGAATAAAACTCCTCCAGCAATGCCCAACATTGGTTTTACCATTCGCCGCCTAGCCCTTTTCTTTTCCCTTGGGAGTCGCGCTCTTGAGGGTCATCATTATTGTTACCCCCCCGGGCCAGTGCTCCTCTGAGTGTTGGTCCGACCGAGCAGACTGCGGGGCCACCTTGGGGTAACTTGAGGTTTGGTTTTACTCGTAGGATGTCTCATCTGAGTGTGCCTTGAGAACGAGATATGTGCAGCTCCTATCAGGATTTGTCGGCACATTCGGGCGGTGTTGCTGGACTTGTTTTACCATTGTCAAAGTTGTCTTGTAAACCGGGATTCTGAGTCTGATCGGATGTCTCGGGAGAAGATTATCCTTCGTTGACCGTGAGAGCTTGTGATGCGCTAAGTTGGGACACCCCTGCAGGGATTTGAACTTTCGAAAGCCGTGCCCGCGGTTATGGGTAGATGGGAATTTGTTAACGTCCGGTTGTAGAAAACCTGAAGTTGATCTTAATTAAAATACATCAACCGCGTGTGTAACCGTGATGGTCTCTTCTCGGCACAGTCCGGGAAGTGAACGCGGTGTTGGAGTAATGCTTGACGTAGGTTGTTCTAAGATCACTTCTTGATCATTAGTTGTTCGACCGTGCTTTTGCCTTCTCTTCTTGCTCTCTTTTACGAATATGTTTAGCCACCATATATGCTAGTCGCTTGCTGCAGCTCCACCTCATACCTTTTACCCTTCCTATAAGCTTAAATAGTCTTGATCGCGAGGGTGTGAGATTGCTGAGTCCCCATGACTCACAGATACTTCCAAAAACCAGCTTGCAGGTGCCGATGTTACCATGCAGGTGACGCAACCAAGCTCGGGAGGAGCTCGATGAAGATCATTTCCATTGTGTTGTTTCATTTCAGTCGATCAGTAGTGAAGCCCAGTCGGGACGATCGGGGATCTGTGTAGCATTTGGGGTAGTCTTCTTTTATTTTGGCTCCGTAGTCGAGCCTTGATTGTATCTGGTTGATGTAATGCTTTATTCATGTAATTGTGTGAAGTGGTGAGTGCAAGCCAACTATGTATCTCTTTACCTTATGTATTACATGGGTTGTGTGAAGATTACCTCACTTGTGACATTGCTTTCAATGCGGTTATGCCTCTAAGTCGTGCTTCGACACGTGGGAGATATAGCCGCATCGAGGGCATTATAGTAAAGGTGGCTCCTCGTAGCTGGCATTGACTTGGTCTTCTCTTGTCTTCTTAATCATGACGATCCCTTTTGCCTTCTAAGGCGTTGAGGGTACCAGGTAGGCAATCCTTTATGTAATGACACTAACAAGGCATAGTAGAGGTCCAATCTGCCAGACACACTGTTGACAGTATCGTCACCGAGAGCGGGGGATGCCGAGAACCATTTTCCTGCTCACTATAGTGAGGCGGACCAAATGGCGAGGTTCTCATCTACCAGTGGTTGCCGACACAACAATGATAAGGACATGGTTGCTCTACTAGGGATGTATATGATGATCTTGCATATCCTATGCCCTAATCATTGTAGGCCAAGGTTGCATCATCCTGGGGCAAATTCAAAGGTGTCACCATCTTCTAGGTCTTCATGTCCTCATTCCTTGAGGGTGTAGCTTCTGTTGGCACCGTCTTGTTGTGGTGTCGCCAATCTTGAGTTCAGAAGAGGTGGATGAGTGTCTCGCAAGGCATCTTCCCTATAGATTATCCACGAGGATTACAAGGAATCTCGTGGTCAGTGGCAAAAGGATTCTGGTGACTATTTAAAATTTTTAAGGGGAAGAGATCAATAAGGAAAGTATATCTTAGATTTTGAAAAACTAAGAAGGGGAAGAGAAGTATAGATAGTTTTTTTTTGAAAATTAGTAATAGCTTTAAAAATAGTCCAACCCTAACTAACGACCATGCTAACTAAGGCTTCCTACGGTCAGGATGGCTCTGATACCAGCTGTATGGGGACCCTGACTCATAAGTCGTGATCACCGAATGCACGTGTAAAGTCATCCCAGAGATCAATGCTCACTGAACACATAGATGCTGAATAATAAGAGTCTTACCTCCGTACATACCATTTTACAAAAATTGTGACCATTATGGTCAAGTCTTGAGAATTTCATCATAGCGGAAATCTTCACTAACAACTTAAACCCATGCCATCTTCCTTAACCCTACAGGCATTCTAACCGGGGAGCGTCCTAGCTCGCATGTTCGTCACCAAGGTACTCTTCATTATATCATGTTCTTTCATGCCTGGCCAATAAAATAACCAGTGGCAAGCCAATGAGTACTTCGGATATACTCGCAAGCAACCCATGTTTTGGACCAAGGTATAACAATGCATGACATATGCAAATTTTTGTGGAAAGCTAGTTTTGAGTGCAATGACACATTCAACAATTTGTAAGGCATGCATCATAACTATTCAAGTAACCATGAGGATAGGTTACAGATATCAACATAAATAGAGTTGTAACCAACCCATCTTATTTATCATGTAAGTCTTTTGACTTGACCCAAGTAGTTCTTTCCACACACTCACCAAGTTTCATAAACGTGTGGACGTAGCCCAAGAGCGGTTACCAAGCTGTCCTTGACCATGGACACGGCTATTTGAATAGTTTGACACTCTGTAGAGGTCGCACACATTACCCACAAGACTCGGGGAACTTCCGCGTCAAGCCACGACTCACGGTATATTACATACCTGAGGTAAGCACCCGAACATTATCTTTCCCTTGACAACACTAACTGAGAGTCCACTCGTTGGCCCTTGTCCTCACAATGTACATCATACAAGACTCACTCGAGATCGTACCATCCAAGAGGGGACACAACGGTGTGCCATGTGTCTATAAAAACAGCCATAGTCGCCCTAACTGGCATGACTCCGTATCGAGAGAGTAACTCATACTCTCCTGCCACTATTAATGAGGGCTCCCTGCTAGTATTGACAAAAGTAATCAACAAAGCCCCATCCCATAAGGGGTATTGTGGTTGTAAATGTAAGGTTGGAATAACGGTCGCAACTGAAACCAATCCGTTTCCGAAAACACACTCACACAACTTGCTCCGGTATACCACTTGTTTGTCAAGTTGTTTCCTAGCTCATCATCTCCCTCGGGCATTAGTGGCACCCGATGGGATTTTTGGAAAGTCTTTGAAAACAATCTTGCTTCCATCACCATGCATATACCCATCCCCTTTTTGCATAGCACTACTTAGCATCCTAGCTACTCCCACCCGCATAACCCTCATAGGAGGTAGGGTCATGCATCATGCATGTTTCAACGAGGAAAGCATCAGAGGAAAACCACCTCAAGTGGCCACCATATCATCGTGACTCCGACGCAAGCAATAAAAGTGCTATATGACATGCATAAATAGGGTTTCAAAGACATGGTCAAAGGGCTGCTTACCTAGTTCAGCAATGTCTTCAAATCTTCTAGTCCATCTCCGAGCATTTTGTCTACTTCGTCAACTATCATTGAAAGCAATCATAATAAGCAACACAACAAGGCAAAAAATAAAAGTGCTCTAAAATATGAAGTTGACTTTTCTAGGACTTCTCTGGTTATATTAAAAGTAACCAGAGTGGTTTCATTGGAATTGGATAAGTGGATATTCCTGAGCATTTCAATCTGATGGAATAAAGGGCTTAATGGATTTGCAAGAAGTGTACATAAACATTATTTTGAAAAATGAGCAAAGGCACCCATTTAATAAGGCATGATTTTAGAAGCATTTAGGAGTTGGTTTCACTGGATTTGGAGTTCAAATGATTTTTGCATGAATTTGTAAAGTTGACAAATCTGAAGAAATGGCTCATTATTTTGTGTGGCATAGAAAGTATTAAGAAAAATGTTCATAACTAATTTATGACCTTATAGGTATCTGGAAATTCGAATCATGGCATTTGGATCAACTATGAACTCTTTGTGATTTTCTAAAGTTCATCACAGAAATGGAAAATGGGGTTTCATTGAATTTGTGTGAAGAAAGGTGTTTTGGAAAAATGTTCATGTTGCACCAACAGGTAGAGCATGATTATGGAGTCACTAGAAATTTGTATTACAAGATTTGGAGTTCATTTGAATATTTGGGAGATTTAATAAGTCTAGAGAAAAAATAAAAAGAAAAAGAATTTACCAAAAGGGGCTGGATCAGGGCAGCGTCAGCGCGCATAGTGCGGGATTTAGCGCAGGGCGCCACTGGGCCGGCCCAGTAGCTTAGTCGCACCCGGCGACAGCAGTGATGTCGAAGGTGGCTTCGTGGTGGTGCGCCTTCACGCAGGGGAGGCAGATCTCGCCGAATCCGTTTCCACTTAAACGGTTGGGCCCGCCCGCTAGGTCGCTGATGTGCGGGCCCAGCGGCAGGCCGTCTTCAACCTCCCCCACGCGTGACGGGAAACAGAGGAGGCGAGGCCGAGCGGCGCCGGCGCTCTCCTCGGCGGCACCGGCCACCTCCGTCGGTGCCCAACAGACCAACGTGCTCGAGAGAGCGTGCCACACCCGCCGAGGTGCGCCACGACCGCAGGGGTGGTCGGGCGCGAGTGCTCCATCGGCCGTGGTGGGCTAGGCCTCGATGATGACGGAGCTCGATGGCACGGCCACGGGGAGGAAATGAAGAGGCACGGGAGGGGCTCACGTTGATGGTGGAGGTGCTCTAGTGCGGTCTAGAGGGGAGGAGGCGGAGCGGTGGGTGCGAATTTAGGCGGAGGCCGATGGCAAGGCGCCGGCCATGGTGGTGGATGGAGGGCATGGGAGGAAGAATGGGTTGGCCTGAGTGGTGTTCGGGAGAGAGAGGGAGCAAATGGAGCAGCGAGGAGGGCCTGGAACGGCCTTAAGTAGCTGACCCGTGGCTCACCGTGGACACGGCGCACGGGTGGCCGTGGCATGATATGATACTTTGTAGGATCCTCAAGTATGTCATTTTTGACATGCTAAAATTTTCCTATATTTAATGGAGAATATTTCCTTTGTAAACATTTCAAAAGCTTGAAATGTCCAGAGAAGGTGTTTGAGGGATTTGACCAATGTTTTGAACATGACCATATGTTGAAACTCATATATGGAAAATATATTCCACTCAGCTTCCCTAAATTTTCTCAAATATTTTTGAAACATTCAAATAATTTTAACCTATTAAGGACCATTTCTGGCCTCAAGAAAAAGCCTTAAAATAAAATAGTAAAACAATTTTTTAAATAATATCTTTGTGGTTTCTGGGAGTCCTGTATCTAATAGAAGTCAAATAAAATTTTTGAAAGATTTTTCACACCCTTAATTAAGTACTCGTAGTTCTAGTATCAACTCAGGGGTTTTTCGGGAACCTAATTTAAAAAATACCTTTTGGCCAAAATATTTTTGTAAGAAAATACTATTATGTCCTATACACATGGCATGATCATTGGAAAAAGTCATGAATAAATAAGATGCAATATAAGAGTTGGACGATTTATTTGATTTTTAGAGCACTTGCAAATAGCAAACAAAATCCAATCAAAGCAAGGACCAAAACACTCAAAAGTTTTTTTATTAACCCATATTTCGTCATGATTTATTATCTTAAGTGTTGTGTCATGAAAATAAGGGTGTGACTTTGGGCTCAGCGCGGCGCTTCATGGTCGCCATCTTGCTGGCGCTATCCAGGAGCGTAACACGGAAGGTGTAACACCCCGGATACAACTTGCCATATTTGTACCCTGACTCTTGCCTTTTCCGGAGATGCGATATGATTTTTCCCTTCGTGGTTGCATTTTCGTTTTCGTTTTGCATTTTTTCCATGTCATGCATATCATATCATGTCATCATGTGCATCGCATTTGCATACGTGTTCGTCTCATGCATCCGAGCATTTCCCCCGTTGTCCGTTATGCAATCCGACACTCGTATGTCCTCCGGCGCCCCCTTTTGCCTCTTTTCATGAGCGGGTGTTAAACATTCTCAGAATGGACCGAGATTTGCCAAGAGGCCTTGGTACACCACCGGTAGACCGCTTGTCAAGTTTCGTGCCATTTGGAGTTCGTTTGATACTCCAACGGTTAACCGGGTAACCATGAAGGCCTCATGTGTGTTGCAGCCCAACACCCCTCTAAAGTGGCCCAAAACCCATCCAAACCCCCTCCATCCTCTCGGCCGTTTGATCACGATCGTGTGGCCGAAAACCGCACCTCATTTGGACTCTTCTAGCTCCCTCTACCTATAAATATTGTGCCTTCCCCTGAAATTTTGGCGGATGAACCCTAGCCCTCTACCTCCTCGCGCCGCCGGACACGTCCACCACCGCCTCCACATCGCTCCGGCCAGTAGGAGCGTGCCACCTCAGCAGCACCGCCTCCCCACGCCAATCAGGGCGCGACACCTGTCGCCGCCGCATCCCTCCGCCACCATGGCACTGCGGGCCCACGGCCGGCCCGCCCGGCCCGACCGCGCGCTCCCACGCCCGATGCACGCGCGCCGCGCCGCCGCCTCTCCACTCGCACCCACACCCATGCCTCGGTTCGGCCGCCGCCGCCCTACATCAGTCACCGGCACCGCCACCCTGCCACTGTTCCTCGCCGCCCTCGCCGCCGCACTCCTCCGCCGCTGCCTCGTCGCTGGTCGTCGCCCCACCGCCGCCTCCTCGCAGATCCAGCCGGATCCGGCTCCCCCGAGCCCTCTCCGGTGAGCTGAGGCATCCCCGGCCACCATTGCCTCCTTCTCCGGCCGTGCTCCGATGAGAACCCCGTCCGCGCCTCGGTTCGCGTGCCAAGTAAACCCTAGATCTAGGAGGGTAAAAATATCTCTAAGTCCTTTTCCCCTATTATTTTGAGCTCCTATTCATCATGCCATAACTCCACATCCGTAGCTCTGTTTTGCATGCATAATATATCAAAATGTTCATCGTGATGTGCTCTTCTTTTTGTTCCATTGCACCATGCTTGTTTGAGTCCATCTTGATGCCCAAATTGTTGATGCAAGAGTGCTATAAAATGTTAGTTCCTTATTCTTATCAGATTATGAGCTTTTGTCATTTTTGCCATGATTATTGTGTGCTGCATATGAGCATGAGCTCCACATGTGTTTTGGGTTATGCCATGCCATCATTACAGGGGTGTATGCCATGTATTTTTGTGATAAATGTGGTGACTAGCACAAGCATGCAAAGTAGCTCTCGTGATATTGCTGATTTCAGAGACTTAGAATTTCACTAAGTCTTTGCTCTGCTGTTATTTTTATGCCATGTATTCATGTTGCTACAGAGAGATCCATGCTTCTTTTGAGTATGTTCAGTAAGGATGATATGGACATATGGTCATGCTCTATCCATCCATGCCCCTGTTTTCATTTATGGAGTACCCTAGCATGACTCAATCTTGCTCTACTTTTGCTATAAAATGTTCCTGGCAGATTGTTTACGTGTTAATCAATTTTGCCAAGGTTGTTGTAGTTGATCCATGCATGCTATGAGTTTGTTCTTGCTTTGGTTAGCTTCATGAACATGTCTTCTTGCTGGTAGTATGCTTAGCTTGTCATTAAATGCCTTGTGTTGAGTGCATCGAGCTTGCAAATAGGTCTTCATAATTCTGTTTATGTCATGTCCAGTTTTCTGCTAAGTCTGAATCTGTTAACAAAACTTGCTATGTTTACATGGGTGCCATCATATCTTCTGATCCTTTTTGGCTTATGGTCAGTAAGGGACTTTTGTTATAAGATTTGAGTAGATCCATTCCATGCCTTTTTTGCCATGATATGTTCCTGTAGCATGTTGTTATTTTGATCTAAACATTGCTTCCTGATGTTAATTCCTAACATGTTATTTTCACTAAGTCTGTGAGCTGATATCTTTTGCACTTTTGTCATGCTTGTTTGAACCTGCTCTTTTGTGAGTTAGCTGTAGCTTAGTGTTCATCTTTTGTCAAGCATCATGAGTAGATCACTGCCATGTGCTTTGTTGCTATGTTAGAGTGCAGTAGCTTAGTTTCTTGTTGCATTCTAGATGGCATCGTCCTGTTATTCGCAGAATTGTGCCATTCTTTTTTTGTTTGCCATTTGCAAACCGTGCATCCGATTTCGGTGATCTTTATATCGATTTCGACCGAAATCAACTCATCTTTCCAGCGGCGCACTTGGTTTGCCAAATTGAGGCCTGGTTCAATCTTTTCCTTCCGGAGCATGCATATGCATTGCATATCACATCCCGCATATCATGCCATGTTTTGCATCATGTTGCGTGCGCATTGCACCGTGGTTGATTGTGGTTTCATTTGCTTGTGTTCTTGCCTTGGGTAGAGCCGGAATACGAGTTCGTGATCGAGGAACCCGTTGAGTACGCTTACGAGGATCAAGCTTTTCGTCAACTCAGAGAACTTTGCAGGCAAGATGACCATACCCTCGAAATCACTTCTATCTTTGCTTGCTAGTTGCTCGTTCTTTTGCTATGCCGCGATACCTACAACTTGCTATATCATGCCTCCCGTATTTCCATGTCAAGCCTCTAACCCACCTTTCCTAGAAAACCATTGTTTGGCTATGTTACCGCTTTTCTCAGACCCTCTTATGGCGTTGCTAGTTGCAGGTGAAGTTGAAGTTTGTTCCATGTTTGGAACATGGATATTTTGGGATATCACAATATCTCTTATTTTAATTAATGCATCTATATACTTGGTAAAGGGTGGAAGGCTCGGCCTTATGCCTGATGTTTTGTTCCACTCTTGCCGCCCTAGTTTCCGTCATACCGGTGTTATGTTCCTTGATTTTGCGTTCCTTACGCGGTTGGGTGTTATGGGTACCCCTTGACAGTTTGCTTTGAATAAAACTCCTCCAGCAAGGCCCAACCTTGGTTTTACATTTGCCTAACAACCTATCACCTTCCCTTGGGTTCTGCAGACTCAAGGTTCATCTTTATTTTAACCCCCCCCGGGGCCAGTGCTTGTCTAAGTGTTGGTCCGAACCAGAGGCACTTGCGGCGCCACCTCGGGGAAACTTGAGGGATGGTTTTAGCTGTACGTAGTGTTCATCCGGCGCTGCACTGAGAACGATTTTTGTGCAGCTCCTATCAGGATGTCGGCGCATCGGGTGGTCTTGCTGGTCTTGTTTTAGCATTGTCGAAATGTCTTGTAACCGGGATTCCGAGTCTGATCGGGTCTTCCTGGGAGAAGGAATATCCTTCGGCGATAGTGAGAGCTTGTGATGGGCTAAGTTGGGACACCCCTGCATGGTTTTGAACTTTCAAAAGCCGTGCCCGCGATTATGGCCATATGGGAATTTGTTAATATCTGGTTGTAGAAAACCTTACACTTAACTTAATTAAAATGAATCAACAGCGTGTGTAGCCGTGATGGTCTCTTTTCGGCGGAGTCCGCGAAGTGAACACGGCTTTGGAGTTATGTTTGAACGTAAGTAGTTTCAGGATCACTTCTTGATAACTTCTAGTTCTCGATCATGCTTTGCTTCTCTTCTCGCTCTCATTTGCGTAAGTTAGCCACCATATATGCTAGTGCTTACTGCAGCTACATCCTCACTACCTTTTCAACCCATAAGCTTAAATAGTCTTGATCACGAGGGTGTGAGATTGCGGAGTCCCTGTGACTCACAGATTACTTCCAAACCAGATGCAGGTGCCGACGATGCCAATGCAGGTGATGCGACCGAGCTCAAGTGGGAGCTCGATGAAGATCGTGTTTGTTGTGTTGTTCCGTTTCAGTTGATCAGTAGTGGGGCCCAGTCAGGGCGATCGGGGATCTAGTATTAGGGGTTGTCTTTCTTTATTTTGGTTCCGTAGTCGGACCTTGATTGTATTCTGGATGATGTAATGCTATATTTATGTATTATGTGAAGTGGCGAGTGTAAGCCATCTCTTCATCCCATTCTTATTCAGTACATGGGATGTGTAAAGATTACCCCTCTTGCGACATGCCTACTATGCAGTTATGCCTCTAAGTCGTGCTCCAACACGTGGAAGATATAGCCGCATCGTGGGTGTTACATGTGACGCTCTGAGACCGATGCTCCAGATGTCTTCCATTTATTTTGCCGTTGCCATGTGCATTTGCATCCATCATGTTCATGATTGCTTGCTTGCTTGTGATTTTTGTTTTATTATTATTATTACTATTATTATTATTATTATTATTATTATTATTATTATTATTATTATTATTATTATTATCATTATTATTATTGCATCATGCATTCGTCTCCATATGCTTGTTTTCTTTTACTTGTTCATGTGCATTACAACTCCTTGTCCTTGATCCTTTCTCTTTTACTTATTGCTCAACTTCAACTTGGATTCACCCAAGTTTCTATCCCATCCAAATTTCTCCTTTCTTCTTTATTCCATTCATTTTCCTTGTGGCATTTTCCCTGTTCGGAAAAATGTTCAACCTATCCCTATAAATCCTAAAAGATGCCTACACCCTCTCTGCCAAATTTCACATCCTTTGGAATTGTTTTGGTTGGGTTAGAAAAAAAGGCTCAAGTTTGAATTTAATTCAAACTTGAATTATTTTTCTATCTATAAAATTGCTAAGACAATTTATTAAAATGGTGCAAAATTCCAGAATTCCTGAGATATTTGTATTCCAGCCTACTTCCTCTCCAAAGTCCCTGTGTTTTTTTCTCTTTGTTCTTTGCCTGAAGAAATTTGAAGAGAGAAATTGAGGCAAGCGAGAGAGAGCAGTAGTGCAGCCCAGCCACACCGCAGCAGCCACCTTAGCCCAGCCCGCGCCTGGCCTTTTCTCCTCTTCCCCTGGTAATTTTATATCTAGTGAAATCCTTCGGACCCACATGTCATCCTCACTCCTACCTCCTTTCTTCCACCTTGGCACTTTTCTTCTCTCACAGTAACTCTCGGGAGAGAGCACGCACATGGTCACCGTGGCTACCACGGTGCCCGCGCCCCTCCTACAAAGCTCCAAGCCCGCGCCCTAGGGTTTCCTCCTCCCTCCTCGCACCGCCATCTCTCTCTTCCTCCCCTGTTTTTCCCTTCTTCTTCAAGAACAAAGGAGCAGAGAACCACCCAGGACGCTCCACCATCGGTTGCAAGGCCTCCTTGTGGTCTTCTTCGACTTCAAGCTAGGCCAGGAGCCAGAAGGGCCCAAGGGCGCCGCAATCTTCTTCCACGATGTTGTCTTCTTCCTCTTCATTGCCGCGGAATGCCAAGTTTCTCGACATCATCTTCGTCATCTTCCTCTGCTTCATGGACCCAAGCGCCTCCGTCGATCATCGCGTCCTCGCCCTCGCTGCACTACATCTTCGGCGTCCTCATCTTGTCCTACGGGACCTAGGTGAGCATCCGTTCCTCCTAGCCCCTCTCTGGTTCAATTTTGTCGTTGTGGCCGCTGGTCCCGTCGCGTCAAAGGCCATGTCCCCCATGGACGACCATGGGAGCGAGCCCAAGATCATGTTCTAGCCTCTGCACGCCTCACCTATTGCAAGCATCCTCACACGCACTCAAGCACGCAGCACACGTGCATCTCACTCGCGAGCTCTGTTGCCTGCTTCGACCTGTAACCACCATGACCGAGACAAGCTCCTGCTCATCCTCGGTTTGCAGTACCCGTAGCATTGTGCGCATGCCCGCAGCAGCAGCCGCTTGGTTCATCCGCACGCACACCATTTTCCGCACACCCGCTGATGCCTAGCAGCCGAGATCGGCGCCGCGTTCGCTCGCCGCTGCCCTGAGCTTTCTCGGCGTAGCCATGGCTGAAGCTCGCCACTTCTGTTCCTTTCCTATAAAGAAAGCCACCTCCTAAAGCACACAACACACGCACCAGCCCAACTGGTTAGGCTTCCCCTTTATCACCCAGGCGACCAGGGATCAAATCCCCACGGGCACATTCTTTTCCATAAATTTTGTCTTACCAGATCAATGGTTTGTTATTGTTCATGTTCGTTCAAGTCCAGTATCCGCCACATACATCTTCCAGGCGAGCTGGTCAGCACACTCTGTCTTTCAACGGTGAGGTGCTAGGTTCAACATGGTGGCTTTACTTTGCATGTTTAACAAATCTAAACTTGTGTTTAGGGCAGAACAGTACCAAATCCATTAATATGCACATGAGGATTTTCCGGACTTGTTGCTTGTTGTTCCGGCCTCATTTAAACTTGCCTAGATAGGTATTTTTACTTTGCTTCACCCCTTGCCATGCTAAACAACATTTAATATTGTTCAGTCCAGAAACGAGATCGAACTAAATAACTTGTTGTGGTGTTCCGTCAATATGCAACTCGTTGCATATTGAGCTCCACTTAGTTTGTAGGATTGCTTGTGCACTTTGCCATGCCATGTCATGCTTCATTAAACCGTACATGCTTCATACTTGGTTGTGCATCATGCCATGCTTATGTGATGGTTGTTTACTATGTTGTTTGCTTCTTTTCGGTGTTGCTTCTTCAGGTTAGTTCCGATAACGTCGCGTTTGTGAGGATCCGTTCGACTACGTCCATTTGTCTTCTTCATGGACTCGTTCTTCTTCTTTGCGGGATTTTAGGCAAGATGACCATACCCTCGAAATCACTTCTATCTTTGCTTGCTAGTTGCCCGCTTTATTGCTATGCTGCGATACCTATCACTTACTTTATCATGCCTCAATATTGCCATGTTAAGCCTCTAACCCACCTTTCCTAGCAAACCGTTGTCTGGCTATGTTACCGATTTTGCTCAGCCCCTCTTATAGCGTTGTTAGTTGCAGGTGAAGATGAAGTTTGTTCCTTGTTGAAACATGGATTTTCTTGGGATATCATTATTATATCTTGTTTACTTTAATGCACCTATATACTTGGTAAAGGGTGGAAGGCTCAGCCTTATGCCTGGTGTTTTGTTCCACTCTTGCCGCACTCGTTTCCGTCATGCCGGTGTTATGTTCCTTGATTTTGCGTTCCTTACGCGGTTGGGTTATAGTGGGAACCCCTTGACAGTTTTCCTTGAATAAAACTCCTCCAACAAGGCCCAACCTTGGTTTTACCATTTGCCACCTAAGCCTTTTTCCCTTGGGTTCTGCAGACTCAATGGTCATCTTTATTTTAAACCCCCGGGCCAGTGCTCCTCTGAGTGTTGGTCCAAACTAGGGTCCTTTGCCGCGCCACCTCGGTGCTACTCGAGGTTTGGTTTTAGTTGTACGGAGTGCTCATCTGGTGTGCCTTGAGAACTAGATACGTGCGACTCCTATCGGGATTTGTCGGCACATCGGGCGGCTTTGCTGGTCTTGTTTTACCATTGTCGAAATGTCTTGTAACCGGGATTCCGATTATGATCGGGTCTTCCTGGGAGAAGGAATATCCTTCGTTGACCGTGAGAGCTTGTGATGGGCTAAGTTGGGACACCCCTACAGGGTTTTGAACTTTCGAAAGCCGTGCCCGCGGTTATGGGTAGATGGGAATTTGTTAATGTCCGGTTGTAGAGAACTTGACACTTAACTTAATTAAAATGAATCAACCGCGTCTGTAGCCGTGATGGTCTCTTTTCGGCGGAGTCCGAGAAGAGAACACAGTCTCGTGTTATGCTTGAACGTAAGTAGTTTTAGGATCATTTCTTGATCATGATAGTTTATCGACCGTGCTTTGCTTCTCTTCTCACTCTCATTTGCGTAAGTTAGCCACCATATATGCTAGTGCTTGCTGCAGCTCCACCTCACTACCCCCCTTTTCCTACCTAAAGCTTAAATAGTCTTGATCGCGAGGGTGTGAGATTGCTGAGTCCCCGTGACTCACAGACTACTTCCAAAACCAGTTGCAGGTGTCGATAATGCCCGTGCAGATGACGCAACTGAGCTCAAGTGGTAGCTCGATGAAGATCATGTTCGTTGTGTTGTTTCATTTCCTTTCGATCAGTAGTGGAGCCCAGTTGGGGCGATCGGGGATCTTTTGCATTAGGGGTTGTCTTTCTTTATTTGGTTCCATAGTCGGACCATGATTGTATTCTGGATGATGTAATGCTATATTTATGTATTGTGTGAAGTGACGATTGTAGGCCAACTCTTTATCCCTTTCTCATTCAGTACATGGGATGTGTAATGATTACCCCTCTTGCGACATGCCTACTATGCGGCTACGCCTCTAAATCGCGCTCCGACACGTGGGAGATATAGCCGCATCGTGGGTATTATAAGTTGGTAATCAGAGCCATCCCCCACTTAGGAGCCCCCTGCTTGATCGAATCGCTGACGTTGTTGAGTCTAGAAAAATGTTTTGAGTCTTATACGATTATATATATCGAAGAGTAGGATTCTTTTTACTCCTCAGTCCCTTCGTCACTCTAGTGAGGCCTCCTGACGTAGAGTTTTGACCCTTCTCTCCTCAAATTTCACTAAAAAAATTTAGGATCACGCGGGTATCTTGGAATCGTTCTGATGGTTTTGTGACGAGAACATTGTTCTTGGTGCCTCCTGACATTTAGGGGTTGTGGCAATGTCCCAGGGAGTTGAGCTCCGAGGTGTTGTCGTCACAATTTTATCGTTGCAGTTCTGGAATACCTGAGTTTCACCGAGATCAAAAATCTCTTTTATGCAATTGTTGGTGAGATAACCTCGATGCCACCTAGTACTGGGGCCGGAGTTCGGGAGTGTTGCCATAACTCGTATAACGGATGCTTTTCGAAGGTTGAGGTAAATGATTTCCGAAGGTTTCTTGGTTATGTGTTGAAGGATGGATACAGCTGGATGTAGGATTTGCTAGATTTGGGTGAGATATTATGCTTCCCCTGTATCCCCAACACCTGATTGCATAACCGGAAAATTTCGGGAGTTTATAAGTGGGAATTCAAGTAGCTCTCAGGATATCTTTCCGACAGATGTATGATATGAAATTGGGGTTCGACGTCTAGTGGTCCACCTATTCACGGTTGGTTTTACAGTGGTCTCGTTGTGTCTTAAAGAGTCCTTGGCTATGCCGACTCGGGGACGCTTTGTATGTCATGTGCACTACCTTGGACATGATAGTGTTGTACGATCGAGTCCGTGTGGGCCCCACCACGAAAACTTCGGACGAAATCTCTATCATATGTTTGTTCCGACTTATTCTTCAAGCCAATCCTTTGTTTTGTTTTGAGTTGTGGTATTCGAGTTGCTTTGAAGTCAAGTGTTTATTCCATACCTTTCCTAAGCGGTGTTCTCATACTCCTATGTGAATACCAATCCTTCATGATAATCGAGATTGTCATGTCAATCCTTTTCACCTGGCGTGTTTCTCTCCAAGTGGATCCGATCATTTTCAGCATTCGCAAGATCAACCCAAAGTGTTCTCAATGTTATTTGTTTCATCCGTCCCAATTTGCCTTTGTTTTCCCGCCCTCCCACCCTTTTATTTAAGGAATCAGATGTCTTAATCAAATATCCATCTTATTGATGTGAAGTCTCTCCATTCTTTTCCGTCAATACTCTTATCCGGTGATTTTCACGAAGGTACTAACGGAGCTTCAAGTGTATTATTCTACATTCTTTTCTTCTCCGGTGGATTCAAGTCAAGCCTTGTCAATCATATCCATTTCTTGTTTCAAATGTTTTCTCTTGCCGGTGTATCTCTTAATCATTCACTTCTCGCTATTCAATTATCCCGGAGTGCTGAAGATGTCTCAGAAGATTCGTTTGCATTCTCAATCCGTTCAAGCTATTGCGAGGATGTTATCTCATTCAAGCCATTTAATTCAACCTGTGTAATCTCTCTCCAAAATCGTTCAATGGTGTCTTTTGAGTGGGCCCTAACCCATAGGTCTTTTTCCAGGATCTTACCTGACTCTTCTAATTTTCCCGGAGTTATTCTCAAATTCTTTCAAAGTTTGACGTAAGAATGAATTATCATCAGTCATTTGTATTTCTCAAAGATCTGTCAAATTCTTTTCATCGTCGGTTCAACCTTTCTAATTTTCTTTCCAGAGTGCCTCAACAAATTTGTGGTGGTGTTTCTCATCGTCATTCTCGGATTTGAAGACCGAAGAGGAGTTCCTCTTAAATCCTTACCCGTTATCCCAAAGATTCATGGTGCTAGCTTTATGCCATCCTCTCATAATTGTTTTCGATTGTGAGAATTCTTTTCACCCATCCAGAGCATTTCAGGAGTCTTTTCAGTTTGATTCTCCAGAGGGCATCATTTTAGAAGATTTAGTCATTCTCAACATTCAGATCTCATTCCCCAATTCTACCGGCCGGTGCATCATTTAAATATCATCTAATCAGTTGATGATCTCTCCGGTTTCATGCATTTATATTCTCTCAAGTATCTTCGTTCTTTTTATAATTCTTCCCAGTGTTTCTTTATCTTTTGTTTGTTTATTTTCAATTCTTACAGTGGTTCATTCAAGATTTCTTTTCCTTCGTTAACATATCAATTTATTCATTGTTTCAATCGTACCGGTGGTTCGTTGAGGACCTTCCCAAGTTTGCGCAATATCTCTCTTAATCCTTTCTACGAGAATAAGTATTATGCCAAATCCATTGCTTGTCATTAATTTAATTGATGAAGGATAAGCATAATGTAATTCTTATTCTTGTTTCATCCAAGTGATTAATTCTTGCTTTCCGTGGTAGTTCATCACATCACATTCTTGGTTCGAGATGCTTTATCTTTTCTTTTCCAAGAGTTCAAAGCTCTCACAATTATATCACCACGGAGATTCATCTAAATAATTGCAAGGATTCACCTTGTCTTTTCAACTTCTCTTTCCTTTCGTTTGATCATTCTTTTATTACCGGAGTTCTTTAAGGAGGCTCTACATGATGGTTCATCAAGGACTTAATTCCTTCTCAAAGTGTTCATTGAGATTGTTTTCAGAGAAGCTCAAGTTTTCTTCATCTTGCAATCCATAGTGCAATTGTTCTCCCTTATGTTTTAAGGTGGTAATATATCATTCTTCATTCACAAGAATGAGGTATTTAAACCCATCATTTTCTTCCATGGAGTTATCTTGGTATAAATTTCACCTAAAGCTTCCCCTAAGGATTGTTGCTATTTATGGTGCTTATAAATGACCAAAGTTCTTGAGTTACCCTCCCAGTGAATTAAGTTTCTCGTATCCTTGTTCATATCAATCCAATCTTTTGTTTCCGTTAGTGGCAGAATTTCACCTCATAATTTTGAGGTGTCTTCCATAAGCCCACATCAAGCTTATCCTTTCGTTGTTGATAATCCAACAACTCCGTTCTAGCATTTGTTGTAAGCGTTCTCTCTCAAGATCTTGTTTCCCTCCGTTCATTCCATTCAATTCTTTCACTTCTTCCGGAGGCATTGTGATGTTTCTCACTTCTCTCATCATCTCAACTTGTGATGATCGTGCTCTTTTCGTGCTTATCCATTTATCCGGAGTGTGGTGTCCTCTGCTCAAGTCCTTTTCATCCTATCAAGTCTTGCACCTCTTTTCAACCGGAGTGCTGCCCGAATTGGTTCTTCATTGTTCCTCTTTTCTAACGGAGTGTTTGCAACTTTGTTCCTCTTCGTTACATTCTTTCTTTCAATTTGTTCAACCTCACAAGGTTCTTTGGTTTCACTCGTTTATCAAAGAAGCAACTTAGTTTTACCACTTCTCCTCCTATTCCATTTCCCTCCGGTGGCATCCTAGATCTCGGGACAAGATCCTCTCGTAGTGGTGGAGTGTTGTGATTCCCTGAGGTCGATGCTCTAGATGTTTTCCATTTATTTTGTTGTTGCCATGTGCATTTGCATCCATCATGTTCATGATTTCTTGCTTGCTTGTGATGTTTATTATTATTATTATTATTATTATTATTATTATTATTATTATTATTATTATTATTATTATTATTATTATTATTATTATTATTATTGCATCATGCATTCGTCTCCATATCCTTATTTTCTTTTACTTGTTCATGTGCATTACAACTCCTTCTTCTTGTCCTTCATCCTTTCTCTTTTACTTATTGCTCAACTTCAACTTGGATTCACCCAAGTTTCTATCCCATCCAAACTTCTCCTTTCTTCTTTAGTCCATTCATTTTCCTTGTGGCATTTTCCCTGTTCGGAAAAATGTTCAACCTATCCCTATAAATCTTAAATGATGCCTACACCCTCTCTGCTAAATTTCCGATCCTTTGGAATTGTTTTGGTTGGGTTAGAAAAAAGGCTCAAGTTTGAATTTAATTCAAACTTGAATTATTTTTCTATCTATAAAATTGCCAAGACAATTTATTAAAATGGTGCAAAATTCCAGAATTCCTAAGATATTTGTATTCTAGCCTACTTCCTCTCCAAAGTCCCTATGTTTTTTCTCTTTGTTCTTTGCCTGGAGAAATTCAAAGAGAGAAATTGAGGCAGGGGAGAGAGAGCAGCAGTGCAGCCCAGCCACACCGCAGCAGCCACCTTAGCCCAGCCCGCGCCTGGCCTTTTCTCCTCTTCCCCCTGGTAATTTTCTATCGAGTGAAATCCTTCGGATCCACATGTCATCCTCACTCCTTACTCCTTTCTTCCACTTTGGCACTTTTCTTCTCTCACAGTAACTCTTGGGAGAGAGCACGCACATGGCCACCGTGGCTACCACGGCGCCCGCGCCCCTCCTATAAAGCTCCAAGCCCGCGCCCTAGGGTTTCCTCCTCCCTCCTCGCGCCGCCATCTCTCTCTTCCTCCCCCTGTTTTTCCCTTCTTGTTCAAGAACAGAGGAGCAGAGAACCGCCGAGCACGCTCCACCGTCGATTGCGAGGCCTCCTCGTGGTCTACTTTGACTTCAAGCTAGGCCAGGAGCCAGAAGGGCCCACGAGCACCGCGATCTTCTTCCACGATGTCATCTTCTTCCTCTTCATCGCCGCGGAATGCCAAGTTCCTCGACATCATCTTCGTCATCTTCCTCTGCTTCACGGACCTGAGCGCCTCGGTCGATCATCGCGTCCTCGCCCTCGCTGCACTACATCTCCGGCATCCTCATCTTGTCCTACGGGACCTATGTGAGCAGCCGTTCCTCCCAGCCCCTCTCCGGTTCGATTCTGTCGCTGTGGCAGCCGATCCCGTCGCGTTAGAGGCCATGTCCGCCATGGACGACCATGGCAGCGAGCCCAAGCTCGTGTTCTAGCCTCTGCTCGCCTCACCTATTGCATGCATCCTCACACGCACTCAAGCACACAACACACGCGCATCTCACTCGCGAGCTCCGTTGCCTGCTTCAACCTGTAACCACCATGACCAAGACAAGCTCCTGCTCGTCCTCGGTTTGCAATACCCGTAGCACACAACACATGCACCAGCCCAACTGGTTAGGCTTCCCCTTTATCACCCAGGCGACCAGGGATCAAATCCCCACGGGCACATTCTTTTTCATAAATTTTGTCTTGCCAGATCAATGCTTTGTTATTGTTCATGTTCGTTCAAGTCCAGTATCCACCACAAACATCTTCCAGGCGAGCTGGTCAGCTTGCTCTGTTTTTCAACGGTGAGGTGCTGGGTTCAATTCCCAGGCAACCCAATTTTTGCCCCTGTTTCCTCTTATTTATCTTTTGCACACCACACAGCCAGCTACTTAGGCCTCATTCGCTCCCGGGCCGCTAAACTACTCTCCAATCCGGCCCATGCATATTTTTTTCCACTCTGTGATTTTCGCATATATCCAGTGCATGCATACTTTCAGAAATGCCTTTAATTTGCATTGCTCATATCTAAATATCCATGCATCATAATAGATCATGTCATATATGTAAAATGCTTAGAATTTCATGTAATTTCATAATATGCTGCTTTCTTCCATGTTAAAAATGTTTAAATTGTTTTTTGCATTATTTTGCATAAATGACATGTTAAAATGGTTTATTTCATAACTGAATAACCGTAGCTTCAAACTTAATAAACTTTATATGTAAATCAGGTAGAAAAAATGCCTAGTTTAACATGGTGGCTTTAATTTGCATGTTTAACAACTCTAAACTTGTGTTTAGGGCAGAATAGTACCAAATCCATTAATATGCACATGAGGATTTTTCGACTTGTTGCTTGTTGTTCCGGCCTCATTTAAACTTGCCTAGATAGGAAGTTTTACTTTGCTTCCCCCCTTGCCATGCTAAATAACATTTAATATTGTTGAGTGCATAAACGAGATTGAACTAAATAACTTGTTGTGGTGTTCCGTCAATATGCAACTCGTTGCATATTGAGCTCCAGTTAATTTGTAGGATTGCTTGTGCACTTTGCCATGCCATGCCATGCTTCATTAAACCAGACATGCATCATACTTGGTTGTGCATCATGCCATGATTATGTGATGGTTGTTTACTATGTTGTTTTCTTCTTTCCGGTGTTGCTTCTTCGGGTTAGTTCGGATAACGTCGCTTTTGTGAGGATCTATTTGACTACGCCCGTTTATATTCTTCATGGACTCATTCTTCTTCCTTGCCAGATTTCAGGCAAGATGACCATACCCTCGAAATCACTTCGATCTTTGCTTGCTAGTTGCTCGCTCTATTGCTATGCTGCAATACCTACCACTTGCTTTATCATGCCTCCCATATTGCCATGTCAAGCCGCTAACCCACCTTTCCTAGCTAACCGTTGTTTGGCTATGTTACCGCTTTTGCTCAGCCCCTCTTATAGCGTTGTTAGTTGCATGTGAAGATGAAGTTTGTTCCTTGTTGGAACATGGATTTTGTTGGGATATCATTATTATATCTTTTTTACTTTAATGCACCTATATACTTGGTAAAGGGTGGAAGGCTCGGCCTTATGCCTGGTGTTTTGTTCCACTCTTGCCGCCGTAGTTTCCGTCATACCGGTGTTATGTTCCTTGATTTTGTGTTCCTTACGCGGTTGGGTTATAATGGGAACCGCTTGACAGTTCGCCTTGAATAAAACTCCTCCAGCAAGGCCCAACCTTGGTTTTACCATTTGCCACCTAAGCCTTTTTCCCTTGGGTTCTGTAGACTCAGGGGTTATCTTTATTTTAATCCCCCGGGCCAGTGCTCCTCTGAGTGTTGGTCCAAACTAGAGTCCTTTGCAGCGCCACCTCGGGGCAACTCGAGGTTTGGTTTTAGTTGTACGAAGTGCTCATCCGGTGTGCCCTAAGAACTATATACATGCGACTCCTATTGGGATTTGTCGGCACATCGGGCGGCTTTGATGGTCTTGTTTTACCATTGTCGAAATGTCTTGTAACCGGGATTCCGAGTCTGATCGGGTCTTCCTGGGAGAAGGAATATCCTTCATTGACCATGAGAGCTTGTGATGGGATAAGTTGGGACACCCCTGCAGGGTTTTGAACTTTCAAAAGTCGTGCCCGCGGTTATGGGCTGATGGGAATTTGTTAATGTCCGGTTGTAGAGAACTTGACACTTACCTTAATTAAAATGAATCAACCGCGTGTGTACCCGTGATGGTATCTTTTTGGCGGAGTCCGGAAAGAGAACACGGTCTCGTGTTATGCTTGAACATAAGTAGTTTCAGGATCATTTCTTGATCATGATAGTTTATCGACCATGCTTTGCTTCCCTTCTCGCTCTCATTTGCGTAAGTTAGCCACCATATATGCTAGTGCTTGCTGCAGCTCCACCTCAGTACCCCTCTTTCCCCACCTTAAGATAAAATAGTCTTGATCACGAGGGTGTGAGATTGCTGAGTCCCCGTGACTCACAGATTACTTCCAAAACCAGTTGCAGGTGTCGATGATGCCCGTGCAGATGATGCAACTGAGCTCAAGTGGGGAGCTCGATGAAGATCGTGTTTGTTGTGTTGTTTCATTTTCTTTTAATCAGTAGTGGAGCCCAGCTCGGGCGATCGGGGATCTTTTGCATTAGGGGGTGTCTTTCTTTATTTGGTTCCGTAGTCGGACCTTGATTGTATTCTGGATGATGTAATGCTATATTTATGTATTGTGTGAAGTGACGATTGTAAGCCAACTCTTTTCCCTTTCTCATTCAGTACATGGGATGTGTAAATATTACCCCTCTTGCGACATGCCTACTATGCGCCTATGCCTCTAAATCGTGCTCCGATACATGGGAGATATAGCCGCATCGTGGGTGTTACATTAGAAGTTGGTATCAGAGCCATCCCCAACTTAGGAGCCCACTGCTTGATCGAATCGTTGACGTTGTTTAGTCTAGAACAAAATGTTTTGAGTCTTAGGATTATATATATCGGAGAGTAGGATTATTTTTACTCCCCATGTAACACCCCAGATGTAACTTACCCAATTTGTACTCCAACTCTTGCCGTTTCCGGCGTGAAGTTATTTTATTTTCTCGGGTTAGGGTTTTTGTCTCCGGGTGTTGTTGTCATTGTCATGCATATCATATCATGTCATCATGTGCATTGCATTTGCATACGTGTTCATCTCATGCATTCGAGCATTTTCCCCGTTGTCCATTTTGCATTCCGGCACTTCGTTCTCCTCCAGTGGTCCTTTCTACCTTTCTTTTGTGTGTGGGGATTAAACATTTCCGGATTGGACCAAGACTTTCCAAGCGGCCTTGGTTTACTACCGGTAGACCGCCTGTCAAGTTTCGTACCATTTGGACTTCGTTTGATGCTCCAATGGTTAACCGAGGGACCGAAAAGGCCTCGTGTTTGTTGCACCCCAAAACCCCTCCACTTTGGCCCAAAACCCACCAAAACCCTCTCCATCATCTAGAGCATTCTATCACGATCGCGTGGCCGAAAACTGCACCTCATTTGGACTCTCTTAGCTCCCCCTATGCTTATATAAAGACCCCCTCCTCCAAATTCATGTATCCCCTCTCCTAAACCCTAAAAAATTTGCCCCGCCGCCACCGGACGAATCCCGCCGCCGCCTCCGGCCAATCAGCGGGCGCCAAGTGGCCCGCGCCCACTTCCCCGCCGCCGGCCCGGGAGGCCCAAACCGGGCCCCCGAGGCCCAACCGTCGCGCGCCGTCGGGGCGCCTCCCCGCGCCCTTCTTCCCTGAGCGGCCGCCGCCTCCATCGCCGTCTCTGGCGACACGGCCGCTGCGGGCCGCCGCACACCGCCGCCGGTCCCGTCCTCCGCGGCCACCGCCGCCTCGCCGCCGCGGGTCTCGGCGACCGCGCCGACCCCGGCCATAGCCGGCCCGCGCCGCCCCGGCGAGCTCCACCACCGGATCCGGCCCCTCCTTCCTCAACTCCGACCTCCGGCGAGCTTCATCTCCGGCGGTGAACAGTAACTCCGGTGGGCTGCTTCGAAATCCGTGCCAGATCTGGGAATTGGGACGGTTGACTTTTTGCCCGAAACCCTAGTTCATGTGCTCATGTTCATCATGCTATATCTCCACACCCGTAGCTCAGTTTTTGACATATAGCATATCAAAATGTTCGCCTCAGAGAGTACATCATTTCATGCCATTGCATTATTTTCATTTGAGTTCATCTTGATGCCTGAAATGCTGTTAGAAGATTGCTACTTGAGATAATTGTTAGATCTGCTACTCCATTTAGATATTTGTCATTTTTGCCATGATTATTGTGTGCATGATATGCCCATGAGCTCTACATATGTTTTGTTAAGGATTTTGCCATCTTTTCAGAGGTGTAACCCATGTATTTTTGTGATGTGTGTGGTGACTAGCACAAGCTTGCAAAGTGAGGCACTTGGTAATGCTGATTTCAGGGACTTAGCAATTCCACTAAGTCCTTGATCTATTTTTCTCATGATGCCATATGTTCATGTTGTTTCCTAGTGATCTGTGCCTTTTTTGAGGATGGTCAGTAAGGATGTTTTGTTAATATTTTAGTGCTCTATCCATCCATGCCTTTGTTTGCAATTATGGAGCACCCTAGCTTGAGCCAATCGAGCTCTACTTTTGCTACTTCGTGAATCTGGGTAGATTGTCTACTTGTTAGCGATTTTGCCGATGATGTTGTAGTTGATCCGTGCATGCTATGCTTTTGTTATTGCCATGTCTAGCTTGAATTTTGTGTATTCTTGATGGGTGTATGCTTAGCTTGTCATGACTTGCTCTGTAGTGAGTGCATCGAGCTCGTAAACATGCCTACTTGATATCTATTTTCAGCATGCTCCAATTTTCACTAAGTCTGAGTACTGATTATGTTTTTGCCATGTTCACATGCTTGCAATTGTATTTTCTAATCCCTTTTGGCTCAAGGGCACTAAGGGACTTTTGTTAAGATCTTTGATTAGCTCCATGCCATGCTTTACTTTGCCATGTTCAGGTCCTGTAGCATGTAGTTTTGCTGCTCCGAAGAGTGCTATCTGATCTGAAATTGCAGACAAGTGTTAATTTCACTAAGTCTGAGATCTGTTTACCATATGCATTTTTGCCATGCTTGTTTGATCCTGTTAATGGATGCTTTGGCCGTAGCTCAGTGCTAGACTTTTGTTAAGCGTCATGAATGCATCCCTGCCATGGTTGAGTGCTGTAGCATGTTTATCTCGTTGCATTTAGATGGCTACTTGCTGTAAATCGCAGACCGACGTCATATTTGAATCGCTTGCCATTTCCAAACCGTAACTCCGATTCCGGCGTTCTTTATATCGTTTTCAAGCGATTTCATCTCATATTTCCGGTGGCACACTTGGTTTTCCAAGTTGAGGCCAGGTTCTTGCATCCCTTGTAAAATCTAGCATATGCATCCCGCATCGCATCCCGCATAGCATACCATCTTTGCATCATATTGTTGATCCTTGCACGTGGTTGATTGTGCTCCGTTTGCTTGTTTGTCTTGTTTGGGTAGATCCGGGACACGAGTTCGCTAACGAGGAGCCCGTTGAGTTTGCTTTCAAGGATCTAGTCAACTCTGACAACTTTGCAGGCAACATGATCATACCCTCGAAATCACTACTATCTTTGCTTTGCTAGATGCTCGCTCTTTTGCTATGTCAATGCTACTATGCCTACCACTTGCTTGCAAGTTCCCAAATTGCCATGTCAAACCTCTAACCCACCATGTCCTAGCAAACCGTTGATTGGCTATGTTACCGCTTTGCTCAGTCCCTCTTATAGCGTTGCTAGTTGCAGGTGAAGATTGGAGACCGCTCCTTGTTGGAACATTATTTTCTTGTTGGGATATCATTATATTGCCATGTTATCTTAATGCATCTATATACTTGGTAAAGGGTGGAAGGATCGGCCTCTCGCCTAGTGTTTTGTTCCACTCTTGCCGCCCTAGTTTTCCGTCATATCGGTGTTATGTTCCCGAATTTTGCGTTCCTTATGCGGTTGGGTTATAATGGGAACCCCTTGATAGTTCGCCTTGATTAAAGCTTTCCCAGCAATGCCCAACCTTGGTTTTACCATTTGCTACCTAGCCTCTTTTTCCCTTGGGTTTCCGGAGCCCAAGGGTCATCTTATTTTAAACCCCCCCGGGCCAGTGCTCCTCTAAGTGTTGGTCCGAACCAGGCAGCCTGCGGGGCCACCTCGGGGAAACTCAAGGGTTGGTTTTACTCGTAGCTTGACCTATCTGAGTGTGCCCCGAGATCGAGATATGTGCAGCTCCTATCGGGATTTGTCGGCACATTCAAGCGGTGTTGCTGGATTTGTTTTAACCCGTCGAAGTGTCTTGAAGAACCGAGGTACCGAGTCTGATCGGAACGTCTCGGGACGAAGTC
Source organism: Triticum aestivum (assembly GCF_018294505.1). NCBI lineage: Eukaryota > Viridiplantae > Streptophyta > Magnoliopsida > Poales > Poaceae > Triticum > Triticum aestivum. The sequence goes on from NC_057809.1 coordinate 341,391,164, forward strand.
TCTTCCTTCGTTGACTGTGAGAGCTTGTCATGGGCTAAGTTGGGACACCCCTGCAGGGATTTGAACTTTCGAAAGCCATGCCGGCGGTTATGGGCAGATGGGAATTTGTTAATGTCCGGTTGTAGATAACTTGAACCTTAACTTAAATTAAAATGAATCAATAGTGTGAGTTACCGTGACGGTCTCTTCTCGCCGGAGTCCGGGAAGTGAACACGGTGTTGGAGTAATGGTTGCGCAGGTTGCTCTCTAGTTTTCTCGCTCGCGCTTTGCCTCCTCTTCTCGCTCTCTTTTGCAAACAGGATAGCCACCATATTTGCTAGTCGCTTGCTGCAGCTCCACATATTTACCTTGCCTTACCTATAAGCTTAAATAGTCTTGATCGCGAGGGTGCGAGATTGCTGAGTCCCTGTGGCTCACAGATTACTATTACACTAGATGCAGGGCCTGATGATTCTGCTCCAGGTGACGCGCTCGAGCTCAAGTGGGAGTTCGACGAGGACTCTCAACGATACTATGTTTCCTTTCCTGATGATCAGTAGTGGTGCCCAGTTGGGGGTGATCAGGACAGTGTCGCATGTTGGGTTATCTTTTATTTTAGCGCCGTAGTCGGGCCATGAGTGTTTGAATCATGTAATGTTATTTATGTACTTGATTGACATGGTGACTATAAGCCAACTATGTTATCTCCCCTTTGATGATCTATATTACATGGGATGTTGTGAAGATTGCCTAACTTGCGACATATGCCTTCAATGCGATTATGCCTCTAAGTCGTGCCTCGACACGTGGGAGATATAGTTGCACCGAGGGTGTTACAAGTTGGTATCAGAGCCTTCCCCAACCTTAGGAGCCCCATTGCTTGTTCATTTTTAGCAGCCGAGTTGTGTTTAGAAAAATGTTTTGAGTCATTTAGGAATTATATATCTGAGAGTTTAGGAATTCTTTTTACTTCCCAGTCTCCTCATCGCTCTGGTAAGGCAGCCTGACGTAGAGTTTTGACTCTTCTCTTCTCAAATTTCACTAAAAAAAATTTAGGATCACGCAGGTATCTTGGAATCGTTCCGATGGTTTTATGACGAGAACCTTGTCTTGGTGCCTCCTGTCAGGGGTTTTGTGGAAGTGTCCCGGGGAGTTGAGCTCTAAGGTGTTGTCGTCATAATTTTATCGTTACAGTTCTGGAATACCTGAGTTTAGTACGCCGACATCGAAAATCTCTTTTATGCAGTTCGTTGGTGAGATAACCTTGACGCCACCCAGTACTGGGGCGAGAGTTCGGGAGTATCGCCATAACTTGTATAACGGATGCTTTTCGAAGGTTGAGGTAGATGGTTTCCGAAGTTTTTCTTGGTTATGTGTTGAAGGATGGATACAGCTGGATGTAGGATTTGCTAGATTTGGGTGAGATATTATGATTCCCCTGTATCCCCAACACCTGATTGCATAACCGGAAAGGTTCGGGAGTTTCATAGGTGGGAATTCTTGTAGCTCTAGTTCTTCTTCCACGAATATTTGGTTTGAGATTGGGATTTCTTACCGAGTATTCGTTCTTCGTCCATACCTTGTTGATTTATCTCTCTACCTTAATTCTACGTGGCTTCTCAATTTATGGATATGTGACCATTTCAAGAGGAATGCATTCGTTCATTTTGTTCGGATGTGAAGACTATATGTTGCAATTTTCATTCCGTTGGATTCAGCTTCAATATTTGTCTATCAATGTGCTAATGGATGTCAACCTCTTCAGGATGGCTCCTCCAACGCGCACGACTAAGAATCCTGATCCGCCACCACCTCCACCTCCTCCTTCAGGATGGCAAGCTGTGATGGCCGCAACCAATGCAAACACACAGTTGATCATGCAAATTCTCCAAGAGCGCAATCAAGGCAACCAAGGGAACCAAGGCAACAATCAGAATCACTTTGCTACACTCAACCAGTTCCTTGCTAATGGGCCAAAGACTTTCAGCAATTGTGTTGAGGCAACTGATGCAGACGATTGGCTTGTGGATCTGTGCAAGCATTTCGAGTGCAGTAACGTCAGGCCTGAGGAATTCGTCAAGTTCGCTTCCTTCCAACTCAAAGATCAAGCTGCAGAATGGTTCCAGCAGTACAAGGATTCCAGAGGTGGACGTGTAATTACCTGGGATGAATTCCGTCAAGATTTCAGAGCTCACCATATCCCTCAGAGCATGGTTGAAAGCAAGCGTGAGGAATTTCGCAACCTGAAGCAAGGCTCTTTGTCTATCTATGACTACAACAAGTTGTTTCAGAAGCTCGCCCGCATTGCTAAGCAGGACGTCCCTGATGAGAAGAGCATGATATACCAGTTTAGGGGTGGTCTCAGAGAAGAAATCCAGCTAGCTCTTGTTCTCTTTGAGCCCTTGAGGTTCGATGAGTTCTACAACATGGCACTGAAGCAAGAGGCCGCTCAACTGAGGTGTGATGTTTCCAAGAAGCGAGTCAGAGATGTTACTCCTTCTTCCTCTACTCAAGTGGCCAAGCAGCAGAAGTATTGGCTTCCTCCTCCTCCGTTCCGTCAGCCGTATCAGCAAAAGAGCAAAGGTGGCAGTGGATCTTCCCACCCACCCAACCCTGGCTTTCAGAACAAGACTTCGTCTCAAGCTCCAAGATCGAGTGCTCTGTACTACCGTCCGCTTTCAGAGGTCACGTCCAACAAGTGCCAACAGAAGGGTCACTATTCCAACAAGTGTCTCAACCAGAGGCGTCTTCCTCCTCCTCCTCCTGTCAGATCGGCAAGTACAGCTGTGGTCAAGCATAACCCCAAGCACGCCAAGGTCAACTTGATGAATGCAGCTCAGACAGAGGACTCGTCAGATGTCATCATGGGTAACCTTCCTGTTAACGATATTCCCGCAAGAGTTCTTTTTGACACTGGTGCATCGCATTGTTTCATGTCAAAGCCATTTTTACCAAGCATGAGTTCATTTCATCTCATTTGGGTAAACAAATGGATATCGTTTCTCCTGGCAAACGTTTGAGTGCAAGTCTGGAGGTGCCAGATGTTACTATCACCTTGGGTGACTACAAGTTTCTTTCTTCCCCAATGGTTCTTGGCAACTCGGATATTGATCTTATTCTCGGAATGGATTGGCTTTCTAAGCACAAGGCTCAGCTTGATTGTGCAGCCAGGCAGATTCTATTGACTCATTCGTCTGAGGATGTAATTGTCTTTGCCGCTCGTGATGATACCATCCGTCTGTTTTCTCTCAATGAGAAGGGTGAACTCGATGCTATCTCGCAAATTCCAGTCGTTTGCGAATATCAAGACGTCTTTCCAGAAGAGCTTCCAGGAATGCCTCCGCACCGGCCAGTTGAAATTGTCATTGATCTTGAGCCTGGCACGGAACCAGTGTGCAAGCGTCCTTACAAGCTCGAACCTGAAGAGTTGAAGGAGCTGAAGAAGCAACTCAATATTCAATAGAGAATGGCTCTCATCCGGCCTAGTTCTTCTCCATGGGGTTGTGGTGTTCTTTTTGTGAAGAAGAAGGATGGAACGGACCGACTTTGTGTTGATTACCGTCCATTGAACGAGAAGACCATCAAGAACAAATACCCACTTCCCAACATCAACGAGCTATTCGAACAACTCAAAGGTGCCCAAGTATTCTCCAAGCTTGATCTCCGTATGGGTTATCATCAGATTCGAATCCGTGAGCAAGATATTCCCAAGACGGCTTTCAGGACAAGCTATGGTTCATATGAATACACTGTCATGTCTTTTGGCCTTGTCAACGCTCCTCCGACTTTCTCTCGCATGATGAACTTCATCTTCAACGCCTACACAAATGACTTCGTTTTGGTCTATCTCAACGACATTCTGGTTTTCTCGAAGAACAAGGAAGATCATGCCAAGCACTTGCGTTTGGTACTCGATAAGCTGAGGGAACACTAGTTCTACGCCAAGTTCTCCAAGTGCGAATTTTGGCTCGATGAGGTTCTTTATCTTGGTCATATCATCTCTGCCAAGGGCATTGCAGTGAATCTTGAGAAGGTGTCTGCAATTGTGAATTGGGAACCTCCTCAGAACATGAAGCAACTTCGTAGCTTCCTCGGTCTCGCAAGCTACTGTCGAAGATTCGTTGAAAACTTCTCCAATATCGCGAAGCCTCTCTCAAATCTTCTCCAGAAGCACGTCAAGTACGTTTGGTCTCCGGAGTGTGACATTGCTTTCAACACTTTGAAAGAGAAATTGATCATTGCTCCAGTTCTGGCTCCGCCTGACAAATCCAAGCCGTACGAGGTCTTTTGTGATGCCTCTCTCCAAGGTCTTGGCGCAGTATTGATGCAAGAGAAGAAAGTTGTTGCTTATACCACTCGCCAGTTGAAGCCCAATGAGAAGAACTACCCCACTCATGATCTCGAGTTGGCGGCAGTTGTGCATGCTCTTTTGACTTGGAGACATCTCTTATTGGGAAGAAAAGTGGACATCTTCACTGACCACAAGAGTCTCAAGTACATCTTCACTCAGCCTAATCTCAACCTCAGGAAAACTCGATGGGTTGAAATGATTCAAGAGTATAATCCGAGTATCGAGTATACTCCAGGCAAGGCCAATGTGATTGCTGACGCATTGAGTAGGAAGGCTTATTGTAACAGTCTGATTCTCAAGCCTTATCAACCCGAGCTTTGTGAAGCTTTCTGCAAACTTAATCTGCAAGTTGTTCCTCAAGGTTTCCTCGCCAACCTTCAAGTCTCTCCTATCTTGGAAGACCAGATTCGCCAAGCTCAGCTTCTTGATGCTATGGTGAAAAAGGTGAAGATTGGGATTGCCAAGAGTCAACCCAAGTACAAGTGCTACCGCCTTGATAACAAGGATACTCTCTTCTTCGAGGATCGTATTGTTGTGCCCAAAGGTGACCTTCGTAAAGTGATCATGAACGAGGCTCACAATTCTCTCCTCTCCATCCACCCTGGGAGCACAAAGATGTATCAGGACCTCAAGCAGGCTTATTGGTGGACTCGAATGAAGCGCGAGATTGCTCCATTCGTGAATGAGTGTGATGTCTGCAGAAGAGTGAAGGCAGAACACCAAAGGCTAGCGGGTCTCCTCCAACCTCTTGCCATTCCAGAATGGAAGTTTGACCACATTAAAATGGACTTCATGACTGGGTTTCCAAAGTCCAAGCGTGGCAATGATGCTATATTCGTTGTCAAACTCACCAAAGTGGCTCACTTTCTGCCTATCAAAGAGTCAATCATTGCAGCTCAATTGCCGGAACTCTATACCTCTCGAATTGTCTCTCTGCACGGTATTCCACAAGTGATCTCTTCAGACCGTGGCAGCATCTTTACCTCCCAGTTTTGGGATTCTTTTCAGAAGGCCATGGGCACCAACATCCGCTTCAGCACAGCTTTCCATCCTCAAACTAGCGGTCAAGTCGAGCGTGTCAACCAGATTCTTGAAGATATGCTTAGGGCTTATGTGATCTCCTTTGGCATGAAGTGGGAGGATTGTCTTCCTTATGCTGAATTCTCCTACAACAACGGTTTTCAAGCAAGTTCGGGCAAGGCCCCATTTGAAATTTTGTATGGCAGGAAGTGCCATACCCCTCTCAACTGGTCCGAAACCAGTGAACGTCAGCTTTTGGGAAATGACTTAATCACAGAGGCGGAGGAAATGTGCAAAGTCATTCGAGATAACCTCAAAGCAGCCCAATCCCGCCAGAAGAGCTACTATGACAGTAAGCACCGTGATTTGGCTTTCGAGATCGGAGATCATGTTTACCTCTGCGTCTCTCCTATGAAAGGTACTCGTCGCTTCGGTATCAAAGGGAAGCTTGCCCCCAGATATGTGGGACCTTTCAAGATTGTCAGCAAGAGAGGCGATCTCGCCTATCAACTCGAGCATCCTTCAAACTTTGCAAATGTTCATGATGTGTTCCATGTCTCTCAGCTCCGAAAGTGCTTCAAGACTCCTGACCGCACCGTCAACTTCGAGGACATTGAGCTCCAAGAATATCTCTCCTATCGTGAGCACCCCATTGCTATTCTCAAAGAGACTGAACGCAAGACTCGCAACAAGTCAATCAAATTCCTCAAAGTCAAGTGGTCACACCATTCCGACCGTGAAGCTACCCGGGAACGCGAGGATCACCTCCGTTCTGAGTACCCGACGTCCTTTCAGTCCTAGATCTCGGGACGAGATCCTTTCGTAGTGGTGGAGTGTTGTAACACCCCGGATGTAACTTACCCAATTTGTACTCCAACTCTTGCCGTTTCCGGCGTTAAGTTATTTTATTTTCTCGGGTTCGGGTTTTTGTCTCCGTGTGTTGTTGTCATTGTCATGCATCTCATATCATGTCATCATGTGCATTGCATTTGCATACGTGTTCATCTCATGCATTCGAGCATTTTCCCCGTTGTCCGTTTTGCATTCCGGCGCTTTGTTCTCCTCCGGTGGTCTTTTCTACCTTTTTTTCGTGTGTGGGGATTAAACATTTCCGGATTGGACCGACACTTGCCAAGCGGCCTTGGTTTACTACCGGTAGACCGCCTGTCAAGTTTCATACCATTTGGACTTCGTTTTATGCTCCAACGGTTAACCGAGGGACCGAAAAGGCCTCGTGTGTGTTGCAACACAACACCCCTCCACTTTGGCCCAAAACCCACCAAAACCCTCTCCATCATCTAGAGCGTTTGATCATGATCGCATGGCCAAAAACCACACCTCATTTGGACTCTCTTAGCTCCCCCTATGCCTATATAAAGACCCCCTCCTCCAAATTCACAGATCCCCTCTCCTAAACCCTAAAAAAATTCCCCCGCCGCCACCGGACACGTCCGCCCCGCCACCGGACGAATCCCGCCGCCGCCTCCGGCCAATCATCGGGTGCCAAGTGTCCCGCGCCCACTTCCCTGCCACCGGCCCGGGAGGCCCAAACCGGGCCCCCGAGGCCCAACCGCCGCGTGCCGCCGGGGCGCCTCACCGCGCCCTTCTTCCCCGAGCGGCCGCCGCCTCCATCGCCGTCTGCAGCGACACGGCCGCCGCGGGCTACCGCATACCACCGCCCGTCCCGTCTTCCGCGGCCATCACCGCCTCGCCGCCGCGGGTCTCGGCGACCGCGCCGACCCCGGCCATAGCCGGTCCACGCCGCCCCGGCGAGCTCCACCACCGGATCCGGCCCCTCCTTCCTCAACTCTGACCTCCGGCGAGCTTCATCTCCGGCGGTGAACAGTAACACCGGCGAGCTGCTTCGAAATCCGTGCCAGATCCAGATTTGGGAATTGGGACGGTTGACTTGTTGCCCGAAACCCTAGTTCATGTGCTCCTGTTCATCATGCTATATCTCCGCATCCGTAGCTCCGTTTTTGGCATATAGCATATCAAAATGTTCGTCTCAGAGAGTACATCATTTCATTCCACTGCATTATTTTCATTTGAGTTCATCTTGATGCCCGAAATGCTGTTAGAAGAGTGCTACTTGAGATAATTGTCAGATCTGCTACTCCATTTACATATTTGTCAGTTTTGCCATGATTATTGTGTGCATGATATGCCCATGAGCTCTACATATGTTTTGTTAAGGGTTTTGCCATCTTTCCAGAGGTGCAACCCATGTATTTTTGTGATGTGTGTGGTGACTAGAACAAGCTTGCAAAGTCCTTGACCTATTTTTCTCATGATGCCATATGTTCATGTTGTTTCCTAGTGATCCGTGTCTCTTTTGAGGATGGTTAGTAAGGATGTTTTGTTAATCTTTTAGTGCTCTATCCATACATGTCTTTGTTTGCAATTATGGAGCACCCTAGCTTGAGCCAATCGAGCTTTACTTTTGCTACTTCGTGAATCTGGGCAGATTGTCTACTTGTTAGCGATTTTGCCGATGATGTTGTAGTTGATCCGTGCATGCTATGCTATTGTTCTTGCCATGTCTAGCTTGCATTTTGTGTATTCTTGATTGGTGTATGCTTAGCTTGTCATGACTTGCTCTGTAGTGAGTGCATCGAGCTCGTAAACATGCCTGCTTGATATCTGTTTTCAGCATGCTCCAGTTTTCACTAAGTCTGAGTACTGATTATGTTTTTGCCATGTTCACATGCTTGCAATTGTATTTTCTGATCCCTTTTGGCTCAAGGTCACTAAGGGACTTCTGTTAAGATCTTTGAGTAGCTCCATGCCATGCTTTACTTTGCCATGTTCAGGTCCTGTAGCATGTAGTTTTGCTACTGCGAGGAGTGCTATCTGATCTGAAATTCCAGACAAGTGTTAATTTCACTAAGTCTGAGATCTGTTTTCCAAGTTGAGGCCAGGTTCTTGCATCCCTTGTCAAATCTTGCATATGCATCCCGCATCGCATCCCGCATAGCATACCATCTTTGCATCATATTGTTGATCCTTGCATGTGGTTGATTGTGCTCCGTTTTCTTATTTGTGTTGTTTGGGTAGATCCGGGAGACGAGTTCGCTAACGAGGAGCCTGTTGAGTTTGCTTTCGAGGATCCAGTCAACTCTGACAACTTTGCAGGCAACATGATCATACCCTCGAAATCACTACTATCTTTGCTTTTCTAGATGCTCGCTCTTTTGCTATGCCAATGCTACGATGCCTACCACTTGCTTCCAAGCCTCCCAAATTGCCATGTCAAACCTCTAACCCACCATGTCCTAGCAAACCGTTGATTGGCTATGTTACCGCTTTGCTCAGCCCCTCTTATTGCGTTGCTAGTTGCAGGTGAAGATTGGAGACCGCTCCTTGTTGGAACATTATTTTCTTGTTGGGATATCATTATATTGCCATGTTATCTTAATGCATCTATATACTTGGTAAAGGGTGGAAGGCTCGGCCTCTCGCCTAGTGTTTTGTTCCACTCTTGCCGCCCTAGTTTTCCATCATATCGGTGTTATGTTCCCGGATTTTGCGTTCCTTACACGGTTGGGTTATAATGGGAACCCCTTGATAGTTCGCCTTGATTAAAGCTTTTCCAGCAATGCCCAACCTTGGTTTTACCATTTGCCACCTAGCCTCTTTTTCCCTTGGGTTTCCGGAGCCCGAGGGTCATCTTATTTTAACCCCCCCCCCGGGCCAGTGCTCCTCTGAGTGTTGGTCCGAACCAGGCAGCCTGCGGGGCCACCTCGGGGAAACTCGAGGGTTGGTTTTACTCGTAGCTTGACCTATCTGAGTGTGCCCTGAGAACAAGATATGTGCAGCTCCTATAGGGATTTGTCAGCACATTCCGGCGGTGTTGCTGGATTTGTTTTAACCTGTCGAAGTGTCTTGAAGAACCGAGGTACCGAGTCTGATCGGAACGTCTCGGGAGGAGGTCTATTCCTTCGTTGACCATGAGAGCTTGTCATGGGCTAAGTTGGGACTCCCCTGCAGGGATTTGAACTTTCGAAAGTCGTGCCCGCGGTTATGGGCAGATGGGAATTTGTTAATGTCCGGTTGTAGATAACTTGAACCTTAACTTAAATTAAAATGAATCAATAGTGTGAGTTACCGTGATGGTCTCTTCTCGGTGGAGTTAGGGAAGTGAACACGGTGTTGGAGTAATGCTTGCGCAGGTTTCTCTCTAGTTTTCTCGCTCGCGCTTTGCCTCCTCTTCTCGCTCTCTTTTGCGAACATGATAGCCACCATATTTGCTAGTCACTTGCTGCAGCTCCACATATTTACCTTGCCTTACTTATAAGCTTAAATAGTCTTGATCGCGAGGGTGAGAGATTTCTGAGTCCCTGTGGCTCACAGATTACTATTACACCAGATGCAGGGCCTGATGATTCCGCTCCAGGTGACGCGCTCGAGCTCAAGTCGGAGTTCGACGAGGACTCTCAACGATACTATGTTTCCTTTCATGATGATCAGTAGTGGTGCCCAATTGGGGGTGATCGGGACCGTGTCACATGTTGGGTTATCTTTTATTTTGGCACCGTAGTCGGGCCATGAGTGTTTGAATCATGTAATGTTATTTATGTACTTGATTGACGTGGCGAGTGTAAGCCAACTATGTTATCTCCCCTTTTATGATCTATATTACATGGGATGTTGTGAAGATTGCCTAACTTGCGACATATGCCTTCAATGCGATTATGCCTCTAAGTCGTGCCTCGACACGTGGGAGATATAGTCGCATCGAGGGTGTTACACCCCAGTCCCTTTGTTGCTCTGGTGAGGCCTCCTGACATAGAGTTTTAACCCTTCTCTCCTCAAATTTCACTAAAAAAAATTAGGATCACGCGGGTATCATGGAATCGTTTCGATGGTTTGGTGATGAGAACATTGTTCTTAGTGCCTCCTGACATTTAGGGGTTGTGGCAGTGTCCTGGGGAGTTGAGCTCCGAGGTGTTGTCGTCACAATTTATCGTTGCAGTTCTGGCATACCTGAGTTCACCGACATCAAAAATATCTTTTATGCAGTTGTTGGTGAGATAACCTCGACGCCACCCAGTACTGGGGCGGGAGTTCGGGAGTATTGCCATAACTGTATAACGGATGCTTTTCGAAGGTTGAGGTACATGATTTCCGAAGGTTTCTTGGTTATGTGTTGAAGGATGGATACAGCTGGATGTAGGTATTGTTAGTTTGGGTGAGATATTATGCTTCCCCTGTATCCCCAACACCTGATTGCATAACCAGAAGTTTCGGGAGTTTATAAGTGGGAATTCAAGTAGCTCCTAGGATATCTTTCCGATAGATGCATGATATGAGATTGGGGTTCAACGTCTAGTGGTCCGCCTATCCACGGTTGGTTTTACAGTGGTCTCATTGTGTCTTAAAGAGTCCTTGGCTATGCTGACTCGGGGACGCTTCACATGTCATGTGCACTGCCATGTACATGATGGTGCTGTACGATCGAGCCCATGTGGGCCCCACCATGAAAACTTCGGATGAAATTTCTATCATATGTTTGTTCCGTCTTATTCTGCGAGCCAAATCCTTTGTTTTTGTTTCGTTGTGGTATTCGAGTTGCTTCAAAGTCAACTGTTGATTCCATACCTTTCCTAAGTGGTGTTCTCACATTTCTATGCGAATACTAATCCTTCATGACAATCGAGATTGTCATGTCAATCCTTTTTCAACTAGTGTGTTTCTCTTTAAGTGGATCCGATCATTTCCACTTCCACAAGATCACCTCTCGGTTTTTCCCCAAGTTGTTCGCTTCATCTGTCCCGAAGTTGCCTTTGTTTTCCCGCCCACCCACCCTTGTTTCTTCAAGGACTCAGATTTCTCAATCAAGTATCTATTTTATAGATGTGAAGTCTCTCCATTCTTTTCTGTCAACGTTCTTATTCGGTGGTTCTCATGAAGATGTTCTACTAGTTCATCATTCTTCGTTCTCTTTCTTCTCCGGTGGTTTCAATTCAAACTTTTGGTGTTGATCAAATCCCTTTCCTCGTTTCAAATGCTTTCCCATGCCGTTGCATCTCTTAATCTTTCACCTCTCGCTATTCATTTATTCTGGAGTGCTAAAGATATCTCAGAAAGCTCGTCTTGTCATTCAAGATCCGTTCAACCTATTTCAAGGTTGTTATCTCATTCAAGCCGTTTAATTCAACCAGTGCAATTTCCTTTTCAAGTAATTGTTCAACGGTGTTTTCTCTTGATTGGGCCCTAACCCACAGGTCTTTTTCCAGGATCTTACATGACTCTTCTAATTTTACCGGAGCTATTCTCAAATCTTTCAAAGTTTGACGTAAGAATGAATTGTCATCAGTCATATGTATTTCTCCAAGATCTGTCAAATTCTTTTCACCGTTGGCTCAACGTTTCTATTCGTCATCCCGGAGTATCTCAACAATTCATGGTGGTGTTTCTCGTCGTCATTCTCGGATTTGAAGACCAAAGAATATTTTTCTCTTAATCTTGCCCCATTCTCTTCAAGATTCATGGTTCAACCTTGATGCCATCCTCTCATAATTGTTTTCCATTTGTGAGAATTATTTTCAACCATTCGGAGCGATTCAAGAGTCTTTTTAGTTTGATTCTCCGGAGCGCATCATATCAGAATTATTCGTTCCAGCGTTCAGCTCTCGTTCTCCAATCTTACCTATGCATCACTCAAGTATTCGTTAATTAGTTCAAGATCTCTTCATTATCTTGTATCTGAATTCCCTCAAGTATCATCTTTCATTTTTCCAATTCTTCCCAGTGAATTGTGCCTTTGCTACTTTCATTTTCAATTCTTATGGTGGTTCGTTCAAGATTTCTCTTCCTCCTTCTATGTTATCACACTAATTCATTTGTTCTTCCAAAATCCTACCGGTGGTTCATTGAAGACCTTCTCAAGTTTAAGCTATACCTATCTTTAATCCTTTCCACGAGAATAAGTAGTATGCCAAATTCGTTGCTTGTCATCAATTTAATTGATGAAGGATAAGCATGATGTAATTCTTATTCTTGTTTTCATCCAAGTGATTAATTATTTATTTCGGAGGGTCATCAAGATTCTTGATTTCTTTGTTCATCTTTGTTTCCCGGAGTCCCAAGATCTCTCAATTATATCACCACGAAGCTCCATCTAAATCATCGCAAGGCTTCACCTTGTGGTTTCAACTTCTCTTTCGTTTCGTTTGATCATCCTTTTATTACCGGAGTTCTTCATGGAGGCTCTACATGATGGTTTCATCAAGGGTTTAGTCCCTTCTCGAAGTGTTCATCAAGATTCTTTTCAGAGGAGCTCAAGTATTCTTCATCTTGCATTTCTAAGTGCAGTTCTTCCTATTTTATCTTTTGAGGTGGTACTATGTCATTCTTGATAATTTCCCTTCGTGTTTCATGATTCACAAGTTATCAAGAATGAGGTAGTTTAAATGCATTAATCTCTTCATTGGAGTTATGTTGGGTTATATTTAACCTAAAGCTTTCTCTAAGGATTCTTGCTATTTATGGTGCTTATGTGACCCAAGTTCTTCTTTTATCCTCCTGGTGAAATAGTTTCTCGTCTCCTTGTTCATATCAATTCAAATCCATTGTTTCCGTTAGTGGCAGAATTTCACCTCATAATTTTTGAGATGTTTTCCATAAGCCCACTTCAAGCTTATCCTTTCATTGTTGATAATCCAAAAAGTACGTTCTAGTATTTGTTGTAAGCGTGCTCTCTCAAGAGCTTGTTTCCCTCCATTCATTCCATTCCATTCTTGCATTTATTCCGGAAGCATTGTGTTGTTGCTCTCTTCACTCATCATCTCGAATTGTGAGGATCGTGTTCTTTCCTTTGATCATCCATTTAACCGGAGTGTTGTGCCCTCTGCTCAAATTCTTTTCATCTTATCAAGTCTCGTATCTCTTTTCAACCGGAGTGCTGTCTGAATTTGTTCTTCCTTGTTGTTCTTTTCTTACAGAGATTGTCAACTTCGTTCATCTCCGTTGTATTCTTTTCTCGAAATGGTTTAACCTTTCAAGGTTCTTTGGTTTCACTCGTTTTTCAAGAAGCAACTTAGTTTTACCTCTTATCTTCCTCTTCCTTTTTCCCTCCGGTGCCATCCTAGATCTCGGGACGAGATCCTCTCATAGTGGTGGAGTGTTGTAACGCCCCAGATACAACTTGCCATATTTGTACTCCGACACTTGCCTTTTTACGGAGATGCGATATGATTTTTAACTTCATGGTTGGGTTTTCATTTTCGTTTTGCATTTTTTCCATGTCATGCATATCGTATCATGTCATCATGTGGATCGCATTTGCATACGTGTTCGTCTCATGCATCCGAGCATTTTCCCCATTGTCTGTTTTACAATCCGGCACTCCTATGTCCTCCGACGCCCCCTTTTGCCTCTTTTCATGAGCAGGTGTTAAACATTCTCGGAATGGACCGAGATTTTCCAAGCGGCCTTGGTACACCACCGGTAGACCGCATGTCAAGTTTCGTGCCATTTGGAGTTCGTTTGATACTCCAACGGTTAACCGGGTAACCGTGAAGGCCTTAGGTGTGTTGCAGCCCAACACCCCTCTAAAGTGGCCCAAAACCCATCCAAACCCCCTCCATCCGCTCGGCCGTTCGATCACGATCGCGTGGACAAAAACCGCACCTCATTTGGACTCTCCTAGCTCTCTCTACCTATAAATATTGTGCCTTCCCCCGAAATTTCGCGGATGAACCCTAGCCCTCTACCTCCTCGTGCCGCCGAACACGTCCACCGGCGGCCGGACACGTCCACCACCGCCTCCACATCGCTCCGGCCAGTGGGAGTGCGCCACCTCAGCAGCGTCGCCTCCCCACGCCAATCAAGGCGCGCCACCTGTCGCCGCCGCATCCCTCCGCCGCGGCCCTGCGGGCCCACGGCCGGCCCACCCGGCCCGACCGCGCGCTCCCGCGCCCGTTGCATGCGCGCCGTGCCGCCCGCGGCTCCCTGCCCCGCCGCCGCCTCTCCACTCGCGCCCCGCGCCCGCGCCTCGGTTCCGCCGCCGCCGCCCTGCATCAGTCGCCGCCGCCGCCACCCTGCCACCATTCCTCGCCGCCGAGCTCCTCCGCCGCTGCCTCGTCGCCGGTCGTCGCCCCGCCGCCGCCTCCTCGCAGATCCGACCGGATCCGGCTCCACCGAGCCCTCTCCGGCGAGCTAAGGCGTCCCCGGCCACCGTCGCCTCTATCTCCAGCCGTGCTCCGGCGAGAACCCCGTCCACGCCTCGGTTCGCGTGCCAAGTAAACCCTAGATCTGGGAGGGTAAAAATATCTCTAAGTCCTTTTCCCCTATCATTTTAAGCTCCTGTTCATCATGCCATAACTCCTCATCCGTAGGTCCGTTTTGCATGCATGATATATCAAAATGTTCATCGTGATGTGCTCTTCATTTTGTTCCATTGCACCATGCTTGTTTGAGTCCATCTTAATGCCGAAATTGTTGATGCAAGAGTGCTATAAAATGTTAGTTCCTGATTCTTATCAGATTATGAGCTTTTGTCCGTTTTGCCATGATTATTGTGTGCTGCATATGAGCATGAGCTCTACATGTGTTTTGGGCTATGCCATGCCATATTTACAGGGGTGTATGCCATGTATTTTTGTGATCAATGTGGTGACTAGCACAAGCATGCAAAGTAGCTCTCGTGATATTGCTAATTCCAGACTTAGAATTTCACTAAGTCTTTGCTCTGCTATTATTTTTATGCCATGTATTCATGTTGCTATAGAGAGATCCAGGCTTCTTTTGAGTATGTTCAGTAAGGATGATATGGACATATGGTCATGCTCTATCTAGCCATGCCCCTCTTTTCATTTATGGAGTACCCTAGCATGACTCAATCTTGCTCTACTTTTGCTATAAAATGTTCCTGGCAGATTGTTTACGTGTTTTTGCCAAGGTTGTTGTAGTTGATCCATGCATGCTATGAGTTTGTTTTTGCTTTGGTTAGCTTCATGAACATGTATTCGTGTTGTTAGTATGCTTAGCTTGTCATGCAATGCCTTTTGTTGAGTGCATCGAGCTCGCAAAGAGGTCTTCATAATTCTGATTATGCCATGTCCAGTTTTCTGCCAAGTCTGAATCTGTTAACAAAACGTGCTATGTTTACATGGGTGACATCATATCTTCTGATCATTTTTGGCTTATGGTCACTAAGTGAATTTTGTTATATGCTTTGAGTAGATTCATGCCATGCCTTGTTTTGCCATGATATGTTCCTGTAGCATGTTGTTATCTTGCTCTAAACATTGCTTCCTGATGTCAATTCATGACATGTTATTTTCACTAAGTCTGTGAGCTGTTATCTTTTGCAATTTTGCCATGCTTGTTTGAACCTGCTATTTTGTGATTTAGCCGTAGCTCAGTGTTCATATTTTGACAAGCATCTTGAGTAGATCACTGCCATGTGCTTTGTTGCTATGTTAGAGTGCAGTAGTTTAGTTTCTTGTTGCATTCTAGATGGCATCATGCTGTTAATCGCAGAATTGTGCCATTCTTGTTTTGCTGGCCATTTGCAAACCGTGCATCCGATTCTGGTAATCTTTATATCATTTTCGACCGAAATCAAATCATCTTTCCAGCGGCGAACTTGGTTTGCCAAGTTGAGGCCTTGTTCAATCTTTTCCTTCCGGAGCACGCATATGCATTGCATATCACATCCCGCATATCATGCCATGTTTTGCATCATGTTGCTTGCGCATTGCACCGTGGTTGATTGTGGTTTCCTTTGCTTGTGTTCTTGCCTTGGGTAGAGCCGGGAGGCGAGTTCGTGATCGAGGAACCCGTTGAGTACGCTTACGAGGATCAAGCTTTTTGTCAACTCGGAGAACTTTGCACGCAAGATGACCATACCCTCGAAATCACTTCTATCTTTGCATGCTAGTTGCTCGTTCTTTTGCTATGCTGCGATACCTACCACTTGCTATATGTTGCCTCCCATATTACCATGTCAAGCCTCTAACCCACCTTTCCTAGCAAACCGTTGTTTGGCTATTTTACCGCTTTGTTCAGCCCCTCTTATGGCGTTGGTAGTTGCTAGTTGCAGGTGAAGTTGAAGTTTGTTCCATGTTTGGAACATGGATATGTTGGGATATAACAATATCTCTTATTTTAATTAATGCATCTATATACTTGGTAAAGGGTGGAAGGCTCGACCTTATGCCTGGTGTTTTGTTTCCATCATACCGGTGTTATGTTCCTTGATTTTGCGTTCCTTACGCGGTTGGGTGTTATGGGAACCCTTTGACAATTCGCTTTGAATAAAACTCCTCCAGCAAGGCCCAACCTTGGTTTTACATTTGCCTAACAACCTATCAGCTTCCCTTGGGTTCTGCAGACTCAAGGGTCATATTTATTTTAACCCCCCGGGCCAATGCTTGTCTAAGTGTTGGTCTGAACCAGAGCCACTTGCGGCGCCACCTCGAGGAAACTTGAGGGCTGGTTTTAGCTGTACGTAGTGTTCATCCAGTGCTGCCCTGAGAACGAGATATGTGCAGCTCCTATCAGGATGTCGGTGCATCGGGCGGTCTTGCTGGTCATGTTTTACCATTGTCGAAATGTCTTGTAACCGGGATTCCGAGTCTGATCGGGTCTTTCTGGGAGAAGGAATATCCTTTGTTGACCATGAGAGCTTGTGATGGGCTAAGTTGGGACACGCCTGCAGAGTTTTGAACTTTCGAAAGTCGTGCCTGCGGTTATGGGCAGATGGGAATTTGTTAATATATGGTTGTAGAAAACCTAACACTTAACTTAATTAAGAATCAACAGCGTGTGTAGCCGTGATGGTCTCTTATCGGCGGAGTCCGGGAAGTGAACACGGCTTTGGAGTTATGTTTGAACGTAAGTAGTTTCAGGATCACTTCTTGATCACTTCTAGTTCTCGACCATGCTTTGCTTCTCTTCTCGCTCTCATTTGCGTAAGTTAGCCACCATATATGCTAGTGCTTGCTGCAGCTCCACCTTACTACCTTTTCCTACACATAAGCTTAAATAGTCTTGATCGCGAGGGTGTGAGATTTCTGAGTTCCCGTGACTCACAAATTACTTCCAAACCAGATGCAGGTGCCCACGATGCCAGTGCAGGTGACGCAACCGAGCTCAAGTGGGAGCTCGATGAAGATCGTGTTTGTTGTGTTGTTCCATTTCAGTTGATCAGTAGTGGAGCCCAGTTGGTGCGATCGGGGATCTAGTATTAGGGGTTGTCTTCCTTTATTTTGGTTCCATAGTCGGACCTTGATTGAATTCTGGATGATGTAATACTATATTTATGTATTGTGTGAAGTGGTGAGTGAAAGCCAACTCTTTATTCCATTCTTATTCAGTACATGGGATGTGTAAAGATTACCCCTCTTGCGACATGCCTACTATGCGGTTATGACTGTCGGTGTACAAAAAGAGGGGTACACTTTTTGTACCCCTATAACTGTGCACGGGCAGTCTGAGCCACGGGCACCACCACACCAAGCAAGGCAAGGGAGGTGAGCCAGGGTAAGACCGAAGCTCAAGAGAACTACAACACCAAGGCCAAGACCACGAAGAGCAAAGGGGACGAAGCGGACCCCCCCCGGCAAGATCCTTGCCGGGAGATAGTTCTAGCAGCCCCGTCAAGACCCTTGCTGCGGTGACTCGTCCCGCGCCTATGGAGCGAATCACCCTTGAGTCCACCGCCCCCAAAGGGCAAGGATTCAGGAGACATCCCCGTGGCGGCATGCAGATCTTCGTGAAGACATTCATGATCAGATACGCACTAACGAGACGACAACCCTTGGCGGAATCCCAGCCGAGGAAGACCACAAGGCCCCCGGCAAGCGCCTTGCCGGGGATGACATTGGCGCCTCGGCAAGACCCTTACCGGGGCCCCGGCAAAGCCCTTCCCGAGGACACCCGCGGGGCCACCATCAGGACCACGCCGACTAAACCAACACCACCGCATGCATGCAGCTGCTGACCCAACCAGCTGGGCAGGCACGTGCGTGGCGGCCAGATCTTCGTGAAGACCCACCACTGCACCACCTCAGCTGCCTGCCTACCTACATGGCATCGCAGGTGTCGCTGGCCAGGGCGCGTGTCGACACAAGAAGGAGCGGCGACGGACGAGACAGATCTCTCCCCCGTCCCCGATAAAGTAAGGACACCTAAGCAAGACGCATTTAATGCGTCTTGTCATGTAATGCGAGGGATAACCTCGCATCACTGTGCCCTTTCCACCTCCTGTGTGCCACTGTGGCAACCCCTTTTTCTATAAAAGGAGGCCCGAGGCGACCAGGAGAAGGATTCGGCTTTTTGGAGCTCCTCACGCCCCATAGCTAGCTCAAGAACACAGATATACAATCCACCAAAGCAGGAGTAGGGTTTTACGCATCCTCGCGGCCCGAACCTGGATAAATGAACCGTCTGCTACCTGTTAGATCCGCTCTTCTCATGACCCCGCGCCCCGCCAACCATAGTAGGGATTCTTGTGATCCCATAGGTGTCGTTCCCACCGACATCTCTAGCGCGCCAGGTAGGGGGCGCAGTTGTGAGAATCGGCTCTAGCAATCAGTCCAACACTCCTTCGTCTTCGTGGCTCTTGGAGAGGGAAGGAGGCCGAAAGATCAGCGCTCGAGCGACTACAAACAGAAGCTAAGTCGCATTGAACCCTTATTTGTTCTATCCTTTTTATATGAGGTTATTCCCCCCAGAGATGTCACGCCTTTATATGAGAAACCTGCATGCCAGGGGGCTCTCCCACGATCGGCAACGCCCTTGCCCTGTTTCGAGTCTGCTCAACAGCTCAAGCGGCTGCGTTGGGAATGGCAGAGTAGCCTTCCGCGATCAACAACGCTCTCGATTCTGACTCGAGTCAAGCTCGACAGTTCGAGTGGCTGCGTTCAAAACGGAAAGGTGGCTCGTCCGGCAGCACGCGTACCCAGCAGGCCCATGGGGATCCGTCCCCAAAATGCCGCTAGGGGCTTCCGCGCCGGCGAGCCTACCCAATCGACGTAGGGCGCGCATGCAAAGAGGAATTGAATGGGGAAATAACGTGCATGAAATTAAAAGTACTGCAGAGTTATATTACATCACATCATTGCTGCGGTTCTAACTAAAGATGAAATTTGTCTTGGTCGTGAACCTGCAGCGGTGGTGAAGAACGGGATGCCTAATCCCGGTGCTTTCCTTCCACCCTCTTGATTTCGTCGATGCTGCTGATGACGGGCTTGATGCGCTCCTTGAGCACCGTGAGGTCAATACCGTCCGGCAAGCTATCCATCGCGGCACCAAAGTTGAGGTCGGGGTTCCAGTACACCATCTTGGTGAGGACCTTGGTCATGACCCCCGGCAAAGTCGCCGGGCTTCCCCGGCCAACGTGGCCGCTCTGCTGGAGTGAAGATAAGCCAAGGCTCCAAGGACGCCCTCGAAGAACAGAGTCAGCTTGGTGTTGACGGTCCTGCTGCGCTCATGGGCGTACCTCACGTTTGGCATCCCCATGGTGGCGAACTGTGATGTGACCCTGCCAGCAACGTCCTCCAGACGGCTGATCCATCTGTTCTCGCCCGCCACATAATCCTCGTGGGAGGCGGCCTTGTTCGCCCGCAGCTGCTTCTCCTCCTCCAGACTCCTGGTCAAGGTCTCCTCCCGAGCCCTGCTCTCCGACAACATCTTATCGAGATCCTCCAGCTTCAGCTTGAGATCTCTGACGGAGTTTTGCGCTTCGGAGAGCTCCCCCGCCCTGCTGATGACCGCTCCTTGTGCCTCCACCAAGGCGCTGTTGAGCGTGCTCTTCTCGTTGGACAGCTTGAGGGCCTGCTCCTTCAGCTTGTCCTGCGCCACCTCCAACTCCCTTAATTTGCCGGCATGGGCCAGAGCCTAGGCATCGAGTGCCTCCTTGTGCCTCTGCTCCAGATTGCGAGTCCGTCGCGCGACAAGGGCCTCGAGCTCCTCATCCTTGCCACGGAGCGCTGCAGCGAGCTTCGCCTCACGCACAGTGAGGTCCTCTTCCTGGGAATCCAGTGCGGCTTGATGCTGGTTCCAGACGGCCTCGGTCGCGGCCACCAAGTTCGCCGCCTTTTCCTGGGCCTTCTCGATGTAAGCCATCTTCATGGTGAGCTCGACATTGCGCTTGGCCAATTCCTCCTGAAAGGCCCTCTGCTCCTCACGAGTCTGGTGGAACCAGCTTAGTGTCTCAGCAACGTGCACCTTGAAGTCCACCTCTGCCTAGTCCACCGTTGCCGTCCTGGACTTAACCTTGTCCAGACGGACACGGTAGAGCGCCTGGAGATTTCGGAAGTTGGCCCCCATAGCGTGGAAAAGCTGCTCTTCTGGAGAACCATCACCGCCAACGCCCGGCTCATCGACAACCTCAAGCCCGGTGGCGGCAAGCACCTCGACGTCAAAGGCTTCCCCTTCGGCGGGCGCCTGGGAACTTGACGCCCCTAGGAGATGGACGAAAAGATCGTCGCCCACCTTCAGATATCTGCCGGGGCCCGAGGTTGAGGAGGAGGGAGGCTGATCATCAACCACCTCTTCCTCGGCAGTGGCCTTGCCGGCTTCCTTGGCAGGCCCACCGTTGGCGCCCTCGGCAGAAGCCTCGTCGGTCGCCTTGGCGGCCCCCGCAGCGGTGTCCTCGGCAGCATCCTTGGCGGCCTCATCATCGGCGACCTCGTCAGCATCCCTGGCGGCCTCCTCAGCAATGTTCCTAACAACAGTATCCACATCCTCCATACCCATTGAAGGAGGGACTGGGTAGTAATGGGAGCATTGAAGCCAAGAAAAAGAATAAGGGAAAAACAGAGACGGAGGACAGGCGACTCACTAGTGCTAGGCTATGAAGCAGAAGTCCCCTCCCCGCCAGCATTCGACGCCGTGGCAGAGTCACCAGTGCCCAAGTTCCCCTCTTCCTCCATGGGTGTGGGCTCCGTGCTTGATGCCCTTGCCGGGGATGCCCCTCGCGGCGGCGTAGTCGATGGGGGTGGTGTGTTGGGGGTAGCCCTCTACGGCTCCTCCTGCTGCCGCTCCCGTCTTGCAAACCCGACAAGGTCAACACCATAGCATCGAATGCCTACCACATGTCGAATAAGAGGAGGGTGACGAACTTACGCTGGGGGCTGTGCCGGGGGCTGCTGTCCGGGCTGCTCAACACCACCAGTGGCGTCTTTGAAGCCCCAGCTGGGGGCTGACTGCTCGCCGAGGCCTTCGCCCTCTTCACCCTCTGGGCCAATGTCTCTGCATCCCTGCAAAAGCAAAAAGGATCAACATGAGCGACTTAATTCTGAGGAATGGAAATGGCAGTAAGGAACGGAGTACTTACTCGTCATCCACCTCCTCCTCTTCCACCACTTTCCTTTTCCTCTTCGGGCTGAGAGGCCCGAGATCAAAAGTGACCTCCGCGTCAACATCCGAGTCGACATCTGCCGGAGGAGGCGCAGACGGCGGGGTTTGTGCGTGCCCAGATGAGGAAGGGGTTGTTGTCTTCTTCTTCTCAGCGGCCTTCGTCAGCCTCTTGGCTGCCGTGGCCCTCGTGTGACACCCAGACCCCTCCAGGGTCAATTGAGGCTGTGTAGCCCTGCCGGGCTGGACCGGCTCGCCGGAGCCAGCCCGCTGCAGGATTCGCCCTCTTCCCCTAGTTGGCGTCGAGCCCGCCGCCATGTCCTCCTCCTCCGATGACTCATCGGCCGCATCTTCAACGAGCGGAGCTCTAGTGTCGGCGCTGCTGACCTCCCCAGAGGCCGCCGCCCACCGTGTGAGCTCCTCTTCCTCCACAGCCGTTGCGGCCTTGTCCTCCACACCCCCGGCGCTGCTGGCCTCCATGGCAAGTTGTGCCTCCCTCGCCCTAGTGGCGATGTAGTCCAGCTCTGCCTGGGTGGTGTCCATTGACATACACCTCGATCAGGGTGTCAAAGAATTGCTGCACATCCGCATCCTTCGGCTCCTTCCAGCTTGGGACAGGGTCGTGCGCATTACAGTCCGGCATCATGGCGATGATCTCGGACCGACGCGAATTGTTGCACAACGGGACCACCCCTGCTGGCAGCTTGAAAAACGGCCCCTTGAGGGCCTTGCCAACCTTTGTGGCAGCCCTCGCGGCCTTGCCGGTCCGTTCGACCTGACCATCGCGACCCACATCAAGCTGGAAAAGCCACTGGCAAAAGTGGGCATGCGCCAGCACTGTGAAGTTGTGATCGAGGCCGGGGCGGAGTCGCATAATGTCAGCCGGATTCGTAAAGAGCCAAGTTGGCCTCCCCTTCTTGTGCAACGGGGCGATCCGGCGGCGAATGAAGTCCGCCCCGATCATATCAAGGGTGAGTCCGGCCCGGGTGAGCCGGAGAATCCTAGTAGTGGCAACAGGGAGCCTCCCGTCGGCGGCGTCGACATCGCTCCAATCGCTGCCACGGACCGGTGGCACTTGACGGACCTTGCAGAATTCCGGCTGGTTTTCATCCTCAATCCAGCACCACCGGCCACGCCATTCCTCCCACCTCTCCTTCACATCACCATCTGGGTACGCCCCCTTGGATCTTGGGATCCAGGTGACGCAACCAGAGACGGCACCTCCCGGCTGGATCCGAGGGAATGAATAATGGCGGAAGAGCGCCGTGTTGGGCTGCACCTCGGCAAAGCCTTCACAAAGATGCGCGAAGAAAGCCATGCACGCCACCGCATTTGGAGTAAAATCCAAGAGGCGAAAGCCGAAGGTGTGCATAATGTCGCAGAAGAAATCGGAGAAAGGGGGGCATAACCCGCAAGAAAGATAATTGACGAAAAAGGGATATCGATTTGGAGCAGGATCGGCGCAAGCAGCAGGAATGACGCGCGTCGCCGGGTGTCCCGAATTCTCTCCCCCCGTCTTCGCTCCCCATAGGGGCCTGAAGGAGGCCCAGAGCTCTTGAACATCAACCGTCGAGGGGAAGAAAAAGGCGGACTTCGTCTGGCCCCCGACAGCGCGCTCTCCGGTGGCTCCACAGTCCCAGCGCCCTTAGCCACCCCCTTGCCCTTGACGGATTTGGGCGCCATGGCGACCAAGAAGTTTAGAGGGCTGAGGAAGGGGGATGGCGAAGCAACGACGGCGGGCGACGGCGGAAGCTTAGGAAGGAAGGAAGAGAGGAAACGACGGCTCTGAGATTGGAAAAGGCACGAGGAAAGAGGAGAAAGTGAGCAGCGGGCCCGCGGTTATTCCTTTCTTATGGGGGACAACACGGGCAGCCTCCTTTCACATTAACTGTGGTGTGACGCATGCCCGCGGGAACCAACCCCACGCATGCCGCCCATGTCACACGCGCCCCCCACGCCGCGCCACGCACGGGAGTCGTGGGAAGCGCAGCACGCGAAGAACCTTACCGCGGTAAAAACCGCCCCGCCTGCCCGCGCACCGTTTTTGGGCCTAGCCCAACAACGCATTGCGCTTATGTGTGGACCAGGCCCGGGGGCTCCTGTCGTTGTACAAAAAGAGGGGTACACTTTTTGTACCCCTATAACTGTGGACGGGCAGTCTGAGCCAAGGGCACCACCACACCAAGCAAAGCAAGGGAGGTGAGCCAGGGTAAGACCGAATTTCAAGAGAACTACGACGCCAAGGCCAAGACCACGAAGAGAAAAGGGGACGAAGCGGACCCCCCCGGCAAGATCCTTGCCGGAAGACAGTTCTAGCAGCCCCGGCAAGACCCTTGCCGCGGCAACTCGTCCTGCGCCAACGGAGCGAATCACCCTTGAGTCCACCTCCCCCAAAGGGCAAGGATTCGGGAGACATCCCCATGGCGGCATGCAGATCTTCATGAAGACATTCAAGATCAGATACGCACTAAGGAGACGACAACCCTTGGCGGGATCCTAGCCGAGGAAGACCACAAGGCCCCCGGCAAGCACCTTGCCAGGGATGACAGCAGGCGGCTTGGCAAGACCCTTGCCGGGGCTCCGGCAAGGCCCTTCCCGAGGACATCCGCGGGGCCACCATTAGGCTCACGCCGACTAAACCTCCACCACCGCAGGCAGGCACCTACGTAGCGGCATGCAAATCTTTGTGAAGAACCACCACTGCGCCACCTCAGCTGCCTGCCTACCTACGTGGCATCGCAGGCGTCACTGGCCAGGGCGCGTGTCGACACAAGAAGGAGCGGCGACGGACGAGACAGATCTCTCCCCCGTCCCCGATAATGTAAGGACACCTAAGCAAGACACATTTAATGCGCCTTATCATGTAATGCGAGGGATAACCTCGCATCACTGTGCCCTTTCCACCTCCTGTGTGCCACTGTGGCAACCCCTTTTTCTATAAAAGGAGGCCCGAGGTGACCAGGAGAAGGATTCGGGTTTTTGGAGCTCCTCACGCCCCATAGCTAGCTCAAGAACACAGATATACAATCACCAAAGCAGGAGTAGGGTTTTACGCATCCTCACGGCCTGAACCTGGATAAACGAACCGTGTGCTACCTGTTAGATCCGCTCTTCTCACGACCCCGCGCCCCGCC
Organism: Triticum aestivum; assembly: GCF_018294505.1. Lineage (NCBI taxonomy): Eukaryota > Viridiplantae > Streptophyta > Magnoliopsida > Poales > Poaceae > Triticum > Triticum aestivum. The sequence continues at coordinate 341,415,959 of NC_057809.1, forward strand.
AACCATAGTAGGGATTCTTGTGATCCCATAGGTGTCGTTCCCACCGACAATGACTCTATGTCTTGATCTGACACGTGGAAGATATAGCCGCATCGTGGGTGTTACAGATGGCCTCAAATGTCGCCCCATCGGTGTTGGCAGCAATGGGAGTGGCCTGGCCCTGCATGTCCGCTCGCAATGTGTCCTGGGCGGCCCCATCGGAGTCCTCGTTGTGGCCAGTGACCAGCACCTCCATGACGATGTCGGTGTCGGTGGTGCTGGCGACTGGAGGGAGTGGATCGTCAATGGCCACCATGTCGGCGATGAACCCGCCACTAGATTCCACGTCGAAGCCGGTGAGCTTCTTGAAGAGCTCGAAGAGGGGTCGACGGAGCAGAGTGCCTCTGCATCGGAGGCGGGCTCAATGGAGAGGCCAGCCTTGCCGAAGAGATCGACAAGGCAGCTCGCGGGGCAGGTTGATCCCATGTCGTGTGATGCGCTGGCGCAAGCCCAAGCGGGCGCACCAGGCTGGCTGATCAGGCCGGGCGCGACGTGCTCGCCGGAGAGGAACAGGGTTCCCGTCTAGAATGTGTCTCTGGCCGACGCTGCATTAGGCCCCACAGTGGGCACCCACTGTTGGGATATTCTCGCGACAGATGCCAGGGGGTGGATAATCATGGATGGGGCCAAGAGGACGTCGTTAGTCCCTGTAAGTGGGAATGAGCGCGAGCTCGATCGCACACGAGACGTACCCAGGTTCGAGGTTCTCCGAGGAGATAACACCCCTAGTCCTACTCTGTGGGGTCTTCGCATGATGACTATGATCAGAAGGTGGCTACAAGGTTGCTCCTTGAGCAGTATTGCTAAAGGAGGAAGAAGGGCAAGGCTAGCTCTCTTGCTTCTCCTAGCTATTGTGTGTGTGTAGCGTCTAGGGTTCACCCTTTGCATGGGTGAGCCTCGGGGGTTTACATAGGCCCACCCCTAGGTGTACAATGGTAATACGGCCGGATGTACGACCCGGACGTCAGTGTGTAGGGTCGCTGGGTTCTCCGTCGGGTGCTGGGGCCCGTCGCTTGTTGAGCCCCACCCGCTGCCGAGAATCCGGCCAATAGGTAGAGCCCACCACCTGCGGGCCATGCTAATTGCCTTTTGTTGTAGCGTTATGATGAGTCATATGGCTACAGTCCCGCCGCCTGGTCAGCGCACACTATAGCCATGCTTCGTCTGTTCAGAGTAATTGTGCGTGGACTCCGAGGGGAGGGAAGGACCAACTGTTGGAGGTCGGCCCGCCCCTGAAGCCACCTTCTAGGGAGCACTGTCTTCTATGAGCTCATGGATAGGTAGGTCCTGCCGCCCATCGTGGGAGCATTGCCCCTGCTAACGAAGGTCGTGTCATGAGCAACATGGCTACAGTGTCGCGTCGGGTAGGCAAGTGATCGCTTGGTCAGCTCGCTGTCAGGACCCCGATTCCAAGTCACATCGATCTAGCTAGTAAGACTTCATATCACTTTGCGGCCTCACGCACGGTATTCCCACGGGTGTCGCCTTAGCATGGCCTGGGACTATTTGCACCTATTGGCTCACGTATATGATAGTGTCGCTAGCATCCATATGATAGAGAACCCGGGCTGACATGGCTAGTCGTGAACCCAAAGAGGCACTAACCCATGGAGACAGGGATACATGAATCAACTTCGAGCATGTCGGTCAGCAGCGTGTGAATCCGGGCTGTAGCACTGGGCTAACAGGACTCCGGTAAATCGGGATGTAGCAGGCTAGGCAGGACTCCGGATGTCACCGCATGACATTTCCCCGAAGGGACACACAGGAACGAAGTGAAACACATGCCGGCCAGTCAAGTGTCCCGAGCAGTAGTGTTGGGCTAGCAGGACTCCGGTGAACCGGGCTGTAGCGGACTACTATGGCTCATGGAAGCACTAGACTACATTTCCCCATAAGAGAGGCTACCAAGGATAAACAACTAGATTGTCGGATCCCACACATACCAAGCATTTCAATCATACACACAATATGCTCGATATGTGTAAATACAACATGGCATCACAACATAACTCTACGACTCAAGTATTTATTCATTAGGCTCCGAGGAGCGAGAGGGAGAGAGAGGGCGAGGGGGGTCAGCAGGTTCCAGACGGCCACGGGGTGGCGATCCCCAGCGTCACGCTGGCCAGGGAGGGCCAGGCAGGCAGCTCGTGCCAGCCCGCACGGGCACCGTGCTCGGCCTCGCCTCTGCCAGTAGGCAGAGGTTGAAGACAGGTATGCCCCTGGTGGGCTGGGCCGGTTGGCTAGGCCGCCGGGTAAGGAGGCCCAAGTGGGTGAGGCCAGGTGAGTTCTTCTCTCTCTCTTTCCTATTTTCTATTTTCTATTTTTTTGCAGTATGTTTTAACTTAGTTTAAATACTAAAACACTTTATAAAATTCTGCAAACTTTTATGGGCACTATCTGATTTAAACCAGAGGCCCTCATCAAGTTTCAGAATATTTGGAGCTACCAAATATTTTATAGGAATTAGTAGCTCCAATTCAAATAAGTATTGACTTAATTCAAAGACCCAAATAAATATTTCTGTGATTCCAAAAATATTGGTTTGAATTTTACCTCTTGCCAATATTTCCAGAAATGAACAGGAACATTTTCTTGGGTTTATTTAAAGAAATTTTTAATGTTGATCATTTTTAGAAAAGATTTCTGAGGCTTTCCCCTTTCCCCAATTCAACTTTCATAAATATATACATGATGCATGAATGCTTGTGCAACTAGTTACAACCAATTTTAGGGCTGTGAAACTCGCATTGTAGCCACACTCCTCCGGGATCCAGGGGAGTGGGAGGCCCTGTAGCCCTGCCCCGTCTTGTCGTAGTGATGAGGTGTAGACTCCGAGGGGAGGAGGGGCCGTCTGCTAGGAGCCGGCCCCTGAATCCGCCTTCTAAGAGTATGTCGTCTTCTGAAGCCGGCTGCTTGGGCCTAGCCATCCCAAGGAGCCGGCCGCATGTTCGGAAGGTTCGAGGGACTTTGCTAGCCCCGATGTCTTGAAATGCTAAGGGGTGTGGATGAGGCTACCTGTGGTCAATCCCTCCTTATATATTCATCAGTCTTGCTATAAGTCGCAGCAGATGCTATATAGGTCCGTTGGATCTTACATTAAGATCCATGCAAAATTTTATAAAAAGACCAATATTTAGGAATGGAGGGAGTATATGGGAATTATGCAATGCCATCATCTTTAGCCAGGCATCATATACGTGAATCATGCAATGCCATCCTGTTTAGCCAGTCATCGTATATGTGAATTATATCGTGCCATATTTTTTCATAATGTATTCCATTTGTCAACAATGTTTATATATTCATCTACTCTTCCTGTGCATCATTCATTTGAGTCGGTCATGGGAAAATCTAGAGTGAAAACAAGGTCTTCTAAGCAGTCAGTGTTACCTATCGATGCAAATTTCTTGTTGGTTATAGATAGCTCATCAGAGGAGGATTCAGAGACAGATGACCAGTCGTATACCCCTCTAGGTGCCTGCTCTAAATCGGCAGGGTTATATTTCTCATATCATGCAAATGGTGTCTTACATTGACATGCCATCTGCTTAGATTAGACATGCTTTGTGTGAATGCCCCATGTTTGCTTTCTATATTAGATATGTGAATTATGCAATGCCACGTTTTTCAGCCAGTTATCAGATATATGAATTATGCACTGCCATGTAGCCAGGTGATACGTCTCCAACGTATATATAATTTTTGATTGCTCCATGCTATATTATCTACTATTTTGGGCAATATTGGGCTTTATTATCCACTTTTATATTACTTTTGGGACTAACCTATTAACCGGAGGCCCAACCCAGATTTGTTGTTTTATGCCTATTTCAGTGTTTTGAAGAAAAGGAATATCAGACGGAGTCAAAATGGAACGAAATCAACTGGAGAAGTTACTATTGGAAGGAAACACACCTGATGGACTTGGACCCCACGTCAGAAGATACGGGAGCTGCCCACGAGGGTGGGGGCGCGCCCACCCCCCTAGGGCGTGCCCCCCTGCCTCATGGGGCCCCCGTGGCTCCCCTGTCGTGCTTCTTCCGCCTATATAACTCCATATACCCTAAAACTTCCAGAACACAACATAGATCGGGAGTTCCGCTGCCAGAAGCCTCCGTAGCCACCAAAAACCAATCGGGACCCTATTCTGGCACCCTGCTGGAGGGGGGACCCTCACCGGTGGCCATCTTCATCATCCCGGTGCTCTCCAGGACGAGGAGGGAGTAGTTCTCCCTCAGGGTTGAGGGTATGTACCAGTAGCTATGTGTTTGATCTCTCTCTCTCTCTCTCTCTCGTGTTCTTGATTTGGCACGATCTTGATGTATCGCGAGCTTTGCTATTATAGTTGGATCTTATGTTTCTCCTCCCCCTCTTCTCTCTTGTAGTGAATTGAGTTTCCCCTTTGGAGTTATCTTATCGGATTGAGTCTTTAAATACTTGAGAACACTTGATGTATGTCTTGCCGTGGATATCTGTGGTGACAATGGGATACCGTGTGCCACTTGATGTATGTTTTGGTGACCAACTTGCGGGTTCATGAACCTATGCATAGGGTTTGGCACACGTTTTCGTCGTGATTCTCCGGTAGAAACTTTGGGGTACTCTATGAGGTTCGATGTGTTGGTTGAATAGATGAATCTGAGACTATGTGATGCATATCATATAATCATACCCATGGATACTTGAGGTGACATTGGAGTATCTTGGTGACATTAGGGTTTTGATTGATTTGTGTCTTAAGGGGTTATTCTAGTACGAACTCTAGGTCTGTTTGTGACACCTATAGGAATAGCCCACCGGATTGATTGGAAAGAATAACTTTTAGGTGGTTTCGTACCCTACCATAATCTCTTCGTTCGTTCTCCGCTATTAGTGACTTTGGAGTGACTCTTTGTTGCATGTTGAGGGATAGTTATGTGATCCAATTATGTTAGTATTGTTGAGGGAACTTACACTAGCGAAAGTATGAACCCTAGGCCTTATTTCCACACATTGCAATACCGTTTACGCTCACTTTTATCACTTGCTATCTTGCTGTTTTTATTATTTCAGATTACAAAAACTATTATCTACTATCCATATACCACTTATTTCACTATCTCTTCGCCGAACTAGTGCACCTATACAATTTACCATTGTATTGGGTGTGTTGGGGACACAATAGACTCTTTGTTATTTGGTTGCAGGGTTGCTTGAGAGAGACCATCTTCATCCTACGCCTCATACGGATTGATAAACCTTAGGTCATCCACTTGAGGGAAATTTGCTACTTTCCTACAAACCTCTGCACTTGGAGGCCCAACAACGTCTACAAGAAGAAGGTTGTGTAGTAGACATCAAGCTCTTTTCTAGCGCCTTTGCCGGGGAGGTGAGTGCTTGAAGGTATATCTTTAGACCTTGCGATCGAGTCTTTTAGTTTCTTGTTTTATCACTAGTTTAGTTTATAAAAGAAAACTAAAAAAAATGGAATTGAGTTTGTCTCATACGCTTCACCTTTTTAATATCTTTCGTGAGTATGATGGAAAGGATAATTGTGCTCAAGTGCTAGAAGAAGAAATCTATAAAATGTTTGGCACTAAATATTTGAATGATGATCATGATTGCAATGTTGTTAGTATGAATTCCTTGAATATCCATGATGCTAATGATATGCAAAGCCACAAGCTTGGGGAAGCTATGTTTGATGGAGATGATATTTTTTGTCCCCCAAGTTTTGATGAGCAAATTTATTATGATGAAAGCATGCCTCCTATCTATGATGATAATTGTGATGACACATATGCTTTAAAGAATAATAATAACCATGAAACTTTTCATCTTGATCTTAATTTTCAATCACATGATAGTTATTTTGCTGAGTTTGCTCCCACTATTATTCATGAGAAGAAATTTGCTTATGTGGAGACTAATAAATTTTCTATGCTTGTAGATCATGAAAATAATGCTTTAGGTGATCGTTATATTGTTGAATTCATTCATGATGCTACTGAAAATTATTATGAGGGAGGAATATATGCTTGTAGGAATTGCAATAATATCAAGTTTCCTCTCTATGTGCTTAAAGTTTGGAAGTTATGCTTGTTTTACCTTCCTATGCTAGTTGATTATTGTTCCCAAAAGTTGTTTGCTCACAAAATCCCCATGCATAGGAAGTGGGTTAGACTTAAATGTGCTAGTCATATTCTTCAAGATGATCTCTTTATGTTACAATTCTTATCTTTTATGTGAGCATCGTTGAAATCATCATGCCTAGCTAGGGGCGTTAAACGATAGCGCTTGTTGGGAGGCAACCCAATATTATTTTTGTTCCTTGATTTTTGCTCCTGTTTAGTAATAAATAATTCATCTATCCTCTGCTTAGATGTGGTTTTATTCTTTTAATTAGTGTTTGTTCCAAGTACAACCTTTGGGAAGACTTTGGGAAAGTCTTGTTGATCATTCTGTAAAAAACAGAAACTTTAGCGCTCACGAGAATTGCTGCCATTTTTATTTGGAGAGTGCTATTTAGTTACTTATTGTTGAAGATTATTAATAGGTAAATTCCTCAGGTCCATAAATTTATTTGAGAATTTTATGAGTTCCATAAGTATACGTTTGATCCAGATTACTACATACTGTTCTGTTTTTGACAGATTCTGTTTTTCGTGTGTTGTTTGCTTATTTTGATGAATCTATGAGTAGTATCGGAGGGTATGAACCATAGATAAGTTGCAATACAGTAGATATTACACTAATATGAATTAAGAATGAGTTCATTACAGTACCTTGAAGTGGTGATTTATTTTCTTATACTAACGGAGCTTACGAGTTTTCTGTTAAGTTTTGTGTTGTGAAGTTTTCTAGTTTTGGGTAAGGATTCGATGGACTATGGAATAAGGAGTGGCAAGAGCCTAAGCTTTGGGATGCCCAAGGCACCCCAAGGTAATATTAAAGGATATCCAAGAGCCTAAGCTTGGGGATGCCCCGGAAGGCATCCCCTCTTTCGTCTTCGTTCATCGGTAACTTTACTTGGAGCTATATTTTTATTCGCCACATGATATGTGTTTTGCTTGGAGCATCAATTTATTTTTTTAGGATTTGCTTGATGTTATTTAGAATAATGTTTTGAATCTTTTATTTCAATAAAAGTGTCATTGATAGCCTTTACTATGCCTATTTTAGAAGTCCACATGTTGCTGTTTGAAAACAGAAAGTTTACCGCTGTTGCAATAATTCCCTAGAAAAGTCAGAGTGTGATAAAATGTTGAAACCTTTTGCATATGAAGCTCTGATAAATTTACTACAGTGGGAATTTTCTTTCATAATTTTTGGAGCTAGGGAAGTATGGATGTTGCAGTATTCTTTACAGACTATCCTGTTTAGGCAGATTGCTGTTATGTTTGCATTGTTTGCATATGTTTGCTTCTTTAATGATTCTATTTGAGGATAGGACTATTAAATATGCAGAGGAATTTATTATGCAATGTAGAATAATCATTTTTGTGATTTCTACAGTAGTGTATGATAAGGTTTTTGCAATAGTTTATACTAACTTATCTCACGAGTCCTTGTTGAGTTTTGTGTGGATGAAGCTTTTGAGATTTAGGGAGGCCATGATATGAGAGGAATTAAGGATACACAAAAGCTCAAGCTTGGGGATGCTCAAGGAACCCCAAGATAATATTTCAAGAAGTCTCAAGCATCTATGCTTGGGGATGCCCCGGTTGGCATCCCACCTTTCTTCTTCAACAACTATCGGTTAGTTTCGGTTGATCCTAAGTTTTTGCTTCTTCACATGATGTTTTCTATTCTTAGATATCATTTTATTTTGCTTTGCTTGCTGTTTGTATAAAATACCAAGATATGAAATTATTAAATGTCAGAGAGTCTTCACATAGTTGCATAATTATTCGACTACTCATTGATCTTCACTTAAATCTTTCAGAGTAGTTTGTCATTTGCTCTAGTGCTTCACTTATATCATTTAGAGCATGGTGGTAGTTTTATTTTGAAGAAATAGATGAACTCCCATGCTTCACTTAGATTATTTTGAGAGTCTTAAATAGCATGGTAATTTGCTTAAAATCCTAATATGCTAGGTATTCAAGAATAATAAAATTCTCTTATGAGTGTGTTGAATACTAAGAGAAGTTTGATACTTGATGATTGTTTTGAGATATGAGGATGATAATATTAGAGTCATGCTAGTTGAGTAGTTTTGAATTTGAGTAATACTTGTGTTGAAGTTTGTGATTCCTGTAGCATGCACGTATGGTGAACCGTTATGTGATGAAGTCAGAGCATGATTTATTTATTGATTGTCTTCCTTATGAGTGGCGGTCGGGGATGAGCGATGGTCTTTTCCTACCAATCTATCCCCCTAGGAGCATGCACGTAGTACTTTGTTTCGATAACTAATAGATTTTTGCAATAAGTATGTGAGTTCTTTATGACTAATGTTGAGTCCATGGATTATACGCACTCTCACCCTTCCACCTTTGCTAGCCTCTCTAGTACCGTGCAACTTTCGCCAGTACCATAAACCCACCATATACCTTCCTCAAAACAGCCACCATACCTACCTATTATGGCATTTCCATAGCCATTCCAAGATATATTGCCATGCAACTTTCCACCATCCAGTTTATCATGACACATTCATCAGTGTCATATTGCTAGCATGATCATGTAGTTGACATAGTATTTGTGGCAAAGCCACCATTGATAATTCTTTCATACATGTCACTCATGCATCATTGCACATCCCAGTACACTGCCGGAGGCATTCATATAGAGTCATACTTTGTTCTACTATCGAGTTGTAATTATTGAGTTGTAAATAAATAGAAGTGTGATGGTCATCATTAATAGAGCATTGTCCCAAAAAAAGGAAGGCCAAAAAAAGAGAAAGGCCATAAAGAAAGAAAGGCCAAATAAAAAAATAAAAAATAAAATAAAATAAAGTAAAATAAAATAAAATAAAAGGGACAATGCTACTATCCTTTTACCACACTTGTGCTTCAAAGTAGCACCATGATCTTCATGATAGAGTCTCCTATATTGTCACTTACACATACTAGTGGGAATCTTTCATTATAGAACTTGGCTTGTATATTCCAATGATGGGCTTCCTCAAAATGCCCTAGGTCTTCATGAGCAAGCAAGTTGGATGCACACCCACTAGTTTCTTTTGTTGAGCTTTCATACATTTATAGCTCTAAGTGCATCCGTTGCATGGCAATCCCTACTCACTCACATTGATATCTATTGATGGGCATCTCCATATCCCGTTGATACGCCTAGTTGATGTGAGACTATCTTCTCCCTTTTTGTCTTCTCCACAACCACCATTCTATTCCACCTATAGTGCTATGTCCATGGCTCACGCTCATGTATTGCGTGAAGATTGAAAAAGTTTGAGAACATCATAAGTATGAAACAATTGCTTGGCTTGTCATCGGGGTTGTGCATGATTTAAATATGTTGTGTGGTGAAGATGGAGCATAGCCAGACTATATGATTTTGTAGGGATAACTTTCTTTGGCCATGTTATTTTGAGAAGACATAATTGCTTTGTTAGTATGCTTGAAGTATTATTATTTTTATGTCAATATGAACTTTTGTCTTGAATCTTTCAGATCTGAATATTCACATCACAAGTAAGAATAATTACATTGAAATTATGCCAACTAGCATTCCACATTAAAAATTATCTTTTTCTCATTTACCGTCTCGAGGACGAGCAGGAATTAAGTTTGGGGATGCTTGATACGTCTCCAACGTATCTATAATTTTTCATTGCTCCATGCTATATTATCTAATGTTTTGGGCAATATTGGGCTTTATTATCCACTTTTATATTGTTTTTGGGACTAACCTATTAACCAGAGGCCCAGCCCAGATTTGTTGTTTTATGCCTATTTCAGTGTTTTGAAGAAAAGGAATATCAGACGGAGTCGAAACGGAACGAAATCAACTGGAGAAGTTATTTTTGGAAGGAAACACACCTGATGGACTTGGACCCCACGTCAGAAGATACGGGAGCTTCCCACGAGGGTGGGGGGCACGCCCACCCCCTAGGGCGTGCCCCCCTACCTCGTGGGGCCCCCGTGGCTCCCCTCACGTGCTTCTTCCGCCTATATAACTCCATATACCCTAAAACTTCCAGAACACAACATATATCGGGAGTTCCACCGCCAGAAGCCTCCGTAGCCACCAAAAACCAATCGGGACCCTGTTCCGGCACCCTGCCAGAGGGGGGAACCCTCACCGGTGGCCATCTTCATCATCCCGGTGCTCTCCATGACGAGGAGGGAGTAGTTCTCCCTCAGGGCTGAGGGTATGTACCAGTAGCTATGTGTTTGATCTCTCTCTCTCTCTCACTCTCTCGTGTTCTTGATTTGGCACGATCTTGATGTATCCTGAGCTTTGCTATTATAGTTGGATCTTATGTTTCTCCTCCCCCTCTTCTCTCTTATAATGAATTGAGTATCCCCTTTGGAGTTATCTTATCGGATTGAGTCTTTAAAGACTTGAGAACACTTGATGTATGTCTTGTCGTGGATATCTGTGGTGACAATGGGATACCGCGTGCCACTTGATGTATGTTTTGGTGACCAACTTGCGGGTTCATGAACCTATGCATAGGGGTTGGTACATGTTTTCGTCGTGATTCTCTGGTAGAAACTTTGGGGCACTCTATGAGGTTCTATGTGTTGGTTGAATAGATGAATCTGAGATTGTGTGATGCATATCATATAATCATACCCACGGATACTTGAGGTGACATTGGAGTATCTAGGTGACATTAGGGTTTTGATTGATTTGTGTCTTAAGGTGTTATTCTAGTACGAACTCTAGGGCTGTTTGTGACACTTATAGGAATAGCCCACCGTATTGATTGGAAAGAATAACTTTCAGGTGGTTTCGTACCCTACCATAATCTCTTCGTTCGTTCTCCGCTATTAGTGACTTTGGAGTGACTCTTTGTTGCATGTTGAGGGATAGTTATGTGATCCAATTATGTTAGTATTGTTGAGGGAACTTACACTAGCGAAGGTATGAACCCTAGGCCTTATTTCCACACATTGCAATACCGTTTACGCTCACTTTTATCACTTGCTACCTTGCTGTTTTTATTATTTCAGATTACAAAAACTATTATCTACTATCCATATACCACTTGTTTCACTATCTCTTCGCCGAACTAGTGCACCTATACAATTTACCATTGTATTGGTGTGTTGGGGACACAAGAGACTCTTTGTTATTTGGTTGCAGGGTTGCTTGAGAGAGACCATCTTCATCCTACGCCTCCTACGGATTGATAAACCTGAGGTCATCCACTTGAGGGAAATTTGCTACTGTCCTACAAACCTCTGCACTTGGAGGCCCAACAACGTCTACAAGAACAAGGTTGTGTAGTTGACATCACCAGGCATCATAGATTTTAATTAATTCATGCCATCCTTTTTTTTCATTACGTATTCCATCTGTCGACAATCTGTGTATATTGAACTACTCTTCATGTGTATCAGCCATTTGAGCCGGTTAAGGAAAAACAGGAGTGAAAACAAGGTCTTCAGAGTCGGCAATGATACCTGTTGAAGCATATATCTTGATGGTCACAGGTAGCTCCTCAGAGGAGGATTCAAAGACAGATGACTTGTTCCCCCCTTGAGGTGTATGCTCTAATTTTCAATGTTTATATTTCTCATATCATGCATATTGTGTCTTGCATTGCTTAGTTTTGACATCATATGCACAATATTCAATTCCATCTACTTAGTTTAGAGATCATACATGCGAGTGCCAGCTACTTAGTATATGAATCAATTATGTCAATTATATCATGCCATCATGTATACTTAGACAACATGTATGTGAATTATTTTATCCCAACCTATTTTAGAAACACATCATATAGTTTTGTCATGTCATCCTGTTTAGATACTCATCATATGTTGAATTATGTCATTATGTCCTGTTAAGTTATCCATCATATATTTGAAACTATGTCATGCTATCATGTTTAGTTAGCCATCATATATGTGAAATTGTGTCATGCTGTCCTGTTTGGTTAGACAACATATATGTGAATTACCACATCTGTCTATCATACAATGTCTGTACGTTCAATTTCTTTTCTTGTTTACCAGCCATTTGAATTTGAGGGGGTCATGGCAGTATCTAAGGGAGAAAAAACTCATTCTTCACAAAATACGATGCTACCCATCGATGCATGTCGTGGGATATCCGTGGCCACGTATGGGACCGGGTGGCCCCTTACTGGTTTGGCAGGGGTACGACGTGTTGCACAAAGAGCAGACCAGCACACGGCAGGGAGCACACAAGCGATTTACCCAGGTTCGGGCCGCTGCGAGGCATAAGACCCTACTCCTACTTTAGTGGATTGATGGTGGAATGAACGTGGTGGTGCATAGTACACTTGCCCGGCAAGGTTTGCCTTGGGGCCACAGCGACTACGCATGTATGGTGGCTTGGGTTCCTCAACTTTCCAAACCTCCCTACCAGTGTCATGGTCCTCCTTTTATAGACTAAGGGGTCACCACAATGGCAAAGTAGTATTTATCCACTGATATGATAGCAAACAGTGCTATCATACCTAATTCTGCGGGCTGACAGGGTGCATTAAATGCACCGCTTAGTGCCACATCACTGGTAGCCCGACAAGGCTTGCCGGGCTGTCTTGCCAGCTTCGCGCCTGTTCCCTTGACACGTCGCAGGACAGGTGTCATCTGTATGCTTCTTCTGTAGGGAAGGGCTACAATGTGGCGAATGGCTGCCACTTAATCATCTCGCGGCTTGACACCGCACTGGTTGATGACGTGGGTCATGCTTGAGTGGTTGGTGGGGTGGTTCTGCCCCCGGGAGCCCCGGCAGACCTTGCTGGGGTGCCTCGGTTGCCTGCTTCTTGCGGTGGCATTGCCCCTTGCCCGGCTCACCTGCCCGACAAGGGAGGCCTTTCTTGAGGGAGTCCTGGATAAGGGGGTCCTCGGGCGTCCGGGCTATGCAACATGGGCTGGACTAATGGGCCATGAAGATACAAGATAGAAGACTTTCCCTCGTGTCCGTATGGGACTCTCCTTTGCGTGGATGGCTAGCTTAGCGTTCGGATATGAAGATTCCTTTCTTTGTAAACCAACTTTGTACAACCCTAGTCCCCTCCGATGTCTATATAAACCGGAGGGTTTAGTCCATAGAGGCAATCATAATCATACATGCTAGACATCTAGGGTTTAGCCATTATGATCTCGAGGTAGATCAACTCTTGTAACCCCTATACTCATCAAAGTCAATCAAGAAGGACGTAGGGTATTACCTCCATCAAGAGGGCCCGAACCTGGGAAACACTGTGTCCTTGTCTCCTGTTACCTTCGATCCTTAGACGCAAAATTCGGGACCCCCTACAGAAGATCTGCCCGTTTTGACACCGACACTTCTCCTGCTGATATCTTGCTTTTCTGGCTCGATCTTGGTCTCTCTTGTCTCTGTGTTGGTTCTTCAAATCTCTTGGTCCTTCAATCACTGACTTGGGTTGGTGCTTCAATCTTGATCTTGTGCCTGTGCACAGTCTTGGTAATAGAACCAGGGTTTGTTGCACCGATAGAAGCCCCTAGGCTTGCCCCGAACACGCTGCTAAGCATCGTCGAGGTAGGGCCTAATAAGTGCATAGGCAAGGTTGCTGAAGGGGTTGCCCCACCCCCCGAGTTTTCCATTGCTGCATCATCAACCTTGATTTCGGGCCTGTTTCTAGTTTTCCCGCGCGCGGTGTAAAGCCAACAGTGGTGGGGCCGCTCCAGTGATGGCTCGTGAATGACTTTAATGCACGGGGTTGAAATTGCCAAATTACTCTTCCCACAGAGCGCCCTTATCCTTGGCCACGTATGCAGCGTGCATCGCGTGGGGAAGGTAATGGAGGCGCGTGGCGCGGGAGAGTGGAAAGGGCCCTCCCATCTTGAATTGGAGGATGAGGGCGATGATCACCCATGGATGGAGCGGCTTCCCTTCCCCGCCCGGCCTATAAAAGGGAGGGGCTGGGGAGGGCGGAGCCATCCACCTTTGCATTCTTCTTCTTCTTCCCTTGTTCACTGTTGGTCATGTTTCAGAAGGAAGCCTGGGGCCAACTCCTGGGCTCTGGCTAGGGGCATTTGTTGCCTCATGCCAGTGCTGATGCTTGGGGAGTGAGCCTGGTCCTTGGCGTGGCGAGTCTTTTGGTATCTTCGGTGCTCGTCCAGGAGGAGGGGTTGGAGATCATTTCTAATCCCAGCACTGCCCCTCCCGGGGGTCTTGAAGCCGACGTTGATGGGAGGCACATCTTCCTGCCCGCCAAGGTGGGGCATAGCGCAGCTCGAGCTCCCTTTGGAGCAGAGCCGGGGGCCGACGTTGAAGAAAACGCCCCCTCCTAGTCCGCCAAAGCGACGGTAGCGCTGCATGCCCATTGTGGACAATGCCTCTACCGTTTCTGCTTTATAGGAGGGGCGACGTGCCTTGCTCGTCGCCTTGTGCAGCTCCTCGGTGCTCGCCACCTGCGGATCACAGTTAGTGACCACCCCGCCGGTCCCTTTGTCACCTCCTTCTCGCATGCACTCCTTTTACTCTCTTTTCCATCATCTTCTAATATCATGGGGAGGGATATTTATCTTCTTTCAATCTTAAACTCGTAGGCAGTCGTCAAATTTTTATTCAAATAATGTAATCCTTTCATCGATGTTTGTGTTCTGTAATGCTTGTACTTGTATCTGCATGTCAATGAAAGAGATAAACCTTGCTAGGAACCCGTGCATGTATATGTCCCTATAGAGGTGGAGTGCCTCTTTAATGTAATTAAACGAGTTTTCCCCAGCAGGATATCCTGCCGGCACCCTTTTCATCTGTCGGAGAACCATGTCTGCCGGGGAACAAACTGAGGTGCCAGCCCCCACCCACTCCCTTTTTACCAACGGCCACTTCAACCATCCATGCCGAAGCAGCATTCGAGCCAAAGATGGGAGCACCTTGGTTCCAAGAGAGCAGCGAGGTCTCTCTATGCACAACTTATAGCTTACAGAACACTAATGGGCAAGAGGTAAACTTATCTATTTGGCTTGCTGGGGATCACTGTGCCATGCAATCTTCTCGTCCCTTGTCGGAGTCAAGTTCATGGAAAGAACCTACAACTCCATGTAGATGAGAATGAATGCAGGATGCAATCCTATCTATATGCATATGCAAATGCTCATGAAATGCTTATGCAGTGATCTGGTTGTGCTCGTGCATGCATGCGTTCTTGATCGGGGTCCCCCACATCACTTCTTTATTTTATCTTACACGGGGTCATTGCCTCGGCTTTGTACAAGGGGTTACATGCAACTAAGGCAAGGCATGTACAAAAGGGTATCTGTCGGGCAGTGCCCGGTAGCATCGCACCTTACGGGCAGTACTTACGGAGATGCTCAATATTCCATGACTTTTGCAACTGTGTGCCATCCCCGGTCTCTAGATGGACTGCGCCAGGTCTGGTGACTCATACCACCCTGGAAGGGCCTTCCCACTCTGGTGACAGCTTGTTTGTACCCTTGGCGGACTAAATGCGCCTAAGGACAAGGTCACCTTCCTCAAAACACCTGGCAATGAACCCTGCGGCTATGATAGCGACGAAGGGCTTGCTGGTAGCATGCAGCATGCGTAGCAGCCCGGATACGGTTCTCCTCGAGTAGCACAGTGTCGTCATGCCGGTGCTGATCTTGTGCTACTTCATCATAGGCAAGCACTCAAGGGGACCCGTAAATGAGTTCCATGGGGATAACTGCTTTTGCCCCATAATCCAGGGAGAAGGGAGTCTGGCCGGTAGCTCGGTTAGGTGTCATTCTGAGGGACCAGAGAACTACCGGTAGCTCCTCGATCCACCGCCTGTCGTGCTTCTGCAGCGTATCAAAAGTTCGTGTCTAGAGTCCACGAAGCACATCAGCGGTCGCCGTCTCATCTTGTCCATTGCTCCCGGGGGTGTGCCACAGAAGCGAATGAGATTTTGCAGCCGAGGGTATGAACGTATTGCATGAAGGAGTGGCTCATGAACAATGTGCCGTTGTCAGTGATGATCCTTGCCAGAACTCCGGAACGACACACCAATTCTTTGAAGAACTTGATAGCTGACTGAACGGTCACCTTTCTCATGGTAGTCACTTCCAGCCACTTTGTAAACTTGTCGATGGCGACGAACAAGAATTCAAAGCCCCCGATTGCTCAGGGGAAGGGGCCTAGGATATCGAGCCCCCACACCGAAAATGGCCATGATAGGGGGATTGTCTGAAGAGCATGGGCATGCAGGTGTATTCTTTTGGAATGAAACTAACAGGCTTCACATCTCGTGACTAACTCAACCGCATATTGGAGGGCTGTTGGCCAATAGAATCCTTGGAGGAACGCTTTCCCAATTAATGCCCTTGATACAGTGTGGGAGCCGCACATTCCTCTGTGAATCTCATCCAGCATATCCTTTCCATCCTCCCGGCAAACACACTTCAATGTCACACCATTGGGCCTCCTTCTGTATAGAGTGTCATCGACAAACTGATACATACTGGCCCTCTGGGCTACTCTTTTAGCTTCATCCTGGTTGCCAGGGAGTTCTCCAGTTTGGAGGAAGTGGACAATGTGCCTTCCCCAAGTTAGAGTCAGAGTCTCGGCAACAAGGACTAGAGGCACCTCCTCTGTTGTGGGAGCACCAGCCTCGTACGTGGCATCCATAGGCCCGGCTGGAGGGGGTGGTCCGACAGGCTGTCAAGAGTTGTTTCCAGCAGGGTCTCTGCCGAGAGCGGATGGTTCTGCCGGGAGAGGCTTACCATAGTCCAACTTTCCCCTCTTCCGGGCCATTGTGGCTGGTGATACGGAGGGTTGAGAGAGAAGGAGAACAAAAGTTCCTAGTTCCATAGAAAGCTTCTGCGCAACACACTTTGACAGGTGATCAACTATGATGTTTTCCGCATGGGGTACGTGCTCTATTTGCAACCCGTCAAACTGCTCCTCCAATCTCCTTTCTTGCTCGACGTATGCTTCCACCTATGGGATTTGGTAATCCTTGTTAACTTCTTTCACCATGAGCTATGAATCTCCTTGAATGAGCAACTGCTTAATTCCCAATTCTGCAGCAATCCTAAGTCCGGAAGGAGCCCTTCATACTCAGTTGTATTATTGGTGGCTTCTTCCCGGGCAAAGTGCATCCGGACAACGTACTTCAAGTTCTCCCCAGAGGGGGCAACAAGAAGCACACCAGAACCCTGCACCCTGTATGGAAAAAGCACCATCAAAAAACATGATCCATTCTTGGAGTGATTCCTTGCCGGGGATGGATATTTGTGTCCTTTCCTCATCAGGGGTTGGCGTCCATTCTGCAATAAACTCTGCCAATGCCCTGCTCTAATAGTTGAAGTGCTCTCAAACTTCAAACCGAAGCTGGATAACTCCAAAGCCCATTCCACTATTCTGCCAGTTGCCTCCAAGTTTCGCAGTATCCTTTTTAACGGAAACGAGTAACAACCGTGATCTCATGGGCTTGGAAGTAGTGGCGCAGTTTCCTTGAGGCCATAATAAGACCAAAGATCAACTTTGGCACACCACAGTACCTCGATCTAGCCCCCTGTAACAAGGAGCTGACGAAGTACACTAGGCATTGCACCACTTTCTTCCTTGCCGCATCCCTGGGGTTGGTTTCGTTGTCGTGCTCTCTATTATCCTGATCCATCTCTAACTCTACTGTTCTTTGTTCAGTTTCTATCTCATCCACATCTCTCTATGCTACCAAAGCTGCACTGACCACCTGGTTGGTTGCTGCCAAGTATAGAAACAATGGTTCTTTGGGTTTGGGTGCAACCAAGGTGGGTACGGATGATAGGTAGGCTTTTAACTCTTGCAAAGCTAGATCTACTTCCGGGGTCCACTTCATAGGCACTGCCTTCTTCAAAACCTTGAAGAACAACAGGGCACATTCGATAGACTTGGAGATGAATTTGCTCAGCGCGGCAATGCATCCTGTCAAGCGCCTGACATCCTTAACTGTCCTTGGCGCTTGGATCCGCTCAATGACCTTGATCTTTTCAGGGTTGGCTTCGATCCCCTCATGGGACATGAAGAACCCAAGTAGCATGCCGAAGGGAACACCAAATACACACTTCTCCGGATTAAGCTTCAGATTGATCTTGTGCAGATTGGCAAATGTCTCTTCCAAATCCTGGATAACGGTGGCCTTATACTTGGTTTTGACCACGATATCATCCATATAGGCTTCTATACTTCTATGCAACTGTGGCTCAAAACAGATCTGGACTGCCCTTGCAAAAGTGGACCCGACACTTTAATCCAAACAACATGCGGACAAAGCAGTACGTACCACACAAAGTGATGAGCGATGTCTTCTCTTCATATTCCTTGGACATGTCGATCTGATGATATCCTGAGTATGCATCCAGAAAGGAGAGCAAATCACATCCCGAAGTAGAATCCACGATCTGGTCGATGCACGGCAAAGGAAATGGGTCCTTCGGGCAAGCCTTGTTGAGGTCTGTGAAATCAATGCAAAGCGTCCACATCCCATTAGCCTTCCGGACCACTACTGGATTTTCTAACCATGTAGGATGCAGCACTCCTCTGACTAAACCAGCTGGCTCCAATTTCTTGATCTCTTCAGGAATGAACTGTTGCCTCTGCAAGGCCTGCTTCCATACTTTCTGCTTGACAGGTCGGGCATGTGGGCAGAAAGGAAAGTGGTGCTCAATTACCTCCCTGGGAACACCGGGGATATCAGATGGTTGCCAAGAAAACACATTGATATTCGCCCGCACGAAGGCAACGAGCGCGGTTTCCTATTTGTCATCAAGGGTGGCGCTGATATTGAAAGAACCATCAACGCCAGCCAGCCCTGCCGGGACCTTCTTCACTTGGGGTGCAGTAACCTCGGATCTCTTGCTGTTGGAACACTCCGGCACATCGTCAACGGGTACCGTGCACTAGGAGGGGGCACGCTTCCTGGACTCCTCGCCGGAGGTCCTACAATCCCTCTTCTTTCCATTGCTTTCCTTGGCAGGAACTACCCTTGCTGCCACTTCCGCCGCAACTGCATCCTGATACATCTTGTCCACACAGATAATTGCATCCTTCACATCAGATGGGATAGTGAGGACTCCTAGTGGCCCAGGCATTTTTAGGATGTTGTAAGCATAGCGGGATGCTTCCATGAACTTGGCCAGCGCCGGTCATCCAAGAATCCCATTGTACGACAGGGGGAGATCAACCACATCAAACACATTCCTCTCAGTCCGATAGTTTAGTTCTCCCCAAACGTCACCGGCAACATAATCTTTCCCTTAGGATGACTCCTGCCGGGATTAACTCCTTGAAATGTGTTAGTGGCCTCTAGCTCTTCATCTCCTATCTGAAGCTTGCTGATAACTACTGGGGAAATCAGATTCAACCCGGCCCCGCCGTCCACCACCATCTTTGTGACCTTGAGGTTGAGAATTGTTGGGGAGACCAACAACGGCAAACACCCCACCACGGTGGTGCGATCAGGGTGATCCTCTTCGTCAAAGATGATGGGTGTGCGGGACCATTTGAGTGGTTTCTGGGCCTCTAGCGCTGGTTCCATAGCATTGACCTCTCATGCCCATCGATTGAGTTGGCGATGAGAGGTGTGCAAAGATGCACCCCCATCAATGCATAGGGCGTTAGTGGCCTTCTGAAATTCCTGCTCACTAGTTTCCTCTTCATCCCCTCCATCACTGGCATCATCACAGGTTTCCTTCTCTTGGCCCCTGGCGGACTCTCCTTGGTTCTGAAAGGGTTTACCGGGGCGATTTGCTTCACCAGCCCGGCCCTTACCGCCAGCAGCATTCTGACCTATCTCCTTATCACGTTTATCATACCCTGCCCTTTGCTTCTTGACAAGGTGCTCAACCAGGTAACACTCCTGAAGGTCGTGGCCTTTGGTCTGGTGGATCTTGTAGTACGACCCATCGCTTTTCCCAACTTTTTCGGTGGCAGCGGCTTCCCAGCAGGCAGTGCACGCTGCAGCTTCCTTGCCGGGGCCTCAACCTTGGCTTTCTTGCCAGTACTAGGCGTGCCCGATCCTTACATAGTCATTACTACCTTATCCCTTGGCTTCTTATTATGCTTCTTGCCCTTCTTTTGGCTGGTTGATTCACCCTCATCTTCCGAATCAACATAAATGCAATCTTCTTCTTCGGGCAACTTCCTTCCTTCTTCCATCCGGGCACATTTATCCACCAGCGTATATAGTTCTTTCACAATCTTGGGCAATTGCATGTTCATTTTGGAACGAATGCGGTGGTTGCGCACATTGGACTGGAAAGCTACTATAATGGCTGCCGAATGGATATTTGGAATATTTCTATGAACTTTACTGAATCTCTACAAATACTTACTGAGGGTTTCTCCTTCCTTCTGTTGGAGAAGCTGCAGGTCGCTGGGCCTATCGGGCTCTTCGTGGCCACTGGTGAAGGCACCGATGAACTCGTGGCACAGGTCTGCCCATGACAAAATGGAGTTCGCCGGCAGGTGCTTCAGCCACGACCTCACATTGGACTTGAGGGCCAAAGGGAAGTAGTTGGCGAACACCTTCTCATCTCTTCCCCCGGCAGCCTGAACAGCAATGGTGTGGATGCTCAGAAACTCTGCCGGGTTCAGCCTCCCATCGTACTGGCTTGAACGTGCGAACGGATGGCCAACGGACTTGCCGCAACTCTCACGTAGAGATAGGGCAGCCGACATCGAAAGGTAGGCACCCACCAACACCGAGCATAGGCTCGTCGACGCTAAGGCCGTCGCACCCGTCGGTCTGACAGAGGTCGTTGCGGCGCTGTTCAGCGATGACGCGCGCGTCTCCCCGCTGCCTGTCTTCTAGGGTTCGACATTGACCTGGACGTGCTCGAGGGTCAGAAGAGGCCATCGAGACATCGTCGGGGTCTTGATTCTGCTGCGCCCTCGCCGACTGCCATGGTGGTGACTGAATCGTGGGGACGGCCCCCTCCGTACGGCCAGCGGCGTGAATGTTGGTTGTTGCTTGGGGAGGTTGCAGTGGGTGGTGGCTGTTGCTTGGGGAATACTTCTACGACAGCACGGGTAACACTATCTTGATCCTGTCATAAAACCGTCATGGATGTACATTCATAACAAAAAGCATGACCTACCGTGACAAACACGTATCATCACGGAAGTGTATTTTTTGTAGTGATACCCCTTAACTGAAAGAACTGTCTATCTCAAATCGGTGGGGGTACTTTCGTAACTTACCCCACATTTCATACAAGCGCGTCCCCAAGCCATGGTTCCCACCTCCCATCCCCTCAGCCCCCCATTCGTACACCGAGGCCGTGAAAACCCGCGAAGCCCCACACCCTCCTCCGTCCGCCACCCAGCCGGAGCCTCTTCCCCGACGACGTCGATGACAGCAACACCTAGACGTCCCACATCCACCATAGTGGATGAGGATCCGTTGTCGATCTCAATGTCCTGCCAGTTCAGCCACCCCGTCCTCCAGCTCCAAGGAGCTGCCTCGATGTTCGCCTCGTATTTCACGCCACCTCCATTCCCATAACGTCATCTTCACCTGCACCACCAAAAGAGCAGCGTCATCAGTGAATCCTTGGATGAAGCCGTGGCCTAATCAAAGCGACCAAAGAGATTCTCACTAATCACTACATTTTCTTATTGATTGAATCTCACGGTGCTGTTGGCGCTCGGTCCCGAGCCGCCATGGCGCAGCTCCATCTATGGCGGCGTCGCCAGCCACTTCCTTTATGGCGTCGCTCCCTTAGTGGCGACGTCCACATTAGTAGGAGCTGCTGCTGCTTTGGCTCCCTCTCGTGCTACTGCTCTCCTCTTTCTCTCGGTCCCCTACCTAGTCTTCTCTTACTCTTGCTCGCGCTGCTGCTCTTGCTCTTGCTTGCGATGCTTCTCTACTCTTGCTTGCGCTACTGCTGCATGAGCAGCAGATCCTACTCTTGCTCGAGCCCCTGTAGCTGCTACCCGAGATACTGCTACATGACCAGCTGCCCTCGCTCTCGCACGCGCTGCTGCTACCACTTTTCTGCTACTAGTACGTTCAGTTTCGACAGTAAAATTTAGTTTCGACAGCAAAATTCAGTTTCAACAGTAAAATTTAGTTTCGATAGTTAAATTCAGTTTCGATAGTTAAATTAAGTTTCGACTATTAAATTTAGAGATGAGCGGATGATGTATTTTACATCATCTATTGGAGATGGTATTAGTATTCCACTCAGGTTAACATCGTCTCTCTTGCCCCACTTCAGCCTCGCTGTCGTACAACTCACCAGAGCTACTCCAACAACGAAACCCTCCTTCAAAGTGGAGCAGTACCCTCGGCTCCATCTCCAGACGCCTAAGATCTTCTTCCCCTCCTCCGACAGTCGCATAATCCGGAGCATCCTCACCGACCAACCCAATGATGCTGAGATCAACATGGCTTCGCCAAAGAGGTTGTACACCTATTGCATTGCTTTTTTGCTCTACATTTTATAATATATACTGTCCACTGAGCACGCATAGTAAGGCGAAATATGATTAGTTTCTCCTACTATATGACAAGCAGTGAGGTCCAGGAAACTTAGATATCCATGATGGACTCTCTCGAAAGCCATCATTATTTATTTCTGCATGTTTGAGTTGTGCATTTCTAGATGGGCCTCGGAGTTGAGTTAGTAGGGTAGTGCCCTGGGTCCAAAGTAGTAGAAGTAGCACAAAAACATTCTTGGAGTGTAGGGTTTTCCCTCTTCAAGCCTGCCTACTAGAATCGCCAGTGCTTGAAAGGAAAAGTGAAGGAAAAACATAGGAATTGGAAAGTTTCCTATGGTACTACTATTCATGCATTTGGTTCAAAGGAATGGAGCTAAGAAAAACTATAGGATTTGTTACTTTAGTGTCTCCTTGAAAGAAAAACCATAGGAATTATAATATCCACTTGGCCTCCTATTCGAATTCCTATTCATGAAGCACAATACTAAAGAGATTGTAGCATAATAGCATTATAACTGTACATTTTCTTCTGGTTTGACTTAATTCACCGTGCCTCTTTGCATTCCTATGATCTTCCAGTTCTTGTGAACCAAACACCTAGATTAACAAAAATCATGTGTTTTTAAGTTCTCTATTTTGCATGTGCATTCCTATCCTATTCTTGTGTATTTCCTATCCATGCCATTGTTAGAATCCTCCAATTCAAACAAGCCCTTACAGAATTAATTCTGGTACAGATATGTGTCAAAGAAAACTTTGTGTGGTTTGTCCCGCTCCTTCTACGTTGTGGTCCACCCCAGTTCAGCTGCTCCAATGACGGAAGGGTTCACCACAGCAGGGATCCACCCTCCACACTGTCTTTCACCACCTTAGATCTTCTTCCCTGCCGACGGCAACCACGACAACTACATTACCATCATCCACTGAGCAGATGACCTTGAGGACTAAACTGGTCCGCAAGAGAGGTCGCACTCTTTCGTGTCTGCTTATGTTATGCGCTTAATATGATGACATGCTACTTTATCATCCTATTCGTCGATTAGACAATGAGTTAGGTCCGAACTAATGCTCAAACTTAGAATTTTTAAATGGTTGTGGGGTACATATTGGGGAAGCAATCAATACTATTTGTCTACTATCTGGTTAATCTTGGGTGTCTACCATGAGTTTCATGTTGGGTGGAAACAAATATTAAAGGAGCCATGATCTGTATTTTTTAACTAAAGGTATTATCTGCCTGCTATCATTGGTTTTGGGTCTATCCACTCCTATGCATGTCAGTTATTGTACACAATGGTACGGAACATGTAGAGCAAAAGAGACGAGCCTTGCGTGGCAATAAAATTGCATACAGACGTCGCTCCATGGTGGGTGCAAAAGCAACCCCCATCCCCCCATTCCAGACTATAATCAAGAGGAAGATAACCGTTCAGAGGGGAATTCAGAGGGAGAAGACCACTCCTATTTACCCCCTAAGGTCTTTTGCTCTAACTTGGCATGCTGATGTTAGTCATATGATGCATATGGTGCCTTGCATTGCTTACTTTATACATAAAATATGTCATTTTCTTAGTTTGGACATGCATTGTGTGAATGCCATCTATTTAGTTTCTATATCATACATGTGAATCATGCAATGCCATCTTATTTAGCCACGCATCATATATGTGAATTTTGCAATGCCATCCTGGTTAGCCAGTCATCTTGTATGTGAATTATATCATGCCATCCTTTCTTATTACGTGTCAAATTTGCCAACAATGTTAGTACATTCAATTACTCTTCCTGTGCATCAGCCATTTGACACAGTTATGGAAAAATATGGAGTGAAACCATGGTCTTCAGAGCAGACAATGCTATCTGACGAAGCACATGTCTTGCTGGTTATGGATAGCTCCTCGGAGGAGGATTTGGAGACAAATGACCAGTCCTATCCCCCCCGAGGTGCATGCTCTAACTTGGCAGGGTTATATTGCTCATATCATGCATATGGTGTCTTGCATTGCCATGTTATTTTCTTAGTTTAGACATGCTTTGTGTGAATGCCACATGTTTAGTGTCTAATTACCATATATGTGAATTATGCAATACCATCTTGTTGCAAGACATTATATATCTGAATTATGCAATGCTATCTTGTCACAAGGCATTATATGTGTGAATTATGTGATGCCATGCTATTTAGGCAAGCATCATATATGTGAATTCTATCATGCCATCCTTTTTTTATTATGTACTCCATTTGTAGACAATGTTTGTATATTCAACTACTCTTCCTGTGCATCAGCCATTTTAATTGGTGATGCAAAAATCTGGAGTGAAAACAAGGTCTTCAAAGCAACAATGCTACCTGCTGAATTGGCACATGTCTTGCTGGTTATGGATAGCTCCTCGAAGGAGGATTCAGAGACTGATGACCAGTCCTATTTTCCCCCTGAGGTGTATGCTCAAACTTGGCAGGGTTATATTACTCATATCATGCATATGTTGTCTTGAATTGCTTAGTTTTTACATCATATACATAATATTGAATGACATCTGCTTAGTTGACACATCATATATGCGATTTCCCTCTGATCACTTGCTTAGTATATAAATCATATATCTGAATTATATCATGCCATGATGTTTAAAAAGACAGCATGTATCTAAATTATGGCATGCCAACCCATTTTCTAAAGACATAATATATTTATATCATCTCATCCTGTTTACATAGTCATCATATTTTGAATTATGCCATTCTATCCATGAATTATATCATGCCATCATGTTTCCATCGACGGCATGTATGTGCATTATGGCATGGTAACCACTTTAATAGACACATCGTATAGTTATATCATGTCATGATGTTTACATAGTCATCTTATTTTGAAGTATGTCATTCTAACATGTTTAGTTAGCCATCATATATGTGAAATTGTGTCATGCTATCCTATTTAATTAGCCATCATATATGTGAACTTGTATCATGCTATCCTGTTTGGTTAGACAACATAAATGTGAATTATTTCATGCCTTGTTTTCTTCACTACTATCCATTGCACCCATCTATCATACAATGTCTGTCCATTCAATTACTTTTCTTGTTTATCAACAATTTGAATTGGAGGGGTGATGGCAGTATCTATGGGAGTGAAAACACGGTCTTCTAAAAAGATCGTGATACCCGTCGATGCAGATAGAACCACGGTTGTACTTGCCCAAGAACCAGCCCCACCAGGCATAACCCAGACTCACGCAG
This sequence comes from Triticum aestivum, assembly GCF_018294505.1. Taxonomy (NCBI): domain Eukaryota; kingdom Viridiplantae; phylum Streptophyta; class Magnoliopsida; order Poales; family Poaceae; genus Triticum; species Triticum aestivum. The sequence goes on from NC_057809.1 coordinate 341,441,778, forward strand.
ATTGTACCCCTACCCAGTTGGATAGGGTACCAGCTACACCCCTTCTAACCCTAGCCCTAGCAGATAGTAACCCAGATCCAGTTGACACAACATCGTCTCCACCACAGAGTACCCAAACACGAGCAGTTAGTAAGGCAACTGTAGTGCCCAAACCACGAGGACCACCACTGCGAACCCCAAGTCAATGCTTAAAGCAGAAGAAGAAGAAGAAGAAGAAGAATAAGAAGAAGAAGAAGAATTGTCCTTAGGTTAGGTTCCGTAGCTATGATTCATAGTCCTTTGCTCTTGCATCATTGTATTTACTCATACTAACTAATTACAAATTTTAAGGATGCAATTGAAACTCCAATGGAGCAACATGCATGTTTTAAACCAGTTTCTTTAACTGGTTTGTTGTTGTAACTTGCTCTATGCTCATTTTAGTTTCAATTGAATAAACAATTGTGTTCTCATGCCATGCACCTTAAAAGTGTTATTAGTGATGTCTAGTTTCCCAGACTTATATTATGTCTATGCTGCTTTGTCTTAAACAGATGTGATTTGAACTGTCTCTATCTTGATTTGGCAACATAAACTTGAATGATATAGACCATATAGTGACCATTCTACATAGATATATATTTGTTTCATGCTATTATGCTATCCACCTTAATACTAAACTGGTTTACCAAAATGAGTTTCATATACAACATGGTAAACCTATGACGTCTCTGCTTGTTTCTCATTTATAATGCGGACAAAATATTGGACAAGAGTACCCCATTAAGCAATGGTAAAGGAAGTAATGCAGATAAGGTTCAAGATAGTGTAACGCCCCGAGACCGATGTGCCAGGTGTCATCCAGTTATTCGCTGTTGTTGCCTTGTCATTTCTTGCGTGTCATGCATTGCATATCATGTCATCATGTGCATTTCATTTGCATACGTGTTCGTCTCATGCATTCGAGCATTTTTCCCGTTGTCCGTTTTGCAATCCGGCGCTTCGTTCTCCTCCGGTGGTCATTTCTAGCTTTCTTTCGTGTGTGGGGATTAACCATTTCCGGATTGGACCGAGACTTGTCAAGCGGCCTTGGTTTACTACCGGTAAACCACCTGTCAAGTTTCGTACCATTTGGACTTCATTTGATACTCCAACGGTTAACCGAGGGACCAAAAAGGCCTCGTGTGTGTTGCAGCCCACCACCCCTCCAATTTGGCCCAAAACCCACCTAAACCTGCTTCATCATCTAGAGCGTCTGATCACGATCGCGTGGCCGAAAACCGCACCTCATTTGGACTCTCCTACCTCCCTCTACCTATAAATACGTGGCCATCCCCGAAATTTTCGCGGATGAACCCTAACCTTCGTCCACCTCGCGCCGCCAGACAAAAATCCCCGCGCCGAACATGTCCGCGCCGCTGCCTCTCAACCCCGCCGCCCAGCCTCGCGCGCCTCCCGCCGGCCGCCTGCGCCGCCGCCCCGCCGATGCGCCGCTCCGCCGCTCGCCACCGTGCCGCCTTTCTCAACCGTCGCCGGCCACCGTTGCGCCTCGCCGCGCCGCCGACCTCGGCTTCCGTGCGCGCGCCACCACGGAATACCTCGCCGGCGCAGCAGCTCCGGTCACCCCGGCCGTGCCGCTCGGTCACCGGAGCCCCTCGAGCCGGCCACCATCTCCCCCGTCTCCGACGAACTTCTCCGGCGAGATCCGCGAAGCGGGATCAGATCCACCTGCGCATCCATCCAAACGCCCCGTCCAGATCCGGATCCCTCCGTCCCGTACCACTTCGTCTCGGTTTGACTTTTCCGGAGGTATAATTTTCACTAAGTCCCGAAATTCCCAGATTCATATGCCCATGTTCGTCGTGCCGTAACTTGGCATCCGTGGCTCCGATTCATGCATATAGCATATCAATATGTTCATCTCAGAGAGTACATCATTTCATTCCATTGCATCATTTTCATTTGAGTTCTTCTTGATGCCCGAAATCCTGTTAGAATAGGGCTACTTGAGATAATTGTCAGATCTGCTGCTCCATTTAGCTATTTGTCATTTTTGCCATGATTATCGTGTGCATGATATGCCCATGAGTTCTACATATGTTTTGTTAGGGGTTTTGTCATCTTTCCAGAGGTTCAGCCCATGTATTTTTGTGATGTGTTTGGTGACTAGCACGAGCTTGCAAAGTGGTGCACTTGGTAATTCTGATTTCAGGGACTTAGCAATTCCACTAAGTCCTTACACTGTTTACCTCATTATGCCATATGTTCAAGTTGTTTCCTAGTGATCCGTGCCTCTTTTGAGGATGATCAGTAAGGATGTTTTGTTAATCTTGTAGTGATCTATCCATCCATATCTTTTTTTGCAATTATGGAGCACCCTAGCTTGAGTCAATCGAGCTCTACTTTTGCTACTTTGTGAATCTGGGCAGATTGTCAACTTGTTTGCAATTTTGCCGATGATGTTGTAGTTGATCCGTGCATGCTATGCTATTGTTCTTGCCATGTCTAGCTTGCATTTTGTGTGTTCTTGATGGGTGTATGCTTATCTTATCATGACTTGCACCGTAGTGAATGCATCGAGCTCGTAAACATGCCTACTTGAGTTATATTTTAGCATGTGCCAGTTTTCACCAAGTCTGAAAACTGATTATGTTTTTGCTATGTTGACATGCTAGCAATTGTATTTTCTTGTCCATTTTGGCTCAAGGTCACTAAGGTACTTTTGTTAAGATCTTTGAGTAGCTCCATGCCATGCTTAATTTGCCATGTTAAGTTCCTGTAGCATGTAGTTTTGTTGCTCCGAAGTGGGCTATCTGATATGAAATTCCAGACAAGTGTTAATTTCACTAAGTCTGAGATCTGTTTACCATATGCATTTTTGCCATGCTTGTTTGAGCCTGTTAATGGATGAATTGGCCGTAGCTTAGTGCTAGACTTTTGCTAAGCTTCTTGAATGCATCCCTGCCATGTATTTTGTTGTCATGTTTGGGTGCTGTAGCATGTTCATCTCATTGCATTTAGATGGCTACTTGCTGTAAATCACAGACCGGTGTCATATTTGAATCGCTTGCCATTTCCAAACGGTAACTCCATTTCCGGCGATCTTTATATCGTTTTCAAGCGATTTCATCTCATCTTTCCAGTGGCACACTTGGTTTTCCAAGTTGAGGCCAGGTTCTTGCATTTCCTGGCATATCATGCTTATGCATCGCATACCGCTTCTCGCATATCATACCATGTTCATGTGTTGGTTGTTTACTATGTTGTTTGCTTCTTTCCGGTGTTGTTTCTTCGAGTTGATTCCAATAACGTCGTGTTGTGAGGATCCGTTCGACTACGTACGTTTGTCTTCTTCATGGATTCGTTCTTCTTCCTTGCGGGATTTCAGGCAAGATGACCATACCCTCGAAATCACTACTATCTTTGCTTTGCTAGATGCTCGCTCTTTTGCTATGCCTATGCTGCGATACCTACCACTTGCTTATCATGGCTCCTATATTGTGGAACCAAGCCTCTAACCCACCTTGTCCTAGCAAACCATTGTTTGGCTATGTTACCGCTTTGCTCAGCCCCTCTTATAGCGTGGTTAGTTGCAGGTGAAGATTGAAGTTTGTTCCATGTTGGAACATGGAGATGTTGTTCCTTGTTGGAACATGTTTCCTTGTTGGGATGTCACAATATATCTTATTTAATTAATGCATCTATATACTTGGTAAAGGGTGGAAGGCTCGGCCTTATGCCTGGTGTTTTGTTCCACTCTTGCCGCCCTAGTTTCCGTCATATCGGTGTTATGTTCCCGGATTTTGCGTTCCTTATGCGGTTGGGTTATAATGGGAACCCCTTGACAGTTTGCTTTGAATAAAACTCCTCCAGCAAGGCTCAACCTTGATTTTACCATTCGCCACCTAGCCTTTTTTCCCTTGGGTTAGGCCAGCCCAAGGGTCATCTTTATTTTAACCCCCCCCCCCGGGCCAGTGCTTGTCTAAGTGTTGGTCCGAAACAGAGCCACTTGCGGTGCCACCTCGGGGAAACTTGAGGGCTGGTTTTAGCTGTACGTAGTGTTCATCCGGTGTTGCCCTGAGAATGAGATATGTGCAGCTCCCATCAGGATGTCGGCGCATCGGGCGGTCTTGCTGGACTTGTTTTACCATTGTCGAGGATGTCTTGGAGTACCGGGATACCAAGTCTGATCGGAATGTCTCGGGAGGAGGTCTATTCCTTCGTTGACTGTGAGAGCTTGTGATGGGCTAAGTTGGGACACCCCTGCAGGGATTTGAACTTTCAAAAGCCGTGCCCGTGGTTATGGGCAGATGGGAATTTGTTAATGTCCGGTTGTAGATAACTTGAACCTTAACTTAATTAAAATATATCAACTACGTGTGTAACCGTGATGGTCTCTTTCCGGCGGAGTCCGGGAAGTGAACACGGTATTGGAGTTATGCTTGACGTAGGTTGTTTAGGATCACTTCTTGATCATACTTTTATTGACCGTGCTTTGCCTTCTCTTCTCGCTCTCATTTGCGTATGTTAGCCACCATACATGCTAGTCGCTTGCTGCAGCTCCACCTCATACCTTTATCTTACCCATAAGCTTAAATAGTCTTGATCGCGAGGTGCAAGATTGCTGAGTCCCCGTGGCTCACAGATACTTCCAAAACCAGCTTGCAGGTGCCGATGAGTCCGTGCAGATGACGCAACCAAGCTCAGGTGGAGCTCGATGAAGATCTTGTCCTTTGTGTTGTTTCGTTCTAGTTGGTCAGTAGTGGAGCCCAGTTGGGGTCGATCGGGGACCTTTGTCGCATTTGGGCTTCTTTTTTTTTTTTGGTTCCGTAGTCGGACCTTGATTGTATGTGGATGTTGTAATGCTTTGTTCATGTAATTGCGTGAAGTGGCGATTGTAAGCCAACTATGTATCTCTTTCCCTTATTATATTACATGGGTTGTGTGAAGATTACCTCACTTGCGACATATGCCTTCAATGCGATTATGCCTCTAAGTCGTGCCTCGACACATGGGAGATATAGTCCCATCGAGGGTGTTACAAGTTGGTATCAGAGCCTTCCCCGACCTTAGGAGCCCCATTGCTTGATCTTTTTTAGCGGCCGAGTTGTGTCTAGAAAAATGTTTTGAGTCATTTAGGATTTATATATCGGAGAGTTTAGGAATTCTTTTTACTCCCCAGTCTCCTCTTCGCTCCGGTAAGACATCCTGACGTAGAGTTTTGACTATTCTCTTCTCAAATTTCACTAATTTTTTTTTAGGATCACGCGGGTATCTTGGAATCGTTCCGATGGTTTTATGATGAGAACATTGTCTTGGTGCCTCCTGTCAGGGGCTTAGTGGAAGTGTCCTGGGGAGTTGAGCTCTGAGGTGTTGTCGTCATAATTTAATCGTTGCAGTTCTGGAATACCTGAGTTTAGTACGCCGACATCGAAAATATCTTTTATTATGCTTCCCCTGTATCCCCGACACCTAATTGCATAACCGGAAAGGTTCGGGAGTTTCATAGGTGGGAATTCAAGGTTCTTTGGTTTCACTCGTTGTCAATGAAGCAACTTAGTTTTACCTCTCCTCTCTTCGCTTCCGTTGTTTCCCCGGTGCCATTCTAGATCTCGGGACGAGATCCTCTCATAGTGGTGGAGTGTTGTAACGCCCCGAGACCAATGTGCCAGGTGTCATCCAGTTATTCGCTGTTGTTGCCTTGTCATTGCTTGCGTGTCATGCATTGCATATCATGTCATCATGTGCATTTCATTTGCATACGTGTTCGTCTCATGCATCCGAGCATTTTCCCCGTTGTCCGTTTTGCAATCCGGCGCTTCGTTCTCCTCCGATGGTCATTTCTAGCTTTCTTTCGTGTGTGGGGATTAAACATTTCCGGATTGGACCGAGACTTGTCAAGCGGCCTTGGTTTACTACCGGTAGACCGCCTGTCAAGTTATGTACCATTTGGACTTCGTTTGATACTCCAATGGTTAACCGAGGGACCGAAAATGCCTCGTGTGTGTTGCAGCCCAACACCCCTCCAATTTGGCCCAAAACCCACCTAAACCTGCTTCATCATCTAGAGCGTCCGATCACGATCGCGTGGCCGAAAACCGCACCTCATTTGGACTCTCTTAGCTCCCTCTACCTATAAATACGTGGCCATCCCCGAAATTTTCGCGGATGAACCCTAACCTACGTCCACCTCGCGCCGCCAGACAAAAATCCCCGCGCCGAACATGTCCGCGCCGCTGCCTCTCAACCCCGCCGCCCAGCCTCGCGCGCCTCCCGCCGGCCGCCTGCGCCGCCGCCCCACCGATGCGCCGCTCCGCCGCTCGCCACCGTGCCGCCTTTCTCCACCGTCGCCGGCCGCCGTTGCGCCTCGCCGCGCCACCGACCTCGGCTTCTGTGCGCGCGCCATCGCGGAGCACCTCGCCGGCGCAGCAGCTCCGGTCACCCCGGCCGTGCCGCCCGGTCACCGGAGCCCCTCGAGCCGGCCACCGTCTCCCCCGTCTCTGGCGAACTTCTCCGGCGAGATCCGCGAAGCGGGATCAGATCCACCCGCGCGTCCATCCAAATGCCCCGTCCAGATCCGGATCCCTCCGTCCCGTACCACTTCATCTCGGTTTGACTTTTCTGGAGGTATAATTTTCACTAAGTCCCGAAATTCCCAGATTCATATGCCCATGTTCGTCGTGCCGTAACTTGGCATCCGTGGCTCCGATTCATGCATATAGCATATCAATATGTTCATCTCAGAGAGTACATCATTTCATTCCATTGCATCATTTTCATTTTGAGTTCTTCTTGATGCCCGAAATCCTGTTAGAATAGGGCTACTTGAGATAATTGTCAGATCTGCTGCTCCATTTAGCTATTTGTCATTTTTGCCATGATTATTGTGTGCATGATATGCCCATGAGTTCTACATATGTTTTGTTAGGGGTTTTGTCATCTTTCCAGAGGTTCAACCCATGTATTTTTGTGATGTGTTTGGTGACTAGCACGAGCTTGCAAAGTGGTGCACTTGGTAATTCTGATTTCAGGGACTTAGCAATTCCACTAAGTCCTTGAACTGTTTATCTCATTATGCCATATGTTCATGTTGTTTCCTAGTGATCCGTGCCTCTTTTGAGGATGATCAGTAAGGATGTTTTGTTAATCTTGTAGTGCTCTATCCATCCATATATATTTTTTCAATTATGGAGCACCCTAGATTGAGTCAATCGAGCTCTACTTTTGCTACTTTGTGAATCTGGGCAGATTGTCAACTTGTTTGCAATTTTGCCGATGATGTTGTAGTTGATCCGTGCATGCTATGCTATTGTTCTTGCCATGTCTAGATTGCATTTTGTGTGTTCTTGATGGGTGTATGCTTAGCTTATCATGACTTGCACCGTAGTGAGTGCATCGAGCTCGTAAACAAGCCTACTTGAGTTATATTTCAGCATGTGCCAGTTTTCACTAAGTCTGAAAACTGATTATGTTTTTGCTATGTTGACATGCTAGCAATTGTATTTTCTTGTCCATTTTGGCTCAAGGTCACTAAGGGACTTTTGTTAAGATCTTTGAGTAGCTCCATGCCATGCTTAATTTGCCATGTTAAGTTCCTGTAGCATGTAGTTTTGTTGCTCCGAAGTGGGCTATCTGATATGAAATTCCAGACAAGTGTTAATTTCACTAAGTCTGAGATCTGTTTACCATATGCATTTTTGCCATGCTTGTTTGAGCCTGTTAATGGATGAATTGGCCGTAGCTTAGTGCTAGACTTTTGCTAAGCTTCTTGAATGCATCCCTGCCATGTATTTTGTTGTCATGTTTGGGTGCTGTAGCATGTTCATCTCATTGCATTTAGATGGCTACTTGCTGTAAATCACAGACCGGTGTCATATTTGAATCGCTTGCCATTTCCAAACGGTAACTCCGTTTCCGGCGATCTTTATATCGTTTTCAAGCGATTTCATCTCATCTTTCCAGTGGCACACTTGGTTTTCCAAGTTGAGGCCAGGTTCTTGCATTTCCTGTCATATCATGCTTATGCATCGCATATCGCTTCCCGCATATCATACCATGTTCATGTGTTGGTTGTTTACTATGTTGTTTGCTTCTTTCTGGTGTTGTTTCTTCGGGTTGATTCTGATAACGTCGTGTTGTGAGGATCCGTTCGACTATGTATGTTTGTCTTCTTCATGGATTCGTTCTTCTTCCTTGCGGGATTTCAGGCAAGATGACCATACCCTCGAAATCACTACTATCTTTGCTTTGCTAGATGCTCGCTCTTTTGCTATGCCTATGCTGCGATACCTACCACTTTCTTATCATGGCTCCTATATTGTTGAACCAAGCCTCTAACCCACCTTGTCCTAGCAAACCGTTGTTTGGCTATGTTACCGCCTTGCTCAGCCCCTCTTATAGCGTGGTTAGTTGCAGGTGAAGATTGAAGTTTGTTCCATGTTGGAACATGGAGATGTTGTTCCTTGTTGGAACATGTTTCCTTGTTGGGATATCACAATATATCTTATTTAATTAATGCATCTATATACTTGGTAAAGGGTGGAAGGCTCGGCCTTATGCCTGGTGTTTTGTTCCACTCTTCCCGCCCTAGTTTCCGTCATATCGGTGTTATGTTCCCGGATTTTGCGTTCCTTACCTGGTTGGGTTATAATGGGAACCCCTTGACAGTTCGCTTTGAATAAAACTCCTCCAGCAAGGCCCAACCTTGGTTTTACCATTCGCCACCTAGCCTTTTTTTCCCTTGGGTTAGGCCAGCCCAAGGGTCATCTTTATTTTAACCCCCCCCCCGGGCCAGTGCTTGTCTAAGTTTTGGTCCGAAACAGAGCCACTAGTGGCGCCACCTCGGGGAAATTTGAGGGCTGGTTTTAGCTGTACATAGTGTTCATCCGGTGTTGCCCTGAGAACGAGATATGTGCAGCTCCCATCAGGATGTCGGCGCATCGGGCGGTCTTGATGGACTTGTTTTACCATTGTCAAGGATGTCTTGGAGTACCGGGATATCGAGTCTGATCGGAATGTCTCGGGAGGAGGTCTATTCCTTCGTTGACCGTGAGAGCTTGTGATGGGCTAAGTTGGGACACCCCTGCAGGGATTTGAACTTTCGAAATCCGTGCCCACGGTTATGGGCAGATGGGAATTTGTTAATGTCCGGTTGTAGATAACTTGAACCTTAAATTAATTAAAATATATCAACTGCGTGTGTAACCGTGATGGTCTCTTTCCGGCGGAGTCCGGGAAGTGAACACGGTGTTGGAGTTATGCTTGACGTAGGTTGTTTAGGATCACTTCTTGATCATACTTTTATCGACCGTGCTTTGCCTTCTCTTCTCGCTCTCATTTGCGTATGTTAGCCACCATACATGCTAGTCGCTTGCTGTAGCTCCACCTCATACCTTTATCTTACCCATAAGCTTAAATAGTCTTGATCGCGAGGGTGCGAGATTGCTGAGTCCCCGTGGCTCATAGATACTTCCAAAACCATCTTGCAGGTGCCGATGAGTCCGTGCAGATGATGCAACCAAGCTCAGGTGGAGGTCGATGAAGATCTTGTCCTTTGTGTTGTTTTGTTCTAGTTGGTGAGTAGTGGAGCCCAGTTGGGGTCGATCGGGGACCTTTGTCGCATATGGGGTTCTTCTTTTATTTTGGTTCCGTAGTTGGACCTTGATTGTATCTGGATGTTGTAATGCTTTGTTCATGTAATTGCGTGAGGTGGAGATTGTAAGCCAACTATGTATCTCTTTCCCTTATTATATTGCATGGGTTGTGTGAAGATTACCTCACTTGCGACATATGCCTTCAATGCGATTATGCCTCTAAGTCGTGCCTCGACACGTGGGAGATATAGTCGAATCGAGGGTGTTACAGATAGTGAAACATCCCTGTTGATCTCCAACGAAGCTGATAAAAACTATCTTGAAGACAGTGAGACAACCCCAAAGTCCTGTCTAGATGTAGTGTTCAAGTTACTGGCCACTACTGCTGGCACAAGCTCTTCGAACTCGCTACATGAATTAGTTCGGCTTCTTGAGTCTCAACTTCAAGTTAAAAGACATCGATGAGATGTACTGCGACGGGAAGCCGAAGGACTGTGGAAGTCCCTGTAGAATTCAGATGCATACTTTCTGGTGCAACAGCAAGCGCTGGAGTATTTAAGCGCCAAACAAGAGAATGCTAATAAGCTTGCTAAGCGACTTGCTAGCATGGTGGATACCCAGGATATTGTTTCTTAAGCTCTTGTGAGGTGGTTTCAATTCTGGAAATGTTTTGTTCTGGCGCTTATTTGCACTGGTCGCCAACTTTGACAACCATTTTATGTAATATGCTACTTTGTTCCCCATATTTGCACTTGTGGCGAACTTTGATGCCCAGTGGTTGTAATATGTGTAATAGCCGTAATATCCTAGCGTAACTTGCTTGCTTATATATTTTCTTGTTTTCTTGTTTATTTGTTTGCTTGTAGTTAGTACAGTTCTTTTCTCGCGATTTGCTAGTGTCCGCAATAACCTATATATTTAAAACTAGGCGACAATAACTATGGGCTATATATGGGCCTTCTATGGGCCTTAGAATCTATGGGACATCTACGGTCCGTATTATCGATTGGCCAAACATGGACCAATAATGGACCGCTTTATGGGTTGTAAACGGGCTAGAGTGGGAATCATCCGTTCATGGGCCGTTAATAGGCCGATGAGTATAACGGGGTTGATTCTATCGACAGGCATAACAGATCATTAATGGGCCATATTTGATGATGCTATGAAAATGGCCAACGGATTAACGGGCCACAAACGGGCTATCTTTAACCACTGGCTGAATTTGGCCCACAACCGGAACAGGCCAGTAACGGACCGTAAGTAATCTAATGTTGCAAATCATCCCAAGAATAAATGGGCCCTTCGAAGGCTGAAAGATAACATGGGATGGAAACGTCCCAATGGTATAATGGGCCATTAATGGGTATAAACCGATATATTTTTCATTACGAGGCAATTTCAACATGGGTCATTAATGGGGCAAGAGTTACAAAGGGCCTCATATGGGCCGAAAGACGTCATGGGCCATACATGGGCCGGACGTTACAACGGGCTGGAATCATACTGGATGGCCTAGATGACGCTAGTGGGCCTAATTTAGATAGGACATGATGGGTTGTGAGTTAGCAGGCTGTAAATGAGCTATTTGCGAACATGCAGTTAACAGGCTTTAAGTGGGCCGAGTCGTTACCTTTTGACTAGGTCAAACGTGTTGGCCTTTTGACCTGAATGGGATACTGTTGGGCCGAGCCACGTGTCGACATATCATAGGCGCGTCCTATCCATTCGCTGGATGACATCTGTCCCAACGCTGAGCCAGCACGTGGATCCGTCGGTGAATGAGAATTTTACACGTGGGAAATCTGCATTGGTCTGGGATGTTAACGGGTTATCAAATCCAAACCGGAACCCGATAGCTTAACGGCGACCCATTACGGTGAATGCCATGTGTCAGTTACCCTTGACGAAAGCGCTTCCATGAGGCGCCATTTATCGTCATCAAAGTGGACACTTTCGTGATGATAATTTTGGTATAGTCATGGAACACTTCTACGACAGCACATGTATGACTATCTTCATTCTATCATAAAATAGTCATGGATGTACATGCATGACAGGAAACGTGACCTACTGTGACAAACACGTATCATCACATAAGTGGTTATTTTTGTAGTGAGAACATTTGATCATAGGTCATACTCATTGTTTAAGTAGAAGTGGGGTTACCACTTTTACATAAAGCATTAATGTGTTCACACCATTTGAGTTGATTTAGCTCAATTTTTAGAGTAAAGCTCCCCCTAGATGTGATATCCCCCCAAAGAGGGATGAACTAACCTTGGGTTTTGTCGATGATGACTTCATGTAGATAGTGAAGACGTGGATGCTCAATGTTGATGTAGTCCATCAAGAGTTCGGAGCAATCCTTTGGATTTTTGCACTTTCAATACCTACATCGGTTAGTCACACAAGGAACATAGAAGGATATCCATAGACATAGAGTGAATTGCACATATGATGATGTCCATGAATGCATTAAGTTACATTACCCGTTGTCTTACCAACAAGAGGGTTTGTGACTCCATGAACTAGTGCAAGATGTGAAAGTTGGTTGCACAAGTCCTTGCTAAAATAAACATGAGTGAAATATGTTGGCGAAGTCACCCTCAAGAACACTCTAGTTCTTCTTCTTTGGGACCCACATCAACTTGATGGGAATCCTTGGAGTTTTAGTTGAAGTTGATGAAGTGGAGCTTGATGAAGTCTTGGGAACCCACTTGACCATGGCTTTAGGAGCTTCTTCAAATGAGTTAATCTCTTCTTGAACCTTGTCCTTTCCTTTTAGCTTGTTGTCTTGTGGTGGAATATGATCTTAGGCTTGTGTTCCCTCCAAAGATGTGGGGTCATACTTTGATGTCTACTATGCAACTTTATTCTTGTAGACTCGTGTTGGGCCTCCAAGCACAGAGTCTTGTAGGGCAGTAGCAATTTTCCCTCAAGTGGATGACCTAAGGTTTATCAATCCGTTGGAGGCGTAGGATGAAGATGGTCTCTCTCAAACAACCCTGCAACCAAATAATATAAAGTCTCTTGTGTCCCCAACACACCAAATACAATGATAATTCGTATAGGTGCACTAGTTCAGCGAAGAGATGGTGATACAAGTGTAGTAATGATAGTAGATATTTTTTTTAATAAGAACAAGAAAAACAGCATGGTAGCATTTGATAAAACGGAGCACAAATGATATTGCAATGCTTGAAAATGAGGCCTAGGGTTCGTACTTTCGCTAGTGCAATCTCTCAACAATGCTAATATAATTGGACCATATAACCATCCCTCAACGTGCGATGAAGAATCACTCCAAAGTTCCTATCTAGCGGAGAACATAAGAAGAAATTTTTTGTAGCTATTCTTTCTGATCGATCTATCCAAGAGTTCGTACTAAAATAACACCAAGTTATTCTTTCTGATGGATCTATCAAGAGTTCGTACTAAAATAACACTAAGTTATTCTTTCTAATCGATCTATCAAGAGTTCGTACTATAATTACACCAAAGCAAATTCAGACTCATAATACTCAATCCAACACAAAGAACCTCAAAGAGTGCCCCAAGATTTCTACCGGAGAAACAAAAGACGAGAACCTGCATCAACCCCTATGCATGGATTACCCCAATGTCACCTCGGGAATCCGCGAGTTGAGGGCCAAAACAAATATCAAGTGAATAAATTTTTGTGATTTTTCGGGGTTCATTTGGAAATTTTTATGAATTAACTGATTTTCAATGCATTTATGTGCATATACAATTCAAATTTAAACTACATGCACATGCTCCAATGCATATAAATTGGTTTAAAAATCAAATCTGTGTCTTTGGGTGCATGCTTAAGTACCATGCAAGAAATGGGACTGAATTTTAGACACCAGGGCACTGTGGATTCCAGGCAAAACATTGAGAAACCTGGTTTCTAAATTCTACTAAATCCAGAACTCGTCTGAAAGTCATGACACTTGGCACACTATCATGGAGCGGCATCAAAATGCCGTGGTAAATTTTTGTCCCGTTTGGGGCAGGTTTGGGTATATGCTTCTCACAACAAGCATTATGGTTTCTGTATGGACGTCCCACCTTTGGGGGCGAGACGATATCCATTGCCTCTTATTGCTTCCAAAAAATTTCTCGTGTCAACATAGAACAACAGGAGTGTTGTGTTAATTTTATGATTCGTCGGGGTTCGTTTGGACATTTTTATGCACTAACTGAGTTTTCAATGCATCTATGTGCATAATTCAAATTTGAACTACATGAACATGCTCCAGTGCATATAAATTGGTTGAAAAATCAAATCTTCTATCCTTGGGTGCACGCTTCGGTCCCATGCAAGAAATAGGAATGAATGTCAAACACCCTGCCACCGTCACTCGGCCGCAAACATTGAGATCGATACCTGGTTTTTAAATTCTAGTAAATACAAAACTTGTCTAAAATTCATGAAACTTGGCATGCTATCATGGAGCGGCATCAACATCCCGTGGTAAATTTTTTGTCCCATTTGGGTATATGCTTCTCACAAACCAGAGCTTCTCACAACAAGCATGATGGTTTCGGTAGAGAACGCCCCACCTTTGGGGACGAAACGATATCCATTGCCTCTTATTGCTTTCAAAATTTTTCTCCTATCAACATAGAACAACATGAGTGTTGTGTTATTTTTTGTGATTTTCAGGGTTCGTTTGGACATTTTTATGCATTAAGTTAGTTTTCAATGCATTTATGTGCATAATTCGAATTTGAACTACATGCACATGCTCCAGTGCATATAAATTGGTTGAAAAATCACATTGTTTGTCCTTGGGTGCATTCTTAGGTCCCATGCAAGAAATGGGAATGAATGTCAAACACCCTTCCACTGTCACTCGGCTGCAAACATTGCGATACCTGCTTTTTAAATTCTAGTAAATCCAAAACTTGTCTAAAATTCATGAAACTTGGCATGCTATCATGGAGCGGCATCAACCTATCGTGGTAATTTTTTTGTCCCATTTGGGGTGGGTTTGGGTATATGCTTCTCACAAACCAGAGCTTCTCACGACAAGCATGATGGTTTCGGTAGGTAATGCCCCACCATTGGGGACGAAACAATATCCATTGCCTCTTATTACTTTCAAAATTTTCTCGTGTCAACATAGAACAACAGGAGTGTTGTGTTATTTTTTGCGATTTTTCGGGGTTCATTTGGACATTTTTATGCATTAACCGAGTTTTCAATGCATTTACGTGCATAATTCAAATTTGAACTACATGCACATGCTCCAGTGCATATAAATTGGTTGAAAAATCAAATCTGTGTCCTTGGGTGCATGCTTAGGTCACATGCAAGAAATGGGAATGAATGTCAAAAACCCTGTCACCGTCACTCGGTCGCAAACATTGAGATACCTGGTTTTTAAATTCTAGTAAATCCAGAACTCGTCTGGAATTCATGAAACTTGGCATGCTATCATGGAGCGGCATCAACATGCCGTGGTAAATTTTTTGTCTCATTTGAGGCAGGTTTGGGTATATGCTTCTCACAAACCAGAGCTTCTCACAACAACCATGATGGTTTCGGTAGGGAACGTCCCACCTTTGGGGACCAAACGATATCCATTGCCTCTTATTGCTTCCAGAAAATTTCTCGTGTTAACATGGAACAACATGAGTGTTGTGTCAATTTTGTGATTTTTTGTGGTTCTTTTGGTCATTTTTATGCATTGACTGACTTTTCAATGTATTTATGTGCATAATTCAAATTCGAACTACATGCACATGATCCAGTGCATATAAATTGGTTGAAAAATCAAATCTTCTGTCCTTGGGTGCATGCTTAGGTCCCATGCAAGAAATGGGAATGAATGTCAAACACCTTGCAACCGTCACTTAGTCTCAATCATTGAGATACCTGGTTTTTAAATTCTAGTAAATCCAAAACTTGTCTGAAATTCATGAAACTTGGCATGCTATCATGGAGCGGGAACAACATGCCGTGGTAATTTTTTGTCCCATTTGGGTCAGGTTTGGCTATATGCTTCTCCCAAACCAGAGCTTCACACAACAAGCATGATGGTTTCGGTAGGGAACGCCCCACCTTTGTGGACGAAACGATATCCATTGCCACTTATTCCTTTCAAAAAATTTCTCATGTCAACATAGAAAGACATGAGTGTTGTGTTATTTTATGTTATTTTTGGGGTTCATTTGGACATTTTTATACATTAAGTGAGTTTTTAATGCATTTATGTGCATAATTCGAATTTGAACTACATGCACATGCTCTAGTGCATATAAAATTGGTTGAAAAATCAAATATGTGTCCTTGGGTGCATGCTTAGGTCGCATGCAAGAAGTGGGAATGAATTTCAAACACTTTGCCACCGTCACTCAGTCGCAAACATTGAGATACCTGGTTTTTAAATTCTAGTAAATCCAACACTTGTCTGAAATTCATGAAATTTGGCATGCTATCATGGAGCGACATCAACATGCCATGGTAAAAATTTTGTCCCATTTGGGGCAAGTTTGGGTATATGCTTCTCACAAACTAGAGCTTCTCACAACAAGCATGATGGTTTTGGTAGCGAACGTCCGACATTTGGGGACGAAACAATATCCATTGCCTCTTATTGCCTCCAAACTTTTTCTAATGTCAACATTGAACAACAAGAGTGTTGTATCAATTTTTTTTCATTTTTTGTAGTTCGTTTGAACTACATGCACATGCTCCAGTGCATATAAATTGGTTGAAGAATCAAGTCTGTGTCCTTGGGTTCTGTTGGAAATATGCCCTAGAGGAAATAATAAAAGTATTATTATTATATTTCTTTGTTCATGATAATTGTCTTTATTCATGCTATAACTGTATTATCCGGAAATTGTAATACACGTGTGAATACATAGACCATAATCTGTCCCTAGTAAGCCTCTAGTTGACTAGCTCGTTGATCAACAGATAGTCATGGTTTCCTGGCTATGGACATTGGATGTCATTGATAACGGGATCACATCATTAGGAGAATGATGTGATGGACAAGACCCAATCCTAAGCATAGCGCAAGATCGTGTAGTTTGTTTGCTAGAGCTTTTCCAATGTCAAGTATCTTTTCCTTTGACCATGAGATCGTGTAACTCCCGGATACCGTAGGAGTGCTTTGGGTGTAACAAATGTCACAACGTAACTGGGTGACTATAAAGGTGCACTACAGGTATCTCCGAAAGTGTCTGTTGGGTTGACACGGATCGAGACTGGGATTTGTCACTCCGTATGACGGAGAGGTATCACTGGGCCCACTCGGTAATGCGTCATCATAATGAGCTCAAAGTGACCAAGTGTCTGGTCACGGGATCATGCATTACGGTACGAGTAAAGTGACTTGCCGGTAACGAGATTGAACGAGGTATTGGGATACCGACGATCGAATCTCGGGCAAGTAACATACCGATTGACAAAGGGAATTGCATACGGGGTTGCTTGAATCCTCAACATCGCGGTTCATCCGATGAGATCATCGTGGAGTATGTGGGAGCCAACATGGGTATCCAGATCCCGCTGTTGGTTATTGACCGGAGAGTCGTCTCGGTCATGTCTACATATCTCCCGAACCCGTAGGGTCTACGCACTTAAGGTTCGGTGACGCTAGGGTTGTAGGGATATGTATGCGGTAACCCGAATGTTGTTCGGAGTCCCGGATGAGATCCCGGACGTCACGAGGAGTTATGGAATGGTCCGGAGGTAAATAATTATATATAGGAAGTGCTATTTCGGCCATCGGGACAAGTTTCGGGGTTATCGGTATTGTACCGGGACCACCGGAAGGGTCCCGGGGGCCCACCGGGTGGGGCCACCTGCCCCGGGGGCCACATGGGCTGTAGGGGGTGCGCCTTGGCCTACATGGGCCAAGGGCACCAGCCCCAATAGGCCCATGCGCCTAGGGTTTCCAAAGGGGAGGAGTCCCACTAGTGGAAGGCACCCCTAGGTGCCTTGGGGGGGGGGGGTGGAGGGAAACCTCCCTTGGCCGCCACCCCCCCTAGGAGATTGGATCTCCTAGGGCCGGCGCCCCCCCCCCTTGGCCCTCCTATATATAGTGGGGGAAGGAGGGCTTTTGAGCTATGCCTTTGGTTGCCTCCTTCTCCCTCTCCAACACCTCCTCCTCCTCCATAGTGCTTAGCGAAGCCCTGCCGGAGTACTGCAGTTCCATCACCACCACGTCGTCGTGCTGCTGCTGGAGCCATCTTCCTCAACCTCTCCTCTCCCCTTGCTGGATCAAGAAGAAGGAGACGTTACGCTGACCGTACGTGTGTTGAACGCGGAGGTGCCGTCCGTTCGGTGCTAGGATCTCCGGTGATTTGGATCACGTTGTGTTCGACTACCTCATCCCCGTTCTTTGAACGCTTCCGCTCGCGATCTACAAAGGTATGTAGATGCATCCAATCACTCGTTGCTAGATGAACTCATAGATGGATCTTGGTGAAACCATAGGAAAATTTTTGTTTTCTGCTACATTCTCCAACAGGTTCATGCTTAGGTCCCATGCAAGAAATGGGAATGAATGTCAAACACCCTTCCACCGTCACTCGGCTGCAAACATCGAGATACCTGGTTTTTAAATTCTAGTAAATCCAAAACTTGTCTGAAATTCATGAAACTTAGCATGCTATCATGGAGCGACATCAACATGCTTTATTAAATTTTTTGTCCCATGCATTTGGGGTAGGTTCTCGTATATGCTTCTCACAAACCAGAGCTTCTCACAACAAGCATGATGGTTTTGGTAGGTTACGCCCCACCTGCACCTTTGGGTATGAAAAAATATCCATTGCCTCTTATTGCTTTCAAAACTTTACTCGTGTCAACATAGAACAACAGGAGTGCTGTGTTATTTTTTGTGACTTTTCGGGGTTCGTTTGGACATTTTTATGCATCAACTGAGTTTTCCATACATGTATGTGCATAATTCAAATTTGAACTACATGCACATGCTCCATTGCATATAAATTGGTTGAAAAATCAAATATGTGTCTTTGGGTGCATGCTTAGGTCCCATGCAAGAAATGGGAATGAATGTCAAACACCCTGCCACCATCACTCAGTCGCAAACATTGAGATACATGGTTTCTAAATTCTACTAAATCCAGAACTTGTCTGAAATTCCTGAAACTCGGCATGCTATCATGGAGCGGCATCAACATCCCGTGGTAAATTTTTTGCCCCATTTGGGGTAGGTTTGGGTATATGCTTCTCATAAACCAGAGCTTCTCACAACAAGCATGATGGTTTTGGTAGGGAACGTCCCACCTTTGGGGACGAAACGATATCCATTGCCTCGTATTGCTTCCAAATATTTTCTAGTGTCAACATAGAACAACAGGAGTGTTGTGTCAATTTTTGTGATTTTTTGGGGTTCGTTTGGACATTTTTATGCATTAACTGATTTTTCATGCATTTATATGCATATATAATTCAAATTTGAATTACATGCACATGCTCCAGTGCATACAAATTGGTTGAAAAATAAAATTTGTGTCCTTGGGTGCATGCATAAGTCCATGCAAGAAATGGGAACGAATTTCAAACAAGATTTGGGGCAGGTTTGGTTATATGCTTCTCATAAACCAGAGCTTCTCACAACAAGCATGATGGTTTCGGTAAGGAACATCCCACCTTTGGGGACGAAACGATATCCATTGCCTCTTATTGCTCCCAAAAATATTCTCATGTCAACATAGAACAACAGGAGTGTGGTGTCAATTTTTGTGATTTTTCGGGGTTCATTTGAACAGATTTATGCATTAACTGATTTTCAATGCATTTATGTGCATAATTCAAATTTGAACTACATGCACATGCTCTAGTCCATATAAATTGGTTGAAAATCAAATCTTTTGTCCTTGGGTGCATTCTTAGGTCCCATGCAAGAAATAGGAATGAATGTCAAACACCCTGCCACTTTCACTCGGCCACAAACAATGAGATACCTGGTTTTTAAATTCTAGTAAATGCAAAACTCGTGTGAAATTCATGAAACTTGGCATGCTATCATGGAGCGGCATCAACATGTCGTGGTAAATTATTTGTCCCATTTGGGGCAGGTTTGGGTATATGCTTCTCACAAACCAAAGCTTCTTACAACAAGCATGATCGTTTCGGTAGGGAACGCCCCACCTTTGGGGACGAGACGACATCCATTGCCTCATATTGCTTTGAAATTTTTTCTCGTGTCAACATAGAACAGCAGGAGTGTTGTGTTTTTTTTGTGATTTTTTGGGGTTTGTTTGGACATTTTTTGGAGTTTTCAATGCATTTGTGTGCATAATTCAAATATGAACTACATGCACATACTCTAGTCCGTATAAATTGGTTGAAAAATCAATTTTTTTGTCCTTGGGTGCATTCTTTGGTCCCATGCAAGAAATGGGAATGAATGTCAAACACCCTGCCACTGTCACTCGGCCACAAACATAGAGATACCTAGTTTTTAAATTCTAGTAAATCCAAAACTCGTACGAAATTCATGAATCTTGGCATGCTATCATGGAGCAACATCAACATCTTGCGGTAATTTTTTTGACCCATTTGGGGCAGGTTTGGGTATATGCTTCTCACAAACTAGAGCTTCTCACAACAAGCATGACGGTTTCGGTAGGGACCGCTCTTCCTTTGGGGACGAAACGATATCCATTGCCTCTTATTGCTTTCAAATTTTTTCTAGTGTCAACATAGAACAACAGGATTGTTGTGTTATTTTTTGTGATTTTTCGGGGTTTGTTTGGAGATTTTTATGCATTAAGTGAGTGTTCAATGCATTGATGTGCATAATTCCAATTTCAACTACATGCACATGTGTCCTTGGGTGCATGCTTAGGTCCCATGCAAGAAACGGGAATGAATGTCAAGCACCCTGCCACTGTCACTCGGCCACAAACATTGAGATACCTGGTTTGTAAATTCTATTAAATCCAATACTCGTCTGAAATTCATGAAACTTGGCATGCTATCATGGAGCGGCATCAACATGCCGTGGTAAATTTTTTGTCCCATTTGAGCCAGGTTTGGGTATATGCTTCTCACAAATCAGAGCTTAGCACAACAAGCATGATGGTTTCGGTAGGGAACGCCCCACCTTTGGGGACGAAACGATATCCATTGCCTCTTATTGCTTTCAAAAATCTTCTCGTGTCAACATAGAACAATAGGAGTGTTGTGTTAGTTTTTGTGATTTTTTGGGTTTCGTTTGGACATTCTTATACATTAAGTGAGTTTTCACTGCATTGATGTGCATAACTCAAATTTGAACTACATGGACATGCTCTAGTCCATATAAATTGGTTGAAAATCAAATTTTTTTGTCCTTGGGTGCATTCTTAGGTCCCATGCAAGAAATGGGAATGAATGTCAAACACCCTGCCACTGTCACTCGGCCACAAACACTGAGATACCTGGTTTTTAAATTCAAGTAAATCCAAAACTCGTGTGAAATTCATGAAACTTGGCATGCTATCATGGAGCGGCATTAACATGCTGCAGTAATTTTTGTGACCCATTTGGGGCAGGTTTGGGTATATGCTTCTCACAAACCAGAGCTTCTCACACTAAGCATGATGGTTTCGGTAGGGACCGCTCCACCTTTGGGGACGAAACGATATCCATTGCCTCTTATTGCTTTCAATAAATTTCTAGTGTCAAAATAGAACAACCGGAGTGTTGTGCTTTTTTTGTGATTTTTCGGGGTTTGTTTGGACATTTTTATGCATTAAGTGAGTTTTCAATGCATTTATATGCATAATTCCAATTTGAACTACATGCACATGCTCCAGTGCACATAAATTGGTTGAAAAATCAAATATGTGTCCTTGCGTGCATGCTCAGGTCCCATGCAAGAAATAGGAATGAATGTCAAGCACACTGCCACTATCACTCGGCCACAAACATTGAGATACCTCGTTTGTAAATTCTATTAAATCCAAACCTCGTCTGAAATTCATGAAACTTGGCGTGCTATCATGGAGTGGCATCAACATGCCGTGGTAAATTTTTTGTCCCATTTGAGGCAGGTTTGGGTATATTCTTCTCACAAACCGAAGCTTCTCACAACAAGCATGATAGTTTCGGTAGGGAACGCCCCACCTTTGGGGACGAAACAATATCCATTGCCTCTTATTGCTTTCAAAAATCTTCTCGTGTCAACATAGAACAACAGGAGTGTTGTGTTATTTTTTGTGATTTTCCGGGGTTTGTTTGGACATTTTTATGCATTAAGTGAGTTTTCAATGCATTTATGTGCATAATTCCAATTTCAACTACATGCACATGCTCCAGTGCACATAAATTGGTTGAAAAATAAAATATGTGTCCTTGCGTGCATGCTCAGGTCCCATGCAAGAAATAGGAATGAATGTCAAGCACACTGCCACTATCACTCGGCCACAAACATTGAGATACCTCGTTTGTAAATTCTATTAAATCCAAACCTCGTCTGAAATTCATGAAACTTGGCGTGCTATCATGGAGTGGCATCAACATGCCGTGGTAATTTTTTTGTCCCATTTGAGGCAGGTTTGGGTATATTCTTCTCATAAACCGAAGCTTCTCACAACAAGCATGATGGTTTCGATAGGGAACGCCCCACCTTTGGGGACAAAACGATATCCATTGCCTCTTATTGCTTTCAAAAATCTTCTCGTGTCAACATAGAACAATAGGAGTGTTGTGTTAGTTTTTGTGATTTTTTGGGTTTCATTTGGACATTCTTATACATTAAGTGAGTTTTCATTGCATTGATGTGCATAACTCAAATTTGAACTACATGGACATGCTCTAGTCCATATAAATTGGTTGAAAAATCAATTTTTTTTGTCCTTGGGTGCATTCTTAGGTCCCATGCAAGAAATGGGAATGAATGTCAAACCCTGCCACTGTCACTCGGCAACAAACACTGAGATACCTGGTTTTTAAATTCAAGTAAATCCAAAACTCGTGTGAAATTCATGAAACTTGGCATGCTATCATGGAGCGGCATTAACATGCTGTAGTAATTTTTTTGACCCATTTGTTGCAGGTTTGGGTATATGCTTCTCACAAACCAGAGCTTCTCACACTAAGCATGATGGTTTCGGTAGGGACCGCTCCACCTTTGGGGACGAAACGATATCCATTGCCTCTTATTGCTTTCAATAAATTTCTAGTCTCAACATAGAACAACTGGAGTGTTGTGCTTTTTTTGTGATTTTTCGGGGTTTGTTTGGACATTTTTATGCATTAAGTGAGTTTTCAATGCATTTATGTGCATAATTCCAATTTGAACTACATGCACATGCTCCAGTGCACATAAATTGGTTGAAAAATCAAATCTGTGTCCTTGTGTGCATGCTCAGGTCCCATGCAAGAAATGGGAATGAATGTCAATCACACTGCCACTGTCACTCGGCCACAAACATTGAGATACCTCGTTTGTAAATTCTATTAAATCCAAAACTCGTCTAAAATTCATGAAACTTGGCGTGCTATCATGGAGTGGCATCAACATGCCGTGGTAAATTTTTTGTCCCATTTGAGGCAGGTTTGGGTATATTCTTCTGACAAACCGGAGCTTCTCACATCAAGCATGATGGTTTCGGTAGGGAACGCCCCACCTTTAGGGATGAAACGATATCCATTGCCTCTTATTGCTTTCAAAAATCTTCTGGTGTCAACATAGAACAATAGGAGTGTTGTGTTAGTTTTTGTGATATTTTCGGGTTCGTTTGGACATTCTTATACATTAAGTGAGTTTTCATTGCATTGATGTGCATAACTCAAATTTGAACTACATGGACATGCTCTAGTCCATATAAATTGGTTGAAAAATCAAATTGTTTGTCCTTGGGTGCATTCTTAGGTCCCATGCAAGAAATGCGAATGAATGTCAAACACCCTGCCACTGTCACTCGGCCACAAACACTGAGATACCTGGTTTTTAAATTCAAATAAATCCAAAACTCGTGTGAAATTCATGAAACTTGGCATGCTATCATGGAGCGGCATTAACTTGCTGCAGTAATTTTTGTGACCCATTTGGGGCAGGTTTGGGTATATGCTTCTCACAAACCAGAGCTTCTCACACTAAGCATGATGGTTTTGGTAGGGACCGCTCCACCTTTGGGGATGAAACGATATCCATTGCCTCTTATTGCTTTCAAAATTTTTCTAGTGTCAACATAGAACAATCGGAGTGTTGTGTTTTTTTGGTGATTTTTCAGGGTTTGTTTGGACATTTTTATGCATTAAGTGAGTTTTCAATGCATTTATGTGCATAATTCCAATTTGAACTACATGCACATGCTCCAATGCATATAAATTGGTTGAAAAATCAAATCTGTGTCCTTGCGTGCATACTTAGGTCCCATGCAAGAAATGGGAATGGATGTCAAGCACCCTGCCACTGTCACTCGGCCGCAAACATTGAGATACCTGGTTTTTAAATTCTAGTAAATCCAAAACTCATCGGAAATTCATCTAACTTGGCACACTATCATGGAGCGGCATCAACATGCGGTGATAATTTTTTCCCATTTTGGGCAGGTTTGGGTATATGCTTCTCACAAACCAGAGCTTCTCACAACAGGCATGATGGTTTCAGTAGGGAACGCCCCACCTTTGGGGACGAAACGATATCCATTGCCTCTTATTGCTTTCAAAAATCTTCTCGTGTCAACATAGTACAACAGGAGTGTTGTGTTATTTTTTGTGATTTTTTGGGGTTCATTTGGACATTGTTATACATTAAGTGAGTTTTCATTGCATTTATGTGCATAATTAAAATTTAAACTACATGGACATGCTCCATTCCATATAAATTGGTTGAAAAATCAAATTTTTTGTCCTTGGGTGCATTCTTAGGTCCCATGAAAGAAATGTGAATGAATGTCAAACACCTTGCCACTGTCACTCGGCTACAAACACTGAGATACCTGGTTTTTAAATTCAAGTAAATCCAAAACTCTTGTGAAATTCATGAAACTTGGCATGCTATCATGGAGCGGCATCAACATGCTGCGGTAATTTTTTGACCCATTTGGGGCAGGTTTGGGAATATGCTTCTCACAAATGAGAGCTTCTCACAACAAGCATGATGGTTTCGGTACGGACCGCCCCACCTTTGTGGACGAAACGATATCCATTGCCTATTATTGCTTTCTACAATTTTCTAGTGTCAACATAGAACACTAGGAGTGTTGTGTTATTTTTTGTGATTTTTCGGGGTTTTTTTGGACATTTTTATGCATTAAGTGAGTTTTAAATGCATTTATGTGCATAATTCCAATTTGAACTACATGCACATGCTCTAGTGCACACAAATTGGATGAAAAATCAAATCTGTGTCCTTGGGTGCATGCTTAGGTCCCATGCAGGAAATGGGAATGAATGTCAAGCACCCTGCCACTGTCACTCGGCCACAAACATTGAGATACCTGGTTTTTAAATTCTATTAAATCCAAAACTCGTCTGAAATTCATGAAACTTGGCATGCTATCATGGAGCGGCATCAACATGCGATGGTAAATGTTTTGTCCCATTTGAGGCAGGTTTGGGTATATTCTTCTCACAAACCAGAGCTTCTCACAACAAGCATGATGGTTTCGGTAGGGAACGCCCCACCTTTGGGGACGAAACGATATCCATTGCCTCTTATTGCTTTCAAAAATCTTCTCGTGTCAACATAGAACAATAGGAGTGTTGTGTTAGTTTTTGTGATTTTTTTGGGTTCGTTTCGACATTCTTATACATTAAGTGAGTTTCATTGCATTGATGTGCATAACTCAAATTTGAACTACATGGACATGCTCTAGTCCATATAAATTGGTTGAAAAATCAAATTTTTTGTCCTTGGGTGCATTCTTAGGTCCCATGCAAGAAATAGGAATGAATGTCAAACACCCTGGCACAGTCACTCGGCCACAAACACTGAGATACCTGGTTTTTAAATTCAAGTAAATCCAAAACTCGTGTGAAATTCATGAAACTTGGCATGCTATCATGGAGCGGCATTAACATGCTGCAGTAATTTTTTTGACCAATTTGGGGCACGTTTGGGTATAGGCTTCTCACAAACCAGAGCTTCTCACAATAAGCATGATGGTTTCGGTAGGGACCGATCCACCTTTGGGGACGAAACGATATCCATTGCCTCTTATTGCTTTCAACAATTTTCTAGTGTCAACATAGAACAACAGGAGTGTTGTGTCAATTTTTGTGATTTTTCGGTGTTCGTTTGGACATTTTTATGCATTAACTGATTTTCCATGCATTTATGTGCATATATAATTCAAATTTGAACTACATGCACATGCGCCAGTGCATATAAATTGGTTGAAAAATAAAATTTGTGTCCTTGGGTGCATGCATAAGTCCCATGGAAGAAATGGCAACGAATTTCAAACAAGATTTGGGGCAAGTTTGGTTATATGCTTCTCATAAACCAGAGCTTCTCACAACAAGCATGATGGTTTCGGTAAGGAACATCCCACCTTTGGGGACGAAACGATATCCATTGCCTCTTATTGCTTCTAAAATTTTTCTCATGTCAACATAGAACAACAGGAGTGTGGTGTCAATTTTTGTGATTTTTTGGGGTTCGTTTGAACATTTTATGCATTAACTAATTTTCAATGCATTTATGTGCATAATTCAAATTTGAACTACATGCACATGCTCTAGTCCATATAAATTGGTTGAAAAATCAAATCTTTTCTCCTTGGGTGCATTCTTAGGTCCCATGCAAGAAATAAGAATGAATGTCAAACACCCTGCCACTATCACTCGGCCACAAACAATGAGATACCTGGTTTTTAAATTCTAGTAAATCCAAAACTCATGTGAAATTCATGAAACTTGGCATGCTATCATGGAGCGGCATCAACATGCCACGGTAAATTATTTGTCCCATTCGGGGTAGGTTTGGGTATATGCTTCTCACAAACCAGAGCTTCTCACAACAAGCATGATCGTTTCAGTAGGGAACGCTCCACCTTTGGGACGAAACGATATCCATTGCTTCTTATTGCTTTGAAATTTTTTCTTGTGTCAACATAGAATAGCAGGAGTGTTGTGTTTTTTTTGTGATTTTTTGGGGTTTGTTTGGACATTGTTATCCATTAAGTGCGTTTTCAATGCATTTATGTGCATAATTCAAATATGAACTACATGCACATGCTCTAGTCCGTATAAATTGGTTGAAAAATCAAATTTTTTGTCCTTGGGTGCATTCTTATGTCCCATGCGTGAAGTGGGAATGCATGTCAAACACCTTGCCACTGTCACTCGGCC
This sequence comes from Triticum aestivum, assembly GCF_018294505.1. Taxonomy (NCBI): domain Eukaryota; kingdom Viridiplantae; phylum Streptophyta; class Magnoliopsida; order Poales; family Poaceae; genus Triticum; species Triticum aestivum. Next base: position 341,468,637 of record NC_057809.1, read on the forward strand.
ACAAACATAGAGATACCTAGTTTTTAAATTCTAGTAAATCCAAAACTCGTACGAAATTCATGAAACTTGGCATGCTATCATGGAGCAACATCAACATGCTGCGGTAATTTTTTTGACCCATTTGGGGCAGGTTTTGGTATATGCTTCTCACAAACCAGAGCTTCCCACAACAAGCATGATGGTTTCGGTAGGGACCACTCTTCCTTTGGGGACGAAACGATATCCATTGCCTCTTATTGCTTTCGAAATTTTTCTAGTGTCAACATAGAACAACAGGAGTGTTGTGTTATTTTTTGTGATTTTTCGGGGTTTGTTTGGAGATTTTTATGCATTAAGTGAGTGTTCAATGCATTGATGTGCATAATTCCAATTTGAACTACATGCACATGTGTCCTTGGGTGCATGCTTAGGTCCCATGCAAGAAATGGGAATGAATGTCAAGAACCCTTCCACTGTCACTCGGCCACAAACACTGAGATACCTGGTTTTTAAATTCAAATAAATCCAAAACTCGTGTGAAATTCATGAAACTTGGCATGCTATCATGGAGCGGTATTAACATGCTGCAGTAATTTTTCTGACCCATTTGGGGCTGGTTTGGATATATGCTTCTCACAAACCAGAGCTTCTCACACTAAGCATGATGGTTTCGGTAGGGACCTCTCCACCTTTGGGGACGAAACGATATCCATTGCCTCTTATTGCTTCCAAAATTTTTCTAGTGTCAACATAGAACAATCGGAGTGTTGTGTTTTTTTTGTGATTTTTCAGGGTTTGTTTGGACATTTTTATGCATTAAGTGAGTTTTCAATGCATTTATGTGCATAATTCCAATTTGAACTACATGCACATGCTCCAGTGCATATAAATTGGTTGAAAAATCAAATCTGTGTCCTTGGGTGCATGCTCAGGTCCCATGCAAGAAATGGGAATGAATGTCAAGCACCCTGCCACTGTCACTCGGCCGCAAACATTGAGATACCTGGTTTTTAAATTCTAGTAAATCCGAAACTCATCGGAAATTCATGAAACTTGGCACACTATCATGGAGCGGCATCAACATGTCGTGATAATTTTTTCCCATTTTGGGCAGGTTTGGGTATATGCTTCTCACAAACTAGAGCTTCTCACAACAATATCCATTGCCTCTTATTGCTTCTAAAATTTTTCTCATGTCAACATAGAACAACAGGAGTGTGGTGTCAATTTTTGTGATTTTTTGGGGTTCGTTTGAACATTTTATGCATTAACTGATTTTCAATGCATTTATGTGCATAATTCAAATTTTAAGTACATGCACATGCTCTAGTCCATATAAATTGGTTGAAAAATCAAATCTTTTGTCCTTGGGTGCATTCTTAGGTCCCATGCAAGAGATAAGAATGAATGTCAAACACCCTGCCACTGTCACTCGGCCACAAACAATGAGATACCTGGTTTTTAAATTCTAGTAAATCCAAAACTCATGTGAAATTCATGAAACTTGGCATGCTATCATGGAGCGGCATCAACATGCTGCGGTAATTTTTTGACCCATTTGGGGCAGGTTTGGGTATATGCTTCTCACAAACGAAAGCTTCTCACAACAAGCATGATGGTTTCGGTACGGACCGCCCCACCTTTGGGGACGAAACGATATCCATTGCCTCTTATTGCTTTCAACAATTTTCTAGTGTCAACATAGAACAACAGGACTATTGTGTTTTTTTGTGATTTTTTGGGGTTTGTTTGGACATTGTTATCCATTAAGTGCGTTTTCAATGCATTTATGTGCATAATTCAAATATGAACTACATGCACATGCTCTAGTCCGTATAAATTGGTTGAAAAATCAATTTTTTTTCCTTGGGTGTATTCTTATGTCCCATGCGTGAAGTGGGAATGAATATCAAACACCTTGCCACTGTCACTCGGCCACAAACATAGAGATACCTAGTTTTTAAATTCTAGTAAATCCAAAACTCGTATGAAATTCATGAAACTTGGCATGCTATCATGGAGCAACATCAACATGCTGCGGTAATTTTTTTGACCCATTTGGGGCAGGTTTGGGTATATGCTTCTCACAAACCAGAGCTTCCCACAACAAGCATGGTGGTTTCGGTAGGGACCTCTCTTCCTTTGGGGATGAAACGATATCCATTGCCTCTTATTGCTTTCAAAATTTTTCTAGTGTCAACATAGAACAACAGGAGTGTTGTGTTATTTTCTGTGATTTTTCGGGGTTTGTTTGGAGATTTTTATGCATTAAGTGAGTGTTCAATGCATTGATGTGCATAATTCCAATTTGAACTACATGCACATGTGTCCTTGGGTGCATGCTTAGGTCCCATGCAAGAAATAGGAATGAATGTCAAGCACCCTTCCACTGTCACTCGGCCACAAACACTGAGATACCTGGTTTTTAAATTCAAATAAATCCAAAACTCGTGTGAAATTCATGAAACTTGGCATGCTATCATGGAGCGGCATTAACATGCTGCAGTAATTTTTTTGACCCATTTGGGGCTGGTTTGGATATATGCTTCTCACAAACCAGAGCTTCTCACACTAAGCATGATGGTTTCGGTAGGGACCGCTCCACCTTTGGGGACGAAACGATATCCATTGCCTCTTATTTCTTTCAAAATTTTTCTAGTGTCAACATAGAACAATCAGAGTGTTGTGTTTTTTTGTGATTTTTCAGGGTTTGTTTGGACATTTTTGTGCATTAAGTGAGTTTTCAATGCATTTATGTGCATAATTCCAAGTTGAACTACATGCACATGCTCCATTTCATATAAATTGGTTGAAAAATCAAATCTGTGTCCTTGCGTGCATGCTCAGGTCCCATGCAAGAAACGGGAATGAATGTCAAGCACCATGCCACTGTCATTCGGCCACAAACATTGAGATACCTGGTTTTTAATTTCTAGTAAATCCAAAACTCATCAGAAATTCATGAAACTTGGCACACTATCATGGAGCGGCAACAACATGCCGTGATAATTTTTTCCCATTTTGGGCAGGTTTGGGTATATGCTTCTCACAAACTAGAGCTTCTCACAACAAGCATGATGGTTTCTGTAGGGAACGCCCCACCTTTGGGGACGAAACGATATCCATTGCCTCTTATTGCTTTCAACAATTTTCTAGTGTCAACATAGAACAACAGGACCGTTGTGTTTTTTTGTGATTTTTTGGGGTTTGTTTGGACATTGTTATCCATTAAGTGCGTTTTCAATGCATTTATGTGCATAATTCAAATATGAACTACATGCACATGCTCTAGTCCGTATAAATTTGTTGAAAAATCAATTTTTTTTCCTTGGGTGCATTCTTATGTCCCATGCGTGAAGTGGGAACGAATGTCAAACACCTTGCCACTGTCACTCGGCCACAAACATAGAGATACCTAGTTTTTAAATTCTAGTAAATCCAAAACTCGTATGAAATTCATGAAACTTGGCACGCTATCATGGAGCAACATCAACATGCTGCGGTAATTTTTTTGACCCATTTGGGGCAGGCTTGGGTATATGCTTCTCACAAACCAGAGCTTCCCACAACAAGCATGGTGGTTTCGGTAGGGACCTCTCTTCCTTTGGGGACGAAACGATATCCATTGCGTCTTATTGCTTTCAAAATTTTTCTAGTGTCAACATGGAACAACAGGAGTGTTGTGTTATTTTCTGTGATTTTTCGGGGTTTGTTTGGAGATTTTTATGCATTAAGTGAGTGTTCAATGCATTGATGTGCATAATTCCAATTTGAACTACATGCACATGTGTCCTTGGGTGCATGCTTAGGTCCCATGCAAGAAATGGGAATGAATGTCAAGCACCCTTCCACTGTCACTCGGCCACAAACACTGAGATACCTGGTTTTTAAATTCAAATAAATCCAAAACTCGTGTGAAATTCATGAAAGTTGGCATGCTATCATGGAGCGGCATTAACATGCTGCAGTAATTTTTTTGACCCATTTGGGCAGGTTTGGATATATGCTTCTCACAAACCAGAGCTTCTCACACTAAGCATGATGGTTTCGGTAGGGACCGCTCCAACTTTGGGGACGAAACGATATCCATTGCCTCTTATTGCTTTCAAAAATTTTCTAGTGTCAACATAGAACAATCAGAGTGTTGTGTTTTTTTGTGATTTTTCAGGGTTTGTTTGGACATTTTTATGCATTAAGTGAGTTTTCAATGCATTTATGTGCATAATTCCAATTTGAACTACATGCACATGCTCCATTTCATATAAATTGGTTGAAAAATCAAATCTGTGTCCTTGCGTGCATGCTCAGGTCCCATGCAAGAAACGGGAATGAATGTCAAGCACCATGCCACTGTCACTCGACCGCAAACATTGAGATACCTGGTTTTTAATTTCTAGTAAATCCAAAACTCATCAGAAATTCATGAAACTTGGCACACTATCATGGAGCGGCATCAACATGCCGTGATAATTTTTTCCCATTTTGGGCAGGTTTGGGTATATGCTTCTCACAAACTAGAGCTTCTCACAACAAGCATGATGGTTTCTGTAGGGAACGCCCCACCTTTGGGGACGAAACGATATCCATTTCCTCTTATTGCTTTCAAAAATCTTCTCGTGTGAACATAGAACAATAGGAGTGTTGTGTTATTTTTTGTGATTTTTCGGGGTTTGTTTGGACATTTTTATGCATTAAGTGAGTTTTGAATGCATTTATGTGCATAATTCCTATTTGAACTACATGCACATGCTCCAGTGCACATAAATTGGTTGAAAAATCAAATTTGTGTCCTTGGGTGCATGCTTACGTCCCATGCAGGAAATGGGAATGAATGTCAAGCACCCTGCCACTGTCACTCGGCCACAAACATTGAGATACCTGGTTTGTAAATTCTATTAAATCCAAAACTCGTCTGAAATTCATGAAACTTGGCATGCTATCATGGAGCGGCATCAACATGCAATGGTAAATGTTTTGTCCCATTTGAGGCAGGTTTGGGTATATTCTTCTCACAAACCAGAGCTTCTCACAACAAGCATGATGGTTTCGGTAGGGAACGCCCCACCTTTGGGGACGAAACGATATCCATTGCCTCTTATTGCTTTCAAAAATCTTCTCGTGTCAACATAGAACAATAGGAGTGTTGTGTTAGTTTTTGTGATTTTTTGGGGTTTGTTTGGACATTCTTATACATTAAGTGAGTTTTCATTGCATTGATGTGCATAACTCAAATTTGAACTACATGGACATGATATAGTCCATATAAATTGGTTGAAAAATCAAATTGTTTGTCCTTGGGTGCATTCTTAGGTCCCATGCAAGAAATGGGAATGAATGTCAAACACCCTGCCACTGTCACCCGGCCACAAACACTGAGATACCTAGTTTTGAAATTCAAGTATATCCAAAACTCGTGTGAAATTCATGAAACTTGGCATGCTATCATGGAGCGGCATTAACATGCTGCAGTAATTTTTTTGACCCATTTGGGGCAGGTTTGGGTATAGGCTTCTCACAAACCAGAGCTTCTCACAATAAGCATGATGGTTTCAGCAGGGACTGCTCCACCTTTGGGGACGAAACGATATCCTCTTATTGCTTTCAAAAAATTTCTAGTGTCAACATAGAACAACATGAGTGGTGTGTCAATTTTTGTGATTTTTCGGTGTTCGTTTGGAAATTTTTATGCATTAATTGATTTTCCATGCATTTATGTGCATATATAATTCAAATTTGAACTACATGCACATGCTCCAGTGCATATAAATTGGAAGAAATGGCAACGAGTTTCAAACAAGATTTGGGGCAAGTTTGGTTATATGCTTCTCATAAACCAGAGCTTCTCACAACAAGCATGATGGTTTCGGTAAGGAACATCCCACCTTTGGTGAAGAAACGATATCCATTGCCTCTTATTGCTTCCAAAATTTTTCTCATGTCACACATAGAACAACGGGAGTGTGGTGTCAATTTTTGTGATTTTTTGGGGTTCGTTTGAACATTTTATGCATTAACTGATTTTCAATGCATTTATGTGCGTAATTCAAATTTGAACTACATGCACATGCTCTAGTCCATATAAATTGGTTGAAAAATCAAATCTTTTGTCCTTGGGTGCATTCTTAGGTCCCATGCAAGAGATAAGAATGAATGTCAAACACCCTGCCACTGTCACTCGGCCACAAACAATGAGATTCCTGGTTTTTAAATTCTAGTAAATCCAAAACTCATGTGAATTCATGAAACTTGGCACACTATCATGGAGCGGCATCAACATGCCCTGATAATTTTTTCCCATTTTGGGCAGGTTTGGGTATATGCTTCTCACAAACCAGAGCTTCTCACAACAAGCATGATCATTTCGGTGGGGAACGCTCCACCTTTGGGGACGAAACGATATCCATTGCTTCTTATTGCTTTGAAATTTTTTCTCGTGTCAACATAGAACAATAGGAGTGTTGTTTTATTTTTGTGATTTTTTGGGGTTTGTTTGGACATTGTTATCCATTAAGTGTGTTTTCAATGCATTTATGTGCATAATTCAAATATAAACTACATGCACATGCTCTAGTCCGTATAAGTTGGCTGAAAAATCAATTTTTTTGTCCTTGGGTGCATTCTTATGTCCCATGATGGTTTAAGTAGGGAACGCCCCACCTTTGGGGACGAAACAATATCCATTGCCTCTTATTGCTTTCAAAAATCTTCTCGTGTCAACATAGAACAACAACAGTGTTGTGTTATTTTTTGTGATTTTTGGGGGTTCATTTGGACATTGTTATACATTAAGTGAGTTTTCATTGCATTTATGTGCATTATTTAAATTTAAACTACATGGACATGCTCAAGTCCATATAAATTGGTTGAAAAATCAAATTTTTTGTCCTTGGGTGCATTCTTAGGTCCCATGCAAGAAATGTGAATGAATGTCAAACACCCTGCCACTGTCACTCGGCCACAAACACTGAGATACCTGGTTTTTAAATTCTAGTAAATCCAAAACTCATAGGAAATTCATGAAACTTGGCATGCTATCTTGGAGCGGCATCAACATGTCGTGGTAATTTTTTCCCATTTTTGGTAGGTTTGGGTATATGCTTCTCACAAACCAGAGCTTCTCACAGCAAGCATGATGGTTTCAGTAGGGAACGCCCCACCTTTGGGGACGAAACGATATCCATTGCCTCTTATTGCTTTCAAAAATCTTCTCGTGTCAACATAGAACAATAGGAGTGTTATGTTATTTTTTGTGATTTTCCGGGGTTTGTTTGGACATTTTTATGCATTAAGTGAGTTTTCAGTGCATTTATGTGCATAATTCCAATTTGAACTACATGCACATGCTCCAGTGCACATAAATTGGTTGAAAAATCAAATCTATGTCCTTGGGTGCATGCTTAGGTCCCATGCAAGAAATGGGAATGAATGTCAAGCACCCTGCCACTATCACTCAGCCACAAACATTGAGATACCGGGTTTTTAAATTCAAGTAAATCCGAAACTCGTGTGAAATTCATGAAACTTGGCATGCTATCATGGAGCGGCATTAACATGCTGCAGTAATTTTTTTGACCCATTTGGCGCAGGTTTGGGTATAGGCTTCTCACAAACCAGAGCTTCTCACAATAAGCATGATGGTTTCGGTAGGGAACGCCCCATCTTTGGGGACGAAATGATATCCATTGCCTCTTATTGCTTTCAAAAATCTTCTCGTGTCAACATAGAACAATAGGAGTGTTGTGTTAGTTTTTGTGATATTTTGGGGTTCATTTGGACATTCTTATACATTAAGTGAGTTTTCATTGCATTGATGTTCATAACTCAAATTTGAACTACATGGACATGCTCTAGTCCATATAAATTGGTTGAAAAATCAAATTTTTTGTCCATGGGTGCATTCTTAGGTCCCATGCAAGAAATGGGAATGAATGTCAAACACCCTGCCCCTGTCACTCGGCCACAAACACTGAGATGCCTGGTTTTTAAATTCAAGTAAATCCAAAACTCGTGTGAAATTCATGAAACTTGGCATTCTATCATGGAGCGGAATTAACATGCTGCAGTAATTTTTTTGACCCATTTGGGGCCGGTTTGGGTATATGCTTCTCACAAACCAGAGCTTCTCACACAAAGCATGATGGTTTCGGTAGGGACCGCTCCACCTTTGGGGACGAAACGATATCCATTGCCTCTTATTGCTTTCAAAAAATTTCTAGTGTCAACATAGAACAACCGGAGTGTTGTGTTTTTTTGTGATTTTTCGGGGTTTGTTTGGACATTTTTATGCATTAAGTGAGTTTTCAATGCATTTATGTGCATAATTCCAATTTGAACTACATGCACATGCTCCAGTGCATATAAATTGGTTGAAAAATCAAATCTGTGTCCTTGCGTGCATGCTCAGGTCCCATGCAAGAAATGGGAATGAATGTCAAGCACACTGCCACTGTCACTCGGCCACAAACATTGAGATACCTCGTTCGTAAATTCTATTAAATCCAAAACTCGTCTGAAAATCATGAAACTTGGCATGCTATCATGGAGCGGCATCAACATGCCGTGGTAAATTTTTTGTCCCATTTGAGGCAGGTTTGGGTATATTCTTCTCACAAACCAGAGCTTCTCACAACAAGCATGATGGTTTCGGTAGGGAACGCCGCACCTTTGGGGACGAAACGATATCCATTGCCTCTTATTGCTTTCAAAAATCTTCTCGTGTCAACATAGAACAATAGGAGTGTTGTGTTAGTTTTTGTGATTTTTTGGGTTTCGTTTGGACATTCTTATACATTAAGTGAGTTTTCATTGCATTGATGTGCATAACTCAAATTTGAACTACATGGGCATGCTCTAGTCCATATAAATTGGTTGAAAAATCAAATTGTTTGTCCTTGGGTGCATTCTAAGGTCCCATGCAAGAAATGGGAATGAATGTCAAACACCCTGCCAATGTCACTTGGCCACAAACAATGAGATACCTGGTTTTTAAATTCTAGTAAATGCAAAACTCGTGTGAAATTCATGAAACTTGGCATGCTATCATGGAGCGGCATCAACATGTCGTGGTAAATTATTTGTCCCATTTGGAGCAGGTTTGGGTATATGCTTCTCACAAACCAAAGCTTCTCACAACAAGCATGATCGTTTCGGTAGGGAACGCCCCACCTTTGGGGACGAAACGATATCCATTGCCTCTTATTGCTTTGAATTTTTTTCTCGTGTCAACATAGAACAGCAGGAGTGTTGTGTTTTTTTGTGATTTTTTGGGGTTTGTTTGGACATTGTTATCCATTAAGTGAGTTTTCAATGCATTTGTGTGCATAATTCAAATATGAACTACATGCACATGCTCTAGTCCATATAAATTGGTTGAAAAATCAATTTTTTGTCCTTGGGTGCATTCTTAGGTCCCATGCAAGAAATGGGAATGAATGTCAAACACCCTGCCACTATCACTCGGCCACAAACATAGAGATACCTAGTTTTTAAATTCTAGTATATCCAAAACTCGTACGAAATTCATGAAACTTGGCATGCTATCATGGAGCAACAGCAACATGCTGCGGTAATTTTTTTGACCCATTTGGGGCAGGTTTGGGTATATGCTTCTCACAAACTAGAGCTTCTCACAACAAGCATGATGGTTTCGGTGGGGACCGCTATTCCTTTGGGGACAAAACGATATCCATTGCCTCTTATTGCTTTCAATTTTTTTCTAGTGTCAACATAGAACAACAGGAGTGTTGTGTTATTTTTTGTGATTTTTCGGGGTTTGTTTGGAGATTTTTATGCATTAAGTGAGTGTTCAATGCATTGATGTGCATAATTCCAATTTCAACTACATGCACATGTGTCCTTGGGTGCAAGCTTAGGTCCCATGCAAGAAACGGGAATGAATGTCAAGCACCCTGCCACTATCACTCGGCCACAAACATTGAGATACCTGGTTTCTAAATTCTATTAAATCCAAAACTCGTCTGAAATTCATGAAACTTGGCATGCTATCATGGAGCGGCATCAACATGCCGTGGTAAATTTTTTGTCCCATTTGAGGCAGGTTTGGGTATATGCTTCTCACAAATCAGAGCTTAGCACAACAAGCATGATGGTTTCGGTAGGGAACGCCCCACCTTTGGGGACGAAACGATATCCATTGCCTCTTATTGCTTTCAAAAATCTTCTCGTGTCAACATAGAACAATAGGAGTGTTGTGTTAGTTTTTATGATTTTTTGGGTTTCGTTTGGACATTCTTATACATTAAGTGAGTTTTCATTGCATTGATGTGCATAACTCAAATTTGAACTACATGGACATGCTCTAGTCCATATAAATTGGTTGAAAAATCAAATTTTTTTGTCCTTGGGTGCATTCTTAGGTCCCATGCAAGAAATGGGAATGAATGTCAAACACCCTGCCACTGTCACTCGGGCACAAACACTGAGATACCTGGTTTTTAAATTAAAGTAAATCCAAAACTCGTGTGAAATTCATGAAACTTGGCATGCTATCATGGAGCGGCATTAACATGCTGCAGTAATTGTTTTGACCCATTTGGGGCAGGTTTGGGTATATGCTTCTCACAAACTAGACCTTCTCACACTAAGCATGATTGTTTCGGTAGGGACCGCTCCACCTTTGGGGACAAAATGATATCCATTGCCTCTTATTGCTTTCAATAAATTTCTAGTGTCAACATAGAACAACCGGAGTGTTGTGTTTTTTTTGTGATTTTTCGGGGTTTGTTTGGACATTTTATGCATTAAGTGAGTTTTGAATGCATTTATGTGCATAATTCCAATTTGAACTACATGCACATGCTCCAGTGCACATAAATTGGTTGAAAAATCAAATCTGTGTCCTTGCGTGCATGCTCAGGTCCCATGCAAGAAATGGGAATGAATGTCAAGCACACTGCCACTATCATCGGCCACAAACATTGAGATACCTCGTTTGTAAATTCTATTAAATCCAAAACTCGTCTGAAATTCATGAAACTTGGCATGCTATCATGGAGCGGCATCAACATGCCGTGGTAAATTTTTTGTCCCATTTGAGGCAGGTTTGGGTATATTCTTCTCACAAACCAGAGCTTCTCACAACAAGCATGATGGTTTCGGTAGGGAACGCCCCACCTTTGGGGACGAAACGATATCCATTGCCTCCTATTGCTTTCAAAAATCTTCTCGTGTCAACATAGAACAATAGGAGTGTAGTGCTAGTTTTTGTGATTTTTTGGGTTTCGTTTGGACATTCTTATACATTAAGTGAGTTTTCATTGCATTGATGTGCATAACACAAATTTGAACTACATTGACATGCTCTAGTCCATATAAATTGGTTGAAAAATCAAATTGTTTGTCCTTGGGTGCATTCTTAGGTCCCATGCAAGAAATGGGAATGAATGTCAAACACCCTGCCATTGTCACTCAGCCACAAACACTGAGATACCTGGTTTTTAAATTCAAATAAATCCAAAACTCGTGTGAAATTCATGAAACTTGGTATGCTATCATGGAGCGGCATTAACATGCTGTAGTAATTTTTTTGACCCATTTGGGGCAGGTTTGGGTATATGCTTCTCACAAACCAGAGCTTCTCACACTAAGCATGATGGTTTCGGTAGGGACCGCTCCACCTTTGGGGACGAAACGATATCCATTGCCTCTTATTGCTTTCAAAATTTTTCTAGTGTCAACATAGAACAATCGGAGTGTTGTGTTTTTTTGTGATTTTTTAGGGTTTGTTTGGACATTTTTATGCATTAAGTGAGTTTTCAATGCATTTATGTGCATTATTCCAATTTGAACTACATGCACATGCTCTAGTGCACATAAATTGGTTGAAAAATCAAATCTGTGTCCTTGGGTGCATGCTTAGGTCCCATGCAGGAAATGGGAATGAATGTCAAGCACCCTGCCACTGTCACTCGGCCACAAACATTGGGATACCTGGTTTGTAAATTCTATTAAATCCAAAACTCGTCTGAAATTGATGAAACTTGGCATGCTATCATGGAAGGGCATCAACATGCCGTGGTAAATTTTTTGTCCCATTTTTGGCAGGTTTGGGTATATGCTTCTCACAAACTAGAGCTTCTCACAACAAGCATGATGGTTTCAGTAGGGAACGCCCCACCTTTGGGGACGAAACGATATCCATTGCCTCTTATTGCTTTCAAAAATCTTCTCATGTCAACATAGAACAACAGGAGTGTTGTGTTATTTTTTGTGATTTTTCGAGGTTTGTTTGGACATTTTTATGCATTAAGTGAGTTTTCAATGCATTTATGTGCATAATTCCAATTTGAACTACATGCACATGCTCTAGTGCACATAAATTGGTTGAAAAATCAAATCTGTGTCCTTGGGTAAATGCTTAGGTCCCATGCAAGAAATGGGAATGAATGTCAAGCACCCTACCACTATCACTCGGCCACAAACATTGAGATACCTGGTTTTTAAATTCAAGTAAATCCAAAACTCGTGTGAAATTCATGAAACTTGGCATGCTATCATGGAGCGGCATTAACATGCTGCAGTAATTTTTTTGACCCATTTGGGGCAGGTTTGGGTATAGGCTTCTCACAAACCAGAGCTTCTCACAATAAGCATGATGGTTTCGGTAGGGAACGCCCCACCTTTGGGGACGAAACGATATCCGTTGCCTCTTATTGCTTTCAAAAATCTTCTTGTGTCAACATAGAACAATAGGAGTGTTGTGTTAGTTTTTGTGTTTTTTTGGGGTTCGTTTGGACATTCTTATACATTAAGTGAATTTTCATTGCATTGATGTGCATAACTCAAATTTGAACTACATGGACATGCTCTAGCCCACATAAATTGGTTGAAAAATCAAACTTTTTTGTCCTTGGGTGCATTCTTAGGTCCCATGCAATAAATGGGAATGAATGTCAAACACCTTGCCCCTGTCACTCGGCCACAAACACTGAGATACCTAGGTTTTAAATTCAAGTAAATCCAAAACTCGTGTGAAATTCATGAAACTTGGCATGCTATCATGGAGCGGCATTAACATGCTGCAGTAATTTTTTTGACCCATTTGGGGCCGGTTTGGGTATATGCTTCTCACAAACCAGAGCTTCTCACACAAAGCATGATGGTTTCGGTAGGGACCGCTCCACCTTTGGGGACGAAACGATATCCATTGCCTCTTATTGCTTTCAAAAAATTGGTTGAAAAATCAAATTTTTTTGTCCTTGGGTGCATTCTTAGGTCCCATGCAAGAAATGGGAATGAATGTCAAACACCCTGCCACTGTCACTCGGCCACAAACATAGAGATACCTAGTTTTTAAATTCTAGTAAATCCAAAACTCGTACGAAATTCATGAAACTTGGCATGCTATCATGGAGCAACAGCAACATGCTGCGGTAATTTTTTTGACCCATTTGGGGCAGGTTTGGGTATATGCTTCTCACAAACTAGAGCTTCTCACAACAAGCATGATGGTTTCGGTGGGGACCGCTATTCCTTTGGGGACAAAACGATATCCATTGCCTCTTATTGCTTTCAAATTATTTCTAGTGTCAACATAGAACAACAGGAGTGCTGTGTTATTTTTTGTGATTTTTCGGGGTTTGTTTGGAGATTTTTATGCATTAAGTGAGTGTTCAATGCATTGATGTGCATAATTCCAATTTCAACTACATGCACATGTGTCCTTGGGTGCAAGCTTAGGTCCCATGCAAGAAACGGGAATGAATGTCAAGCACCCTGCCACTATCACTCGGCCACAAACATTGAGATACCTGGTTTGTAAATTCTATTAAATCCAAAACTCGTCTGAAATTCATGAAACTTGGCATGCTATCATGGAGCGGCATCAACATGCCGTGTTAAATTTTTTGTCCCATTTGAGGCAGGTTTGGGTATATGCTTCTCACAAATCAGAGCTTAGCACAACAAGCATGATGGTTTCGGTAGGGAACGCCCCACCTTTGGGGACGAAACGATATCCATTGCCTCTTATTGCTTTCAAAAATCTTCTCGTGTCAACATAGAACAATAGGAGTGTTGTGTTAGTTTTTATGATTTTTTGGGTTTCGTTTGGACATTCTTATACATTAAGTGAGTTTTCATAGCATTGATGTGCATAACTCAAATTTGAACTACATGGACATGCTCTAGTCCATATAAATTGGTTGAAAAATCAAATTTTTTTGTCCTTGGGTGCATTCTTAGGTCCCATGCAAGAAATGGGAATGAATGTCAAACACCCTGCCACTGTCACTCGGGCACAAACACTGAGATACCTGGTTTTTAAATTAAAGTAAATCCAAAACTCGTGTGAAATTCATGAAACTTGGCATGCTATCATGGAGCGGCATTAACATGCTGCAGTAATTGTTTTGACCCATTTGGGGCAGGTTTGGGTATATGCTTCTCACAAACTAGACCTTCTCACACTAAGCATGATTGTTTCGGTAGGGACCGCTCCACCTTTGGGGACAAAATGATATCCATTGCCTCTTATTGCTTTCAATAAATTTCTAGTGTCAACATAGAACAACCGGAGTGTTGTGTTTTTTTTTGTGATTTTTCGGGGTTTGTTTGGACATTTTTATGCATTAAGTGAGTTTTGAATGCATCTATGTGCATAATTCCAATTTGAACTACATGCACATGCTCCAGTGCACATAAATTGGTTGAAAAATCAAACCTGTGTCCTTGCGTGCATGCTCAGGTCCCATGCAAGAAATGGGAATGAATGTCAAGCACACTGCCACTATCATCGGCCACAAACATTGAGATACCTCGTTTGTAAATTCTATTAAATCCAAAACTCGTCTGAAATTCATGAAACTTGGCATGCTATCATGGAGCGGCATCAACATGCCGTGGTAAATTTTTTGTCCCATTTGAGGCAGGTTTGGGTATATTCTTCTCACAAACCAGAGCTTCTCACAACAAGCATGATGGTTTCGGTAGGGAACGCCCCACCTTTGTGGACGAAACGATATCCATTGCCTCCTATTGCTTTCAAAAATCTTCTCGTGTCAACATAGAACAATAGGAGTGTAGTGCTAGTTTTTGTGATTTTTTGGGTTTCGTTTGGACATTCTTATACATTAAGTGAGTTTTCATTGCATTGATGTGCATAACACAAATTTGAACTACATGGACATGCTCTAGTCCATATAAATTGGTTGAAAAATCAAATTGTTTGTCCTTGGGTGCATTCTTAGGTCCCATGCAAGAAATGGGAATGAATGTCAAACACCCTGCCATTGTCACTCGACCACAAACACTGAGATACCTGGTTTTTAAATTCAAATAAATCCAAAACTCGTGTGAAATTCATGAAACTTGGTATGCTATCATGGAGCGGCATTAACATGCTGTAGTAATTTTTTTGACCCATTTGGGGCAGGTTTGGGTATATGCTTCTCACAAACCAGAGCTTCTCACACTAAGCATGATGGTTTCGGTAGGGACCGCTCCATCTTTGGGGACGAAACGATATCCATTGCCTCTTATTGCTTTCAAAATTTTTCTAGTGTCAACATAGAACAATCGGAGTGTTGTGTTTTTTTGTGATTTTTTAGGGTTTGTTTGGACATTTTTATGCATTAAGTGAGTTTTCAATGCGTTTATGTGCATTATTCCAATTTGAACTACATGCACATGCTCTAGTGCACATAAATTGGTTGAAAAATCAAATCTGTGTCCTTGGGTGCATGCTTAGGTCCCATGCAGGAAATGGGAATGAATGTCAAGCACCCTGCCACTGTCACTCGGCCACAAACATTGGGATACCTGGTTTGTAAATTCTATTAAATCCAAAACTCGTCTGAAATTGATGAAACTTGGCATGCTATCATGGAAGGGCATCAACATGCCGTGGTAGATTTTTTGTCCCATTTTTGGCAGGTTTGGGTATATGCTTCTCACAAACTAGAGCTTCTCACAACAAGCATGATGGTTTCAGTAGGGAACGCCCCACCTTTGGGGACGAAACGATATCCATTGCCTCTTATTGCTTTCAAAAATCTTCTCGTGTCAACATAGAACAACAGGAGTGTTGTGTTATTTTTTGTGATTTTTCAGGGTTTTTTTGGACATTTTTATGCATTAAGTGAGTTTTCAATGCATTTATGTGCATAATTCCAATTTGAACTACATGCACATGCTCCAGTGCACATAAATTGGTTGAAAAATCAAATCTGTGTCCTTGGGTGCATGCTTAGGTCCCATGCAAGAAATGGGAATGAATGTCAAGCACCCTACCACTATCACTCGGCCACAAACATTGAGATACCTGGTTTTTAAATTCAAGTAAATCCAAAACTCGTGTGAAATTCATGAAACTTGGCATGCTATCATGGAGCGGCATTAACATGCTGCAGTAATTTTTTTGACCCATTTGGGGCAGGTTTGGGTATAGGCTTCTCACAAACCAGAGCTTCTCACAATAAGCATGATGGTTTCGGTAGGGAACGCCCCACCTTTGGGGACGAAACGATATCCATTGCCTCTTATTGCTTTCAAAAATCTTCTTGTGTCAACATAGAACAATAGGAGTGTTGTGTTAGTTTTTGTGTTTTTTTGGGGTTCGTTTGGACATTCTTATACATTAAGTGAATTTTCATTGCATTGATGTGCATAACTCAAATTTGAACTACATGGACATGCTCTAGCCCACATAAATTGGTTGAAAAATCAAACTTTTTTGTCCTTGGGTGCATTCTTAGG
Organism: Triticum aestivum; assembly: GCF_018294505.1. Lineage (NCBI taxonomy): Eukaryota > Viridiplantae > Streptophyta > Magnoliopsida > Poales > Poaceae > Triticum > Triticum aestivum. The sequence continues at coordinate 341,485,329 of NC_057809.1, forward strand.
TCCCATGCAATAAATGGGAATGAATGTCAAACACCTTGCCCCTGTCACTCGGCCACAAACACTGAGATACCTAGGTTTTAAATTCAAGTAAATCCAAAACTCGTGTGAAATTCATGAAACTTGGCATGCTATCATGGAGCGGCATTAACATGCTGCAGTAATTTTTTTGACCCATTTGGGGCCGGTTTGGGTATATGCTTCTCACAAACCAGAGCTTCTCACACAAAGCATGATGGTTTCGGTAGGGACCGCTCCACCTGTGGGGACGAAACGATATCCATTGCCTCTTATTGCTTTCAAAAAATTTCTAGTGTCAACATAGAACAACTGGAGTGTTGTGTTTTTTTGTGATTTTTCGGGGTTTGTTTGGACATTTTTATGCATTAAGTGAGTTTTCAATGCATTTATGTGCATAATTCCAATTTGAACTACATGTACATGCTCCAGTGCATATAAATTGGTTGAAAAATCAAATCTGTGTCCTTGTGTGCATGCTCAGGTCCCATGCAAGAAACGGGAATGAATGTCAAGCACCCTGCCACTGTCACTCGGCCGCAAACATTGATATACCTGGTTTTTAAATTCTAGTAAATCCAAAACTCATCGTAAATTCATGACACTTGGCACACTATCATGGAGCGGCATCAACATGCCCTGATAATTTTTTCCCATTTTGGGCAGGTTTGGGTATATGCTTCTCACAAACCAGAGCTTCTCACAACAAGCATGATGGTTTCTGTAGGGAATGCCCCACCTTTGGGGACGAAACGATATGCATTGCCTCTTATTGCTTTCAAAAATCTTGTTGTTTCAGCATAGAACAACAGTAGTGTTGTATTATTTTTTGTGATTTTTTGGGGTTCATTTGGACATTGTTATACATTAACTGAGTTTTCATTGCATTTATGTGCATAATTAAAATTTAAACTACATGGACATGCTCTAGTCCATATAAATTGGTTGAAAAATCAAATTTTTTGTCCTTGGGTGCATTCTTAGGTCCCATGCAAGAAATGTGAATGAAGGTCAAACACCCTGGCACTGTCCCTCGGCCACAAACACTGAGATACCTGGTTTTTAAATTTAAGTAAATCCAAAACTCGTGTGAAATTCATGAAACTTGGCATGCTATCATGGAGCGGCATCAACATGCTACGGTAATTTTTTGGCCCATTTTGGGCATGTTTGGGTATATGCTTCTCACAACAAGCATGATGGTTTCGGTACGGACCGCCCCACCTTTGGGGACGAAACTCCATTGCCTCTTACTGCTTTCAACAATTTTCTAGTGTCAACATAGAACAACAGGAGTGTTGTGTTATTTTTTGTGATTTTTCGGGGTTTGTTTGGACATTTTTATGCATTAAGTGAGTTTTCAATGCATTTATGTGCATAATTCCAATTTGAACTACATGCACATGCTCCAGTGCACATAAATTGGTTGAAAAGTGAAATCTGTGTCTTTGGGTGCATGCTTAGGTCCCATGCAAGAAATGGGAATGAATGTCAAGCACCCTGCCATTGTCCCTCGGCCACAAACACTGAGATGCCTAGTTTTTAAATTTAAGTAAATCCAAAACTCTTGTGAAATTCATGAAACTTGGTATGCTATCATGGAGCGGCATCAACATGCTGCGGTAATTTTTTTCACCCATTTGGGGCAGGTTTTGGTATATGCTTCTCACAAACCAGAGCTTCTCACAACAAGCATGATGGTTTCGGTAGGGAATGCCCCACCTTTGGGGACGAAATGATATCCATTGCCTCTTATTGCTTTCATAAATCTTCTTGTGTCAACATAGAACAATAGGAGTTTTGTGTTACTTTTTGTGATTTTTTGGGGTTCGTTTGGACATTCTTATACATTAAGTGAGTTTTCATTGCATTGATGTGCATAACTCAAATTTGAACTACATGGACATGCTCTAGTCCATATAAATTGGTTGAAAAATCAAATTGGTTGTCCTTGGGTGCATTCTTAGGTCCCATGCAAGAAATGGGAATGAAAGTCAAACACCCTGCCAATGTCACTTGGCCACAAACACTGAGATACCTGGTTTTTAAATTCAAGTAAATCCAAAACTCGTGTGAAATTCTTGAAACTTGGCATGCTATCATAGAGCGGCATTAACATGCTGCAGTAAATTTTTTGACCCATTTGGGGCAGGTTTGGGTATAGGCTTCTCACAAACCAGAGCTTCTCACAATAAGCATGATGGTTTCGATAGGGACCGCTCCACCTTTGGGGACGAAACGATATCCATTGCCTCTTATTGCTTTCAAGAATTTTCTAGTGTCAACATAGAACAACCTGAGTGTTTTGTTTTTTTTGTGATTTTTCGGAGTTTGTTTGGACATTTTTATGTATTAAGTGAGTTTTCAATGCATTTATGTGCATAATTCCAATTTGAACTACATGCACATGCTCAAGTGCATATAAATTGGTTGAAAAATCAAATCTGTGTACTTGCGTGCATGCTTAGGTCCCATGCAAGAAATGGGAATGAATGTCAAGCACCCTGCCACTGTCAATCGGCCGCAAACATTGAGATACCTGCTTTTTAAATTCTAGTAAATCCAAAACTCATAGGAAATTCATGAAACTTGGCATGCTATCATGGAGCGACATCAAGAAAGCTGCGCCATTACTTCCAAGCACATGAGATCACAGTCGTCACTCGCTTTCTGCTGAAGAGGATACTACAAAATCCAGAAGCAACAGGCAGGATTGTCGAGTGGGCGCTGGAACTATCAAGCTTTGGCCTCAAGTTTGGGAGCACTTCAACTATCCAAAGCAGGGCATTCGCAGAGTTCATAGCAGAGTGGACACCAACACCAGATGAAGAAATTCCAGAGACGAGCATCCCTGTCAAAGAGGCAAGCAAAGAGTGGCTGATGTATTTTGATGGTGCCTTCTCGCTGCAAGGCGCCGGCGCAGGCGTGCTGCTTGTCGCGCCCACCGGAGAGCACCTCAAGTACGTAGTCCAGATGCACTTTCCCAAGGAGCAAGCAACCAACAATATTGCAGAGTATGAAGGATTGCTTGCCGGTCTCAGAATCGCAGCAGACCTTGGGATCAAGAAGCTCGTTGTCAGGGGTGACTCACAGCTTGTCGTCCGCCAAGTGAACAAGAACTACCAGAGTCCATTGATGGAAGCATATGTTGATGAAGTGAGGAAGCTAGAAGAGCACTTTGACGGCCTACAGATGGAGCATATCCCAAGAGCTCAGAATGACATTGCTGATGGCCTGTCAAAGTGCGCCGCACTAAAGTTACCTGTGGAACCAGGGATCTTTGTGCTCAAGTTGACTCAACCATCCGTAACACCATCAACTGGACAAAGCAAGAAGAGGAAGTTGATTTCTGGTGACTACTTTCCGGCAGAGCTCCCCGAAGCCGCCGCCAAGAAAGTCCCCAAGATCAACACCAAGGTTGCTGAGGGGCAGTCTGCTCCGGCAAGCCTTATGGTTTGTTCCATTGAAGCAGACGCTCCCGACAAGTTTTGCTCCGGCAAGCTTGCCGGGGAACATCAAGCTCCGGCAGGGCCGCAAGTCCTTGCCGTTGCAGCGGATGTTCCCGCAGCAGCAGATGTGCCTTTAGTCCTTGTTGTCGAGCCACAAGCTCCAGCATGGGCACATCAGATTGTCCATTTCCTTCAGACAGGAGAACTTCCCGAAGAGCAAGAAGAAGCGGAAAAAGTAGCCCGGCAGTATGGTATGTACCAGTTTGTCGATAGCATACTGTACAGAAGAAGACTCAACGGTGTGAAATTGAAGTGTATTTGCCAGGAAGATGGACAAAAGCTGTTGGCAGAGATACATGGAGGCATATGTGGCCACCACATTGGCGCAAGAGCACTTGCCGGCAAAGCTTTCCGGCAAGGTTTCTTTTGGCCGACAGCCCTCCAGGATGCAACTGCACAAGTAACCAAGTGTGAAGCGTGCCAGTTCCACTCCAAACAGATACACCAGCCAGCTCAAGCTCTCCAGACGATCCCTTTATCCTGGCCATATTCGGTCTGGGGGCTCGATATCCTCGGCCCTTTCCCCCGAGCTGTCGGGGGCTTTGAGTACTTGTACGTCGCAATCGACAAGTTCACAAAGTGGCCGGAAGTGCAGCCAGTGAGGAAGGTGACAGCACAGTCAGCAGTCAAGTTCTTCAGGTCAATTGTTTGCCGTTTCGGGATCCCTAACAAGATCATCACCGACAACGGCACGCAATTCACGAGCCGCACCTTCATGCAGTACGTCCAAGACCTTGGCGCCAAGTTCTGGTTCGCTTCTGTTGCTCATCCAAGAAGCAACGGTCAAGCAGAGAGGGCAAATGCTGAAGTGCTGCGCGGGCTCAAGACCAGCACTTTCGACAGGCTGCGCAAGTGCGGAAGAAACTGGATCGAGGAGCTGCCGGTGGTTCTTTGGTCGATCAGAACGACGCCAAATCGAGCCACTGGCCAGACACCTTTCGCTCTAGTCGATGGAGCAGAGGCAGTTCTCCCCACGGAACTCGTATACGGATCGCCTCGAGTGCTCGCTTATGATGAGCTTGAGCAAGAACAGCTGCGACAAGACGACGCGCTGCTCCTTGAGGAAGATCGTCTTCAGGCTGCTGTACGAGCTGCTCGATACCAGCAAGCTTTGCGCCGCTACCATAGCCGCAAAGTTAAAGCCAGAAGCTTCGAGGAAGGCGACCTTGTTCTTCGGCGCGATCAGTCCGCCAAGAATTCCAACAAGTTGACGCCGAAGTGGGAAGGCCCTTATCGGGTGAAACGAGTCACAAGGCCCGGCGCTGTCCGCCTTGAGACCGAAGATGGCATTCCGGTGAGCAACTCCTGGAACATAGCACATCTTCGTAAGTTTTTCCCGTAGGGCGCGGTTGCCGGAACCTCGTTCCGACAACCACCTTTTGTACAAGTCTTGCCGCTGTTGCATGTAATCCTTTGTACAAAGCCGGGCGCAGATCCCGTGCATAAGTAAAACCCCATGTGCTCTGCACAACTTGTCCATTTCATGCATTAGTTTCTTTCTTGCATGCGATTATCTGACACTTTGTGAAGCACCTACATCCGGTAAGCAGTAACGAGCCGAAGGGCTCCATTTCATTATTTTCTCTTCTTTCTTCTTTTCGACAAAGGAAAAGAAGGTTCCCTCGCACACAAGTTTGCCGGGGGGGGGAAGGAAAAGATTGGGGTATGGACCAGGCGTCGTTCAAGCAAAGTTTTGCCTTGCCGGGAAGCAAACGACAGAAAAGCTAAGTTGCCAAAGTTTGAGCAATCAATTTTTAAATTTTTTGAGTTATCTTCCTCGAACGACCCTGCTTTGTATGAAAAACCTGTGCGCCGGAACCAACTCATGGCTAGTTGCGCCCTTACTTTGTTTAGAGTCCGCTCAACAACTTAAGTGTGCTGCATCTAGTCGCGACAAGGTTTCTTGTCGGAAGCAGCGCCGCCAGCAGGCTGCTGATCGTTCCGCACTCAGCGCTCGCGGCTCGGGTGCTTGCGCCGACAAGTTCCCTAGAAGCGTAGGGTAGAAACATACAAAGGAAGGAATCTAGTAGAGGAAATAACATAGCAATTGATAAAAGAAATAAAGTTATATTACAAGATAACTTGTCGCAGCTCTAACAGAATGTTTTCATAACATGATTAGCAGCGACAAGGGAAAAGAAGAAATGGGCGGCCTAGTATACGCGTCCGCCCTCGACCCTCTTGATCTCGCTCACCTTGTCCACAATGGGTGCGACAAGGGCCTTGAGTGCGTCCCGATCGGCGTCTGGCGGCAAGGACTTGTGGACGTTGGTGAAGCTGAGGCCTGGATTGCGGAAGGCCACCTTCATCAGCACCTTCTAGAGAACCCCGGCGCAGATTTTGCGCGACTCATCGGCCAGCTGCTTTGGGATCCTCTCCCGGAGCCGCTGGAGTGCCGTCGCCACGCCCTTGAAGAACAGGCTGAGCTTGGCGCTGGGTTGGAGATTCTCGTTGGAGGGATACCCAAAGTCCTCCATCCCCAGCTGCGCCAGCTCCTCGTTGATGATTGCGGCAATATTCACCAGACCCTCGGTCCAGTGCTCCACAGTATCTCTAAGTGAGTTCTGGGTAACTGCGATACTCTCCAGCAGCGCCTTGTCAGCTTTAACCTTCTCCGACAAGGTCTTCTCCCGCTCCTTGGCGGCCTCCAGCGTCTGCGTCAGCGTGGCCAGCTTCAGCTCTAGGTCTGCATTGGAATCCTTGGCGGCGCTGAGCTCCTTGCCCCTCTTAGCGAGAAGACCTTGCAGCTCACCGTGGGCGACATCATCCTTCTCACGCTCACGCTTGAGCGCGGCAAGCTCCTCGCCGCTCTTCCCAATGTTGGCCTGCAGCTGCGCCACCTTCTCCTCCAGCTCTTTCTTGGCGGCCTCTGCGATCGCGGCAGCGTCCTCTTCTTCCTTGAGCGCCCCGCCAAGTGCTTGCTCGCGCTCGGCGAGCTCCTCCTCGTAGCTGTCGAGGTTGGCCTTCCGCTGCACCAATTCACCTTCTTGCGCGGACTGCTTCTCGGCAGCCAACCTTTGTTCCTACTCAGCTTCGGCCTTCTCGAGAAGGAAGGTCGTGCGCTCCTCGTCGAGTCACTCCCGCTCCTGTGCCAGGGACCGGAGAGCTTCTTGATTGTGGCCCTGGAGCTCCTCCGCGCGCTTCTCCATGTCAACTCCCGCCTTCGCGACAAGCACTTCCCGGGAAGCCAGATTGGCTTGCCGGGCGCGGTAGAGTGACAGCAGCTTCCGCAGCAGCTGCTCCTCCTCAGGCTCGCCACTGCTGCTGCTGGGCGCGTCGACCAACGACAGTCCAGCGGAGGCGAGCACCTCATCATCGAAAGATTCCCCCTCGACCGGCGCCCTGGAGCTCGACGCCCAGGGTAGCTTGATGAAGATATCGTCACCGGCCTTCAAGTAGGCGCCGGGCTGGGGCTCCTCAGAACCCGGCCCCGCAGCAGCAGCAGAGGGATCGGCGGTCGGCACAGCGCGTGGCGCTCCTGCGGCCTCAGGGTCGTCAGTGCGATCACCCGACCCCTCACCAGCTTCTGCGGCGGCAGCCTTGGCGGCCTCATCGCCGGCGGTCTCATCAGCACCGGCCCCTTCTTCGTTGGCGGCGGCGTCGTCAGTGCTGCCATGCGCGCCTTCCCCGCCGGTGCCCTCTGTCTCCATTGGCTCATCTGCAGATGGGTCTGAAGATCGAAGAAGGGAGAAAAATCAATCAAAAATCCAAGAGAAGAAAATCAGAAGAAGAAGAACCCAAGGGAAAGTTTTTGGACAAGTGAATTACCTGCGCCAAGATCTGCAGTTGCGGTCTCGGCCGCCGCAGGATCGACGGTGCCGCCCCTTGCCGGAGAGTTCGCCCTTGCCGGAGAGCGCTCCCTTACCGGGAACCCCTCCCTTGGCGGCATAGTCGAAGCAGATGGCACTTCGGGACCTGCTTCCGAGCGCTCCTGATGTGGATGCTCTGCTCCTACACAAATCAACAAGCAAGATATCAACAAAGGAAAAAGCACTCATGCGCGCCCGACAGCAGAAAGCTAACTATGAACTTACGCCGGGGGCTGCGCTGGGGGCTGCTTTGAGGAGTGATTGCCGGGTTTGTCAAGGTGGTCTCGGACCCACCCCCTGCTGACACGGTGGGGTCATCTTCGATGACAATCACCACGGCCTTGGCCCTCTTCGCCGCTCTCTGGGCCAGCGTCCTGAAAAGAAAGGAGTCCAAATTGAAGCAAGTCAAATACAAGATATAAATAGCAAGATTGAAGAACTACAAGAGCACCAAAGAAACTTACTCTTCTTCCTCCTCGTCGGAGCTGAGCGCGGAAAGATCGAAGTCCGGCCCTCCTCCGGTGCGACGAGGCGGAGGAGTAGGATCCCTTGCCCGTTTGGTGGGGGCGGTGGCAGTGGCCCGGGAAGATCCCGCTCCAGTTGCCGCTGCTGCATGGGGCGCTCCCGCGGCAACATTGCTTGCCGCGGTAGAGCGCGTCGCACGGCTCGGCGGCCGTTGACCCGGCTGCCGCCCCGCTACGTCTGCGCCCCTGCGAAGACGCCTTCTTGGCAGGGCCGGGGGCTCCGCCTGCGGCAAGCCTTCTGAAGGCTCAGGCTCTTCCTCGCCGGCCTCGCTCGGCTCAGCTTCAGAACCGGCAGGCTCTTCCTCGCCAATGAACTCCGCGCGCTCGGCATGGTTTTCCGCCTCTGCCGCCTCCGCCTCCTCTACGGTGAACCCGAACACGCCCGCGGCAGCTGCGGCCGCAACCTCTTCCGCCCTAGTGGCGATGCGCTGCAGCTCCTCCTCGGTGGTATCACGGGTGAGGCTCTTCTGCTCGTCAGCGTGGACCGGCACTTCTTCCAAGTTGCCAAGTTGGAACGATTCCGTGTGAATCGCACAACGGCATCATGGCGCGGATCCGGTCAAGCGAAGAATTATTGCACAATGGAACGACGCCCCTCGGCAGCGTGAATGGGTGCTGGGGGTCGCTTTGAACAACTCCAGGAGTATTGCATCCAGCTCCAAGACAGTGAAGTTGTAGTTGAGGCCCGACCGCAGCCTCATGATGTCCGCCGAGTTCTTGAATTCCTAGGCGGGCCTCTGCCTCTCCTGCAGGGGGGCGATGCGGCGGCGGAGGAAATTTGCGCCTACAGCGCCTACAGTGAGCCCGGCAAGCCTGAGGCGAAGGATCCTAGTAATGGCGATCTTCAGCCTCTCGTCTTCCGGGGCCACGTTGCTCCAGTCATTGCCGCGCACTATTGGAGCTTGGCGCACGGCGGTGAAGGGCTGCGGATTCTCCTCGATGATCCAGCACCACTCTGCTCTCCACTCCTCCCACTTGCTGCGGAGCTCACCCTCCAAGTACGCCTCCTTCTTGCCGACTCTCGAGATCCAGCCGATCCCTCCGGCAAGCGGCTCTCCTCTCTCTACCCGAGGTATGAAGAAGTGGCGGAAAAGGGCAACATTGGGGTGGACTCCGACAAAGTTTTCGCACAAATGTGCGAAAACTGCCATGGTCAGAACGGCGTTGGGGGTGAAGTCAAGGAGGTGGAAGCCGTAGGTGTTCATGATATCGCAGAAGAACTCTGAGAAGGGCGGGCAGGGCCCACAATAGAAGAACAACGCGAAGAATGGGTACCCATTTGGAGCCAGTTCCGAAGCAGCGGCCGGGAGTACCCTCATGCGCGGATGCGCCCGCGTCTCCGTCGCCCAAAAGAGGTAGAAGTACTCCCTCATCTCCTTCATGCCGAGCTGGGGGGAGAAGATCGCCCGCTCCTTCCGCAGCGCCGCGAGCCGCTGCGCCTCAGCCGACTTCACGCCCTTTCCCTTGTCGGCTTTCGGAGCCATGGCAGAGGTGGTGGAGGAGGTCGACGGTATTGGTGATGCTGGTGGCAATGGGGGGGAGGGCAGAGCGCTGCTCTCTCGGCTTCGAGAAGAAGGGGGGCGGCGGAGGTTTGTGAAGATGGAGTAGTAGCAACCAGCGAGGGGGAACGAATTGCCCCTGTTTCCTCTGCTTATAAAGAGGGACGGAGCGGACGTTTCGCCCTTCTGAATAAAGAACCACCCACGATCTCTCCCACGATGCCGCATTCAACGCATGCCATTAGGGGAGAGCGCGGTGGATACAGAGCGAGATTCGGCGTGGCCCAGTCCACATGTGCCCGTGCCCTGTCTTGGGCCTGGCCCAACAGCGCTCGGCACCGTGTCTGGCCCAGGCCCGGGGCCTCCTGTCGGTGTACTAGAATAGGGGTACCCTAGTACCCCGAACTTGTGCACGGGCAGTTGCAGCACCCTGCGGCAAGGCTTGCCGGGCTAACACCAAGATCCTCCGTGGTTCCCTTGGAGCCATTCAAGAACAAAGTATTTAAGCTCAGGAGACAAGGCCCCGGCAAGAGGAGCTTGCCAGGAAGGCCAACCGAGGCAATCCAAGGAACTTGCCGCGACGCGCCACGTGTTCCGGCAAGGCAACAAGGCCCCAGCAAGAGGAGCTTGCCGGGAAGACAACCAAGGTACCTCGAGGCCCGGTGAGCGACAAGCTTCCGGACCCGACAAGATAACAACAGCGGCAAGGCGCTTGCCGCGGCAGGCGGCCACTCTGTGCCCACGCTCCAGCGCATCCAACAACGTGTCGCTCTGGGGGCCTCTCCAGGCGCGCGTGGCGGGAGGCTGTGCAGCCAGCGGTGCGCAGTGGCATGCGAAGCTGACAAGATCGCCATCGTGGCGAACGGTGGCGCCCCTAACGGTCCTTTTCTGCACTGTTTGGGCGACCCAGACGGGCATTTAATGCCCTTGTCCCCTGCCGTCAGGGTTAGGTAGGGTGCACTGTACAAGCAACTGTACCAACCACCTCACTTTTTACATTTGTACCCTTCTCTGCGTTGCCACCTGTCGGTGACCCCTTGAGCATATAAAAGGAGGCCCATGCGCAACGTAGAGGAGGTTCGATTCATTCGTGAGCCAGAAAACACTTAGTCTCGCGAGCAAGAACATAATAGAACCAGACAAGCAGCAGTAGGAGTGTTATCTATCCGGAGAGCTCCGAAGCTGGGTAAACTGCTCGTGTGCTTCGCCTCGATCTGCTCTTCGTGCGATCTCCGCCCCCCGCCGACCCGAAAGGGGCCCGGTCCGCCGGCCCCAAAGGTGTTCGTGGATCAGTTTCCCCGACAATCATGGAGTGGCGTCAACGTGCCATGGTAATTTTTTCCCATTTTGGGCAGGTTTGGGTATTCATTTCTCACAAACCAGAGCTTCTCACAACAAGCATGATGGTATCGGTAGGGAATGCCCCACCTTTGGGGATGAAATGATATCCATTGCCTCTTATTGCTTTCAAAAAATTTCTCCTGTCAACATAGAACAACATGAGTGTTGTGTTATTTTTTCTGATTTTTCGGGGTTCGTTTGGACATTTTTATGCATTAAGTGAGTTTTCAATGCATTTATGTCACTTGGCCACAAACACTAAGATACCTGGTTTTTAAATTCTATTAAATCCAAAACTCTTGTGAAATTCATGAAACATGGCATGCTATCATGGAGCGGCATCAACATGATGCGGTAAATTTTTTCACCCATTTGGGGCAGGTTTGGGTATATGCTTCTCACAAACCAGAGCTTCTCACAACAAGCATGATGGTTTCGATAGGGACCGCTCCACCTTTGAGGACGAAACAATATCCATTGCCTCTTATTGCTTTCAAAAAATTTCTAGTGTCAACATAGAACAACCTGAGTGTTGTGTTTTTTTGTGATTTTTCGGGGTTTGTTTGGACATTTTTATGCATTAAGTGAGTTTTCAATGCATTTATGTGCATAATTCCAATTTGAACTACATGCACATGCTCCAATGCATATAAATTGGTTGAAAAATCAAATTTGTGTCCTTGGGTGCATGCTTAGGTCCAATGCAAGAAATGGGAATGAATGTGAAGCACCCTGCCACTATCGCTTGGCCGCAAACATTAAGATACCTGGTTTCTAAATTCTACTAAATCCAAAACTCATGGAAAATTCATGAAACTGGCACGCGATCATGGAGTGGCATCAACATGCCATTGTAATTTTTTCCCATTTTGGGCAGGTTTGGGTATTTACTTCTCACAAACCAGAGCTTCTCACAACAAGGATGATGGTTTCGGTAGGGAATGCCCCACCTTTCGGGACGAAACGATATCCATTGCCTCTTATTGCTTTCAAAAAATTTCTCCTGTCAACATAGAACAACATGAGTGTTGTGTTATTTTTTTGTGATTTTTCGGGATTCGTTTGGCCATTTTTATGCATTAAGTGAGTTTTCAATGCATTTATGTGCATAATTCGAATTTCAACTACATGCACATGCTCCAGTGCATATAAATTGGTTGAAAAATTACATTTTTTGTCCTTGGGTGCATTATTAGGTCCCATGCAAGAAATGGGAATGAATGTCAAACACCCTGCCACTGTCACTTGGCCACAAACACAAAATACCTGGTTTTTAAATTCTAGTAAATCCAAAACTCTTGTGAAATTCATGAAACATGGCATGCTATCATGGAGCGGCATCAACATGATGCGGTAATTTTTTTCACCCATTTGGGGGAGGTTTGGGTATATGCTTCTCACAAACCAGAGCTTCTCACAACAAGCATGATGGTTTCGATAGGGACCGCTCCACCTTTGGGGATGAAACAATATCCATTGCCTCCTATTGCTTTCAAAATTTTTCTAGTGTCAACATAGAACAACCTGAGTGTTGTGTTTTTTTGTGATATTTCGGGGTTTGTTTGGACATTTTTATGCATTAAGTGAGTTTTCAATGCATTTATGTGCATAATTCCAATTTGAACTACATGCACATGCTCCAATGCATATAAATTGGTTGAAAAATCAAATATGTTTCCTTGGGTGCATGCTTAGGTCCAATGCAAGAAATGGGAATGAATGTGAAGCACCCTGCCACTGTCACTTGGCCGCAAACATTAAGATACCTGGTTTCTAAATTCTACTAAATCGAAAACTCGTCAAAAATTCATGTAACTTGGCATGCTATCAGGGAGCAGCGTCAACATGCCGTGGTAAATTTTTTTCCCATTTTGGGTAGGTTTGGGTATATGCTTCTCAGAATCCAGATATTCTCACAACAAGCATGATGGTTTCGTTAGGGAACGCCCCACCTTTGGGGATGAAACGATATCCATTGCCTCTTATTGCTTTCAAAAAATTTCTCCTGTCAACATAGAACAACAGGAGTGTTGTGTTATTTTTTGTGATTTTTGGGGTTCGTTTGGATATTTTTATGCATTAACTGAGTTTTCATTGCATTTATGTGCATAATTAAAATTTGAACTACATGCACAAGCTCTAGTCCATATAAATTGTTGGAAAATCAAATATTTTTTCCTTCAGTGCATTCTTAGGTCCCATGCAAGAAATGGGAATGGATGTCAAACACCCTGCCACCGTCACTCGGCCACAAACATTGAGATACCTGCTTTTTAAATTCTAGTAAATCCAAAACTCGTGTGAAATTCATGAAACTTGGCATGCTATCATGGGGCGGCATCAACATGGCGTGGTAATTTTTTTGTCCTATTTCGGGCAGGTTCGGGTATATGCTTCTGACAAACTAGAGCTTCTCACAACAAGCATGATGGTTTCGGTAGGGAACGCCCCACCTTTGGGGACGAAACGATATCCATTGCCTCTTATTGCTTTCAAAAAAATTCTCGTGTCAACATAGAACAACAGGAGTGTTCTGTTATTTTTTGTGATTTTTTGGGGTTCGTTTGGACATTTTTATGCAATAACTGAGTTTTTAATTAATTTATGTGCATAATTCAAATTTGAACTACTTGCACATGCTCTAGTCCATATAAATTGGTTGAAAAATAAAATCTTTTGTCCTTGGGTGCATTCTTAGGTCCCATGCAAGAAATAGGGATGAATGTCAAACACCCTGCCACTGTCACTCGGCCACAAACAATAAAATACCAAGTTTTTAAATTGTAGTAAATCCAAAACTCGTGTGAAATTCATGAAACTTTGCATGCTATCATGGAGCGGCATCAACTTGCCGCAGTAAATTATTTGTCCCATTTTGGGCAGGTTTGGGTATATGCTTCTCACAAACCAGTGCTTCCCAACAAGCATGATCGTTTCAGTAGGGGACGCCCCACCTTTGGGGACGAAAAGATATCCATTGCCTCTTATTGATTTCAAATTTTTTCTCGTGTCAACATAGAACAAATGGAGTGTTGTGTTACTTTTTGTGATTTTTCGGGGTTCGTTTGGACATTTTTATGCATTAAGTTAGTTTTCAATGCATTTATGTGCCTAATTCAAATTTGAACTACATGCACATGCTGCAGTGCATATAAATTTGTCGAAAAATCAAATCTATGTCCTTGGATGCAAGCTTACGTCCCATGCAAGAAATGGGAATGAATGTCAAGCACCCTGCCACCATCACTTGGCCGCAAACATTGAGATACCTGATTTTTAAATTCTAGTAAATCCAAAACTCGTCAGAAATTCATGAAACTTGGCATGCTATCATGGAGTAGTATCAACATGCTGTGGTAAATTTTTTGTCCCATTTGGGGTAGGTTGGGGTATATGCTTCTCAGAAACTAGAGCTTCTCACAACAAGCATGATCGTTTCGGTAGGGAACGCTCCATCTTTATGGACGAAACGATATCCGTTGCCTCTTATTGCTTTCAAAAAATTTCTCATGTCAACATAGAACAACAGGAGTGTTGTGTTATTTTTTGTGATTTTTGGGGTTCGTTTGGACATTGTTATACATTAAGTGAGTTTTCATTGCATTTATGTGCATAATTCAAATTTGAACTACATGGGCATGCTTTAGTCCATATAAATTGGTTGAAAAATCAAATTTTTTGTCCTTGGGTTCATTCTTAGGTCCCATGCAAGAATGTGAATGAATGTCAAACACCCTGCCACTGTCACTCAGCCACAAACATTGAGATACCTGGTTTTTAAATTTTCAAGTAAATCCAAAACTCGTGTGAAATTCATGAAACTTGGCATGCTATCATGGAGCGGCATTAACATGCTGCAGTAATTTTTTGACCCATTTGGGGCAGGTTTAGGTATATGCTTCTCACAAACCAGAGCTTCTCACAACAAGCATGATGGTTTCGGTAGGGACCGCTCCACCTTTGGGGACGAAACGATATTCATTGCCTCTTATTGCTTTCAACAATTTTCTAGTGTCAACATAGAACAACAGGAGTGTTGTGTTTTTTTTTGTGATTTTTCGGGGTTTGGTTGGACATTTTTATGCACTAGGTGAGTTTTCAATGCATTTATGTGCATAATTGCAGTTTGAACTACATGCACATGCTCCACTGCATATAAATTGGTTGAAAAATCAAATCTGTGTCCTTGGGTGCATGCTTAGGTCCCATGCAAGAAATGGGAATCAATGTCAAGCACCCTGCCACTGTCACTCGGCCACAAACAATGAGATAACTGGTTTTTAAATTCTAGTAAATCCAAAACTCATAGGAAATTCATGAAACTGGCACGCTATCATGGAGTGGCATCAACATGCCGTGGTATGTTTTTTTCCCATTTTGGGCTGGTTTGGGTATATGCTTCTCACAAACCAAAGCTTCGCACAACAAGCATGATGGGTTCGGTAGGGAACGCCCCACCTTTGGGGACGAAACAATATCCATTGCCTCTTATTTCTTTCAAAAATCTTCTCGTGTCAACATAGAACAACAGGTGTGTTGTGTTATTTTTTGTGATTTTTGGGGGTTCATTTGGACATTGTTATACATTAAGTGCGTTTTCATTGCATTTATGTGCATAATTAAAATTTAAACTACATGGACATCCTCTAGTCCATATAAATTGGTTGAAAAATCAATTCTTTGTCCCTGGGTGCATTCTTAGGTCCCATGCAAGAATGTGAATGAATGTCAAACACCCTGCCACTGTCACTCGGCCACAAACACTGAGATACCTAGTTTTTAAATTTTCAAGTAAATCCAAAACTCTTGTGAAATTCATGAAACTTGGCATGCTATCATGGAGTGGCATTAAAATGCTGCGGTAATTTTTTGATCCATTTAGGGCAGGTTTGGGTATATGCTTCTCACAAACCAGAGCTTCTCACAACAAGCATGATGGTTTCGGTAGGGACCGCTCCACCTTTGGGGACGAAACGATATCCATTGCCTCTTATTGCTTTCAAGAATTTTCTAGTGTCAACATAGAACAACCGGAGTGTTGTGTTATTTTTTGTGATTTTTCGGGGTTTGGTTGGACATTTCTATGCATTAAGTGAGTTTTCAATGCATTTATGTGCATAATTCCTGTTTGAACTACATGCACATGCTCCACTGCATATAAATTGGTTGAAAAATCAAATATGTGTCCTTGGGTGCATGCTTAGGTCCCATGCAAGAAATGGGAAAGAATGTCAAGCACCCTGCCACTGTCACTCGGCCACAAACATTGAGATACTTGGTTTTTAAATTCTAGTAAATCCAAAACTCATAGGAAATTCATGAAACTGGCACGCTATCATGGAGTGGCATCAACATGCCGTGGTAATTTTTTTCACATTTTGGGCTGGTTTGGGTATATGCTTCTCACAAACCAGAGCTTCTCACAACAAGCATGATGGTTTCAGTAGTGAATGCCCCACCTTTGGGGACGAAACGATATCCATTGCCTCTTATTGCTTTCAAAAATCTTCTCGTGCCAACATAGAACAACATGAGTGTTGTGTTATTTTTTGTTATTTTTTGGGGTTCATTTGGACATTGTTATACATTAAGTGAGTTTTCATTGCATTTATGTGCATTATTTAAATTTAAACTACATGGACATGCTCAAGTCCATATAAATTGGTTGAAAAATCAAATTTGTTGTCCTTGGGTGCATTCTTAGGTCCCATGCAAGAAATTTGAATGAATGTCAAACACCCTGCCACTGTCACTCGGCCACAAACACTGAGATACCTGGTTTTTAAATTCAAGTAAATCCAAACCTCATAGGAAATTCATGAAACTTGGCATGGTATCATGGAGTGGTATCAACATGTCGTGGTAATTTTCTCCCATTTTGTGCAGGTTTGGGTATATGCTTCTCACAAACTAGAGCTTCTCACAACAAGCATGATGGTTTTAGTAGGGAACGCCCCACCTTTGGGGACGAAACGATATCCATTGCCTCTTATTGCTTTCAAAAAATTTCTCATGTCAACATAGAACAACAGGAGTGTTGTGTTATTTTTTGTGATTTTTGGGGTTCGTTTGGACATTGTTATACATTAAGTGAGTTTTCATTGCATTTATGTGCATAATTCAAATTTGAACTACATGGACATGCTCTAGTCCATATAAATTGGTTGAAAAATCAAATTTTTTGTCCTTGGGTTCATTCTTAGGTCCCATGCAAGAATGTGAATGAATGTCAAACACCCTGCCACTGTCACTCGGCCACAAACATTGAGATACCTGGTTTTTAAATTTTCAAGTAAATCCAAAACTCGTGTGAAATTCAAGAAACTTGGCATGCTATCATGGAGCGGCATTAACATGCTGCAGTAATTTTTTGACCCATTTGGGGCAGGTTTGGGTATATGATTCTCACAAACCAAAGCTTCTCACAACAAGCATGATGGTTTCGGTAGGGACCGCTCCACCTTTGGGGACGAAACGATATCCATTGCCTCTTATTGCTTTCAACAATTTTCTAGTGTCAACATAGAACAACAGGAGTGTTGTGTTTTTTTTGTGATTTTTCGGCGTTTGGTTGGACATTTTTATGCACTAAGTGAGTTTTCAATGCATTTATGTGCATAATTGCAGTTTGAACTACATGCACATGCTCCACTGCATATAAATTGGTTGAAAAATCAAATCTGTGTCCTTGGGTGCATGCTTAGGTCCCATGCAAGAAATGGGAATCAATGTCAAGCACCCTGCCACTGTCATTCGGCCACAAACAATGAGATAACTGGTTTTTAAATTCTAGTAAATCCAAAACTCATAGGAAATTCATGAAACTGGCACGCTATCATGGAGTGGCATCAACATGTCGTGGTATGTTTTTTTCCCATTTTGGGTGGTTTGGGTATATGCTTCTCACAAACCAAAGCTTCTCACAACAAGCATGATGGTTTCGGTAGGGAACGCCCCACCTTTGGGGACGAAACAATATCCATTGCCTCTTATTTCTTTCAAAAATCTTCTCGTGTCAACATAGAACAACAGGTGTGTTGTGTTATTTTTTGTGATTTTTGGGGGTTCATTTGGACATTGTTATACATTAAGTGCGTTTTCATTGCATTTATGTGCATAATTAAAATTTAAACTACATGGACATGCTCTAGTCCATATAAATTGGTTGAAAAATCAATTTTTTTCCCTGGGTGCATTCTTAGGTCCCATGCAAGAATGTGAATGAATGTCAAACACCCTGCCACTGTCACTCGGCCACAAACACTGAGATACCTAGTTTTTAAATTTTCAAGTAAATCCAAAACTCTTGTTAAATTCATGAAACTTGGCATGCTATCATGGAGCGGCATTAAAATGCTGCGGTAATTTTTTGATCCATTTAGGGCAGGTTTGGGTATATGCTTCTCACAAACCAGAGCTTCTCACAACAAGCATGATGGTTTCGGTAGGGACCGCTCCACCTTTGGGGACGAAACGATATCCATTGCCTCTTATTGCTTTCAAGAATTTTCTAGTGTCAACATAGAACAACCGGAGTGTTGTGTTATTTTTTGTGATTTTTCGGGGTTTGGTTGGACATTTCTATGCATTAAGTGAGTTTTCAATGCATTTATGTGCATAATTCCTGTTTGAACTACATGCACATGCTCCACTGCATATAAATTGGTTGAAAAATCAAATATGTGTCCTTGGGTGCATGCTTAGGTCCCATGCAAGAAATGGGAAAGAATGTCAAGCACCCTGCCACTGTCACTCGGCCACAAACATTGAGATACTTGGTTTTTAAATTCTAGTAAATCCAAAACTCATAGGAAATTCATGAAACTGGCACGCTATCATGGAGTGGCATCAACATGCCGTGGTAATTTTTTTCACATTTTGGGCTGGTTTGGGTATATGCTTCTCACAAACCAGAGCTTCTCACAACAAGCATGATGGTTTCAGTAGTGAATGCCCCACCTTTGGGGACGAAACGATATCCATTGCCTCTTATTGCTTTCAAAAATCTTCTCGTGCCAACATAGAACAACATGAGTGTTGTGTTATTTTTTGTTATTTTTTGGGGTTCATTTGGACATTGTTATACATTAAGTGAGTTTTCATTGCATTTATGTGCATTATTTAAATTTAAACTACATGGACATGCTCAAGTCCATATAAATTGGTTGAAAAATCAAATTTTTTGTCCTTGGGTGCATTCTTAGGTCCCATGCAAGAAATTTGAATGAATGTCAAACACCCTGCCACTGTCACTCGGCCACAAACACTGAGATACCTGGTTTTTAAATTCAAGTAAATCCAAACCTCATAGGAAATTCATGAAACTTGGCATGGTATCATGGAGTGGTATCAACATGTCGTGGTAATTTTCTCCCATTTTGTGCAGGTTTGGGTATATGCTTCTCACAAACTAGAGCTTCTCACAACAAGCATGATGGTTTTAGTAGGGAACGCCCCACCTTTGGGGACGAAACGATATCCATTGCCTCTTATTGCTTTCAAAAAATTTCTCATGTCAACATAGAACAACAGGAGTGTTGTGTTATTTTTTGTGATTTTTGGGGTTCGTTTGGACATTGTTATACATTAAGTGAGTTTTCATTGCATTTATGTGCATAATTCAAATTTGAACTACATGGACATGCTCTAGTCCATATAAATTGGTTGAAAAATCAAATTTTTTGTCCTTGGGTTCATTCTTAGGTCCCATGCAAGAATGTGAATGAATGTCAAACACCCTGCCACTGTCACTCGGCCACAAACATTGAGATACCTGGTTTTTAAATTTTCAAGTAAATCCAAAACTCGTGTGAAATTCAAGAAACTTGGCATGCTATCATGGAGCGGCATTAACATGCTGCAGTAATTTTTTGACCCATTTGGGGCAGGTTTGGGTATATGATTCTCACAAACCAAAGCTTCTCACAACAAGCATGATGGTTTCGGTAGGGACCGCTCCACCTTTGGGGACGAAACGATATCCATTGCCTCTTATTGCTTTCAACAATTTTCTAGTGTCAACATAGAACAACAGGAGTGTTGTGTTTTTTTTGTGATTTTTCGGCGTTTGGTTGGACATTTTTATGCACTAAGTGAGTTTTCAATGCATTTATGTGCATAATTGCAGTTTGAACTACATGCACATGCTCCACTGCATATAAATTGGTTGAAAAATCAAATCTGTGTCCTTGGGTGCATGCTTAGGTCCCATGCAAGAAATGGGAATCAATGTCAAGCACCCTGCCACTGTCATTCGGCCACAAACAATGAGATAACTGGTTTTTAAATTCTAGTAAATCCAAAACTCATAGGAAATTCATGAAACTGGCACGCTATCATGGAGTGGCATCAACATGTCGTGGTATGTTTTTTTCCCATTTTGGGTGGTTTGGGTATATGCTTCTCACAAACCAAAGCTTCTCACAACAAGCATGATGGTTTCGGTAGGGAACGCCCCACCTTTGGGGACGAAACAATATCCATTGCCTCTTATTTCTTTCAAAAATCTTCTCGTGTCAACATAGAACAACAGGTGTGTTGTGTTATTTTTTGTGATTTTTGGGGGTTCATTTGGACATTGTTATACATTAAGTGCGTTTTCATTGCATTTATGTGCATAATTAAAATTTAAACTACATGGACATGCTCTAGTCCATATAAATTGGTTGAAAAATCAATTTTTTTCCCTGGGTGCATTCTTAGGTCCCATGCAAGAATGTGAATGAATGTCAAACACCCTGCCACTGTCACTCGGCCACAAACACTGAGATACCTAGTTTTTAAATTTTCAAGTAAATCCAAAACTCTTGTTAAATTCATGAAACTTGGCATGCTATCATGGAGCGGCATTAAAATGCTGCGGTAATTTTTTGATCCATTTAGGGCAGGTTTGGGTATATGCTTCTCACAAACCAGAGCTTCTCACAACAAGCATGATGGTTTCAGTAGGGACCGCTCCACCTTTGGGGACGAAACGATATCCATTGCCTCTTATTGCTTTCAAGAATTTTCTAGTGTCAACATAGAACAACAAGAGTGTTGTGTTATTTCTTGTGATTTTTCAGGGTTTGGTTGGACATTTCTATGCATTAAGTGAGTTTTCAATGCATTTATGTGCATAATTCCAGTTTGAACTACATGCACATGCTCCACTGCATATAAATTGGTTGAAAAATCAAATATGTGTCCTTGGGTGCATGCTTAGGTCCCATGCAAGAAATGGCAAAGAATGTCAAGCACCCTGCCACTGCCACTCGGCCACAAACATTGAGATACTTGGTTTTTAAATTCTAGTAAATCCAAAACTCATAGGAAATTCATGAAACTGGCACGCTATCATGGAGTGGCATCAACATGCCGTGGTAATTTTTTTCACATTTTGGGCTGGTTTGGGTATATGCTTCTCACAAACCAGAGCTTCTCACAACAAGCATGATGGTTTCAGTAGTGAATGCCCCACCTTTGGGGACGAAACGATATCCATTGCCTCTTATTGGTTTCAAAAATCTTCTCATGTCAACATAGAACAACAGGAGTGTTGTGTTATTTTTTGTTATTTTTTGGTGTTCATTTGGACATTGTTATACATTAAGTGAGTTTTCATTGCATTTATGTGCATTATTTAAATTTAAACTACATGGACATGCTCAAGTCCATATAAATTGGTTGAAAAATCAAATTTTTTGTCCTTGGGTGCATTCTTAGGTCCCATGCAAGAAATTTGAATGAATGTCAAACACCCTGCCACTGTCACTCGGCCACAAACACTGAGATACCTGCTTTTTAAATTCAAGTAAATCCAAAACTCATAGGAAATTCATGAAACTTGGCATGGTATCATGGAGTGGTATCAACATGTCGTGGTAATTTTCTCCCATTTTGTTGAGGTTTGGGTATATGCTTCTCACAAACTAGAGCTTCTCACAACAAGCATGATGGTTTCAGTAGGGAACGCCCCACCTTTGGGGACGAAACGATATCCATTGCCTCTTTTTGCTTTCAAAAATCTTCTCGTGTCAACATAGAACAACAGGAATGTTGTGTTATTTTTTGTGCTTTTTTGGGGTTCATTTGGACATTGTTATACATTAAGTGAGTTTTCATTGCATTTAAGTGCATTGTTTAAATTTAAACTACATGGACATGCTCAAGTCCATATAAATTGTTGAAAAATCAATTTTTTTGTCCTTGGGTGCATTCTTTGGTCCCATGCAAGAAATGTGAATGAATGTCAAACACCCTGCCACTGAAACTTGGCCACAAACACTGAGATACCTGGTTTTTAAATTCAAGTAATTTCAAAACTCGTGTGAAATTCATGAAACTTGGCATGCTATCATGGAGCGGCATCAACATGCTGCGGTAATTTTTTGACGCATTTGGGGCAGGTTTGGGTATATGCTTCTCACAAACCAGAGCTTCTCCCAACAAGCATGATGGTTTCGGTAGGGACCGCCCCACCTTTGGGGACGAAACGATATCCATTGCCTCTTATTGCTTTCAAAAATCTTCTCGTGTCAACATAGAACAACAGGAGTGTTGTGTTATTTTTGGTGATTTTTGGGGTTCATTTGGACATTGTTATACATTAAGTGAGTTTTCATTGCATTTATGTGCATAATTAAAATTTAAACTACATGGACATGCTCTAGTCCACATAAATTGGTTGAAAAATCAATTTTTTTGTCCTTGGGTGCATTCTTAGGTCCCATGCAAGAAATGTGAATGAATGTGAAACAACCCGCCACTGTCACTCGGCCACAAACACTGAGATACCAGGTTTTAAATTCATGTAAATCCAAAACTCGTGTGAAATTCATGAAACTTGGCATGCTATCATGGAGCGGCATCAACATGTTGTGGTAATTTTTTGACCCATTTGAGGCAGGTTTGGGTATATGCTTCTCACAAAACCAGAGCTTCTCACAACAAGCATGATGGTTTCGGTAGGGACCGCCCAACATTTGAGGCAGGTTTGGGTATATGCTTCTCACAACAAACAGGAGTGTTGTGTTATTTTTTGTGATTTTTCAGGGTTCGTTTGGACATTTTTATGCATTAAGTGAGTTTTCAATGCATTTATGTGCATAATTCGAATTTGAACTACATGCACATGCTCCAGTGCATATAAATTGGTTGAAAAATCACATTTTTTGTCCTTGGGTGCATTCTTTGGTCCCATGCAAGAATTGAGAATGAATGTCAAACACCCTGCCACTGTCACTTGGCCACAAACACTAAGATACCTTGTTTTTAAATTCTAGTAAATCCAAAACTCGTGTGAAATTCATGAAACATGGCATGCTATCATGGAGCGTCATCAACATGCTGCGGTAATTTTTTTCACCCATTTGGGGCATGTTTGGGTATATTCTTCTCACAAACCAGAGCTTCTCACAACAAGCATGATGGTTTCGGTAGGGAACGCGCCACCTTTGGGAACAAAACGATATCCATTGCCTGTTATTGCTTTCAAAAATTTTCTCCTATCAACATAGAACAACAGGAGTGTTGTGTTTTTATTTTTTATTTTTCAGTGTTCGTTTGGATATTTTTATACATTAAGTGAGTTTTCAATGCATTTATGTGTATAATTCGAATTTGAACTACATGCACATGCTCCAGTGCATATAAATTGGTTGAAAAATCACATTTTTTGTCCTTGGGTGCATTCTTAGGTCCCATGCAAGAAATGGGAATGAATATCAAACACCCTGCCACTGTCACATGGCCACAAACACTAAGATACCTGGTTTTTAAATTCTAGTAAATCCAAAACTCATAGGAAATTGATTAAACTGCACGCTATCATGCAGTGGCATCAACATGCCGTGGTAATTTTTTTTTCTTATTTTGGGCAGGTTTGGGTATATGCTTCTCACAAACCAGAGCTTCTCACAACAAGCATGATGGTTTCGGTAGGGACCGCCCCACCTTTGGGGACGAAACGATATCCATTGCCTCTGATTGCTTTCAAAAATCTTCTCGTGTCAACATAGAACAACAGGAGTGTTGTGTTATTTTTTGTGATTTTTTGGGGTTCATTTGGATCTTGTTATACATTAAGTGAGTTTTCATTGCATTTATGTGCATAATTAAAATTTAAACTACATGGACATGCTCTAGTCCACATAAATTGGTTGAAAAATCAATTTTTTTGTCCTTGGGTGCATTCTTAGGTCCCATGCAAGAAATGTGAATGAATGTGAAACAACCTACCACTGTCACTCGGCCACAAACACTGAGATACCAGGTTTTTAAATTCATGTAAATCCAAAACTCGTGTGAAATTCATGAAACTTGGCATGCTATCATGGAGCGGCATCAACATGCTGTGGTAATTTTTTGACCCATTTGGGGCAGGTTTGGGTATATGCTTCTCACAAAGCTAGAGCTTCTCACAACAAGCATGATGGTTTCGATAGGGACCGCCCAACCTTTGGAGACGAAACGATATCCATTGCCTCTTATTGCTTTCAACAATTTCCTAGTGTCAACGTAGAACAACAGGAGTGTTGTGTTATTTTTTGTGATTTTTTGGGGTTTGTTTGGATATTTTTATGCATTAAGTGAGTTTTCAATGCATTTATGTGCATAATTCCAATTTGAACTACATGCACATGCTCCAGTGCATATAAATTGGTTGAAAAATCAAATTTGTGTCCTTGGGTGCATGCTTAGGTCCCATGCAAGAAATGGGAATGAATGTCAAGCACCATGCCACTGTCACTCGGCCACAAACATTGAGATACCTAGTTTTTAAATTCTAGTAAATCCAAAACTCATAGGAAATTCATGAAACTGGCACACTATCCTGGAGTGGCATCAAGATGCCGTGGTTATTTTTTTCCCATTTTGGGCTGGTTTGGGTATATTCTTCTCACAAACCAGAGCTTCTCACAACAAGCATGATGGTTTCGATAGGGAACGCCCCTCCTTTGGGGACGAAACAATATCCATTGCCTCTTATTGCTTTCAAAAATCTTCTCGTGTCAACATAGAACAATAGGAGTGCTGTGTTATTTTTTGTGATTTTTTGGGGTTCGTTTGGACATTGTTATACATTAAGTGAGTTTTCATTGCATTTATGTGCATAATTCAAATTTGAACTACATGGACATGCTCTAGTCCATATAAATTGGTTGAAAAATCAATTTTTTTGTCCTTGTGTGCATTCTTAGGTCCCATGCAAGAAACGGGAATGAATGTCAAACACCCTACCACTATCACTCGGCCACAAACACTGAGATACCTGGTTTTTAAATTCAAGTAAATCCAAAACTCGTGTGAAATTCATGAAACTTGGCATGCTATCATGGAGCAGCATCGACATGCTGCGGTAATGTTTTTGACCCATTTGGGGCAGGTTTGTGTATATGCTTCTCACAAACCAGAGCTTCTCACAACAAGCATGATGGTTTCGGTAGGGACCGCTCCACCTTTGGGGACGAATCGATATCCATTGCCTCTTATTGCTTTCAAAATGTTTCTAGTGTCAACATAGAATAACAGGAGTGTTGTGTTATTTTTTGTGATTTTTCGAGGTTTGTTTGGACATTTTTATGCATTAAGTGAGTTTTCAATGCATTTATGTGCATAATTCCAATTTGAACTACATGCACATGCTCCATTGCATATAAATTGGTTGAAAAATCAAATTTGTGTCCTTGGGTGCATACTTAGGTGCCATGCAAGAAATGCGAATGAATGTCAAGCACCCTTCCACTGTCACTCGGCCACAAACATTGAGATACATGGTTTGTAAATTCTATTAAATCCAAAACTCATCGGAAATTCATGAAACTGGCACGCTATCATGGAGTGGCATCAACATGCCGTGGTAATTTTTTCCCATTTTGGCAGGTTCTTCTCACAAACCAGAGCTTCTCACAACAAGCATGATGGTTTCGGTAGGGAACGCCCCACCTTCGGGGACGAAACGATATGCATTGCCTCTTATTGCTTTCAAAAATTTTCTCCTGTCAACATACAACAACAGGAGTGTTGTGTTATTTTTTGTGATTTTCAGGGTTCGTTTGGACATTTTTATGCATTAAGTGAGTTTTCAATGCATTTATGTGTATAATTCGAATTTGAACTACATGCACATGCTCAAGTGCATATAAATTAGTTGAAAAATCACATTTTTTGTCCTTGGGTGCATTCTTTGGTCCCATGCAAGAAATGAGAATGAATGCCAAACACCCTGCCACTGTCACTTGGCCACAAACACTAAGATACCTTGGTTCTAAATTCTAGTAAATCCAAAACTTGTGTGAAATTCATGAAACATGGCATGCTATAATGGAGCGGCATCAACATGCTGCGGTAATTTTTTTCACCCATTTGGGGCATGTTTGGGTATATTCTTCTCACAAACCAGAGCTTCTCACAACAAGCATGATGGTTTCGGTAGGGAACGCGCCACCTTTGGGGACAAAACGATATCCATTGCCTCTTATTGCTTTCAAAAAATTTCTCCTATCAACAAAGAACAACAGGAGTGTTGTGTTATTTTTTGTGATTTTTCAGGGTTTGTTTGGATATTTTGATGCATTAAGTGAGTTTTCAATGCATTTATGTGTATAATTTGCATTTGAACTACATGCACATGCTCCAGTGCATATAAATTGGTTGAAAAATCACATTTTTTGTCCTTGGGTGCATTCTTAGGTCCCATGCAAGAAATGGGAATGAATGTCAAACACCCTGCCACTGTCACCTGGCCACAAACACTAAGATACCTGGTTTTTAAATTCTAGTAAATCCAAAACTCATAGGAAATTGATGAAACTGGCACACTATCATGGAGTGGCATCAACATGTCGTGGTAATTTTTTTCCCATTTTGGGCTGGTTTGGGTATATTCTTCTCACAAACCAGAGCTTCTCACAACAAGCATGATGGTTTCGGTAGGGAACGCCCCGCCTCTAGGGACGAAACGATATCCATTGCCTCTTATTGCTTTCAAAAATCTTCTCGTGTCAACATAGAATAATAGGAGTGATGTGTTATTTTTTGTGATTTTTTGGGGTTCGTTTGGACATTGTTATACATTAAGTGAGTTTTCATTGTATTTATGTGCATAATTCAAATTTGAACTACATGGACATGCTCTAGTCCATATAAATTGGTGGAAAAATCAAATTTTTTGTCCTTGGTGCATTCTTAGGTCTCATGCAAGAAATGGGAATGAATGTCAAACACCCTACCACTATCACTCGGCCCCAAACACTAAGATACCTGGTTTTTAAATTCAAGTAAATCCAAAACTCATGGGAAATTCATGAAACTTGGCATGCTATCATGGAGCAGCATCAACATGCTGCGGTAATTTTTTTGACCCATTTGGGGCAGGTTTGGGTATATGCTTCTCACAAACTAGAGCTTCTCACAACAAGCTTGATGGTTTCGGTAGGGACCGCTCAACCTTTGGGGACAAATCGATATCCATTGCCTCTTATTGCTTTATTAAATTTTCTAGTGTCAACACAGAATAACAGGAGTGGCGTGTTATTTTTTGTGATTTTTCGGGGTTTGTTTGGACATTTTTATGCATTAAGTGAGTTTTCATTGCATTTATGTGCATAATTCCAATTTGAACTACATGCACATGCTCCAGTGCATATAAATTGGTTGAAAAATCAAATTTGTGTCCTTGGGTGCATGCTTAGGTCCCATGCAAGAAATGGGAATGAATGTCAAGCACCCTTCCACTGTCACTCGGCCACAAACATTGAGATACCTGGTTTCTAAATTCTACTAAATCCAAAACTCATCGAAAATTCATGAAACTGGCACGCGATCATGGAGTGGCATCAACATGCCATGGTAATTTTTTCCCATTTTGGGCACGTTTGGGTATTTACTTCTCACAAACCAGAGCTTCTCACAACAAGCATGATGGTTTCGGTAGGGAACGCCCCACCTTTGGGGACAAAACGATATCCATTGCCTCTTATTGCTTCCAAAAATTTTCTCCTGTCAACATAGAACAACATGAGTGTTGTGTTATTTTTTGTGATTTTTCCGAGTTCGTTTGGACATTTTTATACATTAAGTGAGTTTTCAATGCATTTATGTGCATAATTCGAATTTGAACTACATGCACATGCTCCAGTGCATATAAATTGGTTGAAAAATCACATTTTTTGTCCTTGGGTGCATTCTTAGGTCCCATGCAAGAAATGGGAATGAATGTCAAACACCCTAAGATACCTGGTTTTTAAATTCTAGTAAATCCAAAACTCTTGTGAAATTCATGAAACATGGCATGCTATCATGGAGCAGCATCAACATGATGCGGTAAATTTTTTCACCCATTTGGGTCAGGTTTGGGTATATGCTTCTCACAAACCAGAGCTTCTCACAACAAGCATGGTGGTTTCGATAGGGACCGCTCCACCTTTGGGGACGAAACAATATCCATTGCCTCTTATTGCTTTCAAAATTTTTCCAGTGTCAACATAGAACAACCAGAGTGTTGTGTTTTTTTGTGATTTTTTGGGGTTTGTTTGTACATTTTTATGCATTAAGTGAGTTTTCAATGTATTTATGTGCATAATTCCAATTTGAACTACATGCACATGCTCCAATGCATATAAATTGGTTGAAAAATAAAATCTGTGTCCTTGGGTGCATGCTTAGGTCAAATTCAAGAAATGGGAATGAATGTGAAGCACCCTTCCACTGTCACTCGGCCACAAACATTGAGATACCTGGTTTTTAAATTCTATTAAATCCAAAACTCATCGAATATCCATGAAACTGGCACACGATCATGGAGTGGCATCAACATGCCATGGTAATTTTTTCCTATTTTGGGCAGGTTTGGGTATTTACTTCTCACAAACCAGAGCTTCTCACAACAAGCATGATGGTTTCGGTAGGAACGCCCCACCTTTGGGGACAAAACGATATCCATTGCCTCTTATTGCTTTCAAAAAATTTCTCCTGTCAACATAGAACAACATGAGTGTTGTGTTATTTTTTGTGATTTTTCGGGGTTCGTTTGGACATTTTTATGCATTAAGTGAGTTTTCTACGCATTTATGTGCATAATTCGAATTTGAACTACATGCACATGCTCCAGTGCATATAAATTGGTTGAAAAATCAGATTTTTTGTCCTTTGGTGCATTCTTAGGTCCCATGCAAGAAATGGGAATGAATGTCAAACACCCTGCCACTGTCACTTGGCCACAAACACTATGATACCTGGTTTTTAAATTCTAGTAAATCCAAAACTCTTGTGAAATTCAGGAAACATGGCATGCTATCATGGAGTGGCATCAACATGATGCGGTAAATTTTTTCACCCATTTGGGGCAGGTTTGGGTATATGCTTCTCACAAACCAGAGCTTCTCACAACAAGCATGATGGTTTCGAAAGGGACCGCTCCACCTTTGAGGACAAAACAATATCCATTGCCTCTTATTGCTTTCAAAAATTTTCTAGTGTCAACATAGAACAACCTGAGTGTTGTGTTTTTTTTGTGATTTTTCGGGGTTTGTTTGGACATTTTTATGCATTAAGTGAGTTTTCAATGCATTTATCTGCATAATTCCAATTTGAACTACATGCACATGCTCCAATGCATATAAATTGGTTGAAAAAACAAATCTGTGTCCTTGGGTTCATGCTTAGGTCCTATGCAAGAAATGGGAATGAATGTGAAGCACCCTGCCACTGTCACTTGGCCGCAAACATTAAGATACCTGGTTTCTAAATTCTACTAAATCCAAAACTCATCGAAAATTCATGAAACTGGCACGCGATCATGGAGTGTCATCAACATGCCATGGTAATTTTTTCCCATTTTGGGCAAGTTTGGGTATTTACTTCTCACAAACCACAGCTTCTCACAACAAGCATGATGGTTTTGGTAGGGAACGCCCCACCTTTGGGGACGAAACGATATCCATTGCCTCTTATTGCTTTCAAAAAATTTCTCTTGTCAACATAGAACAACATGAGTGTTGTGTTATTTTTTGTGATTTTTCGGCGTTCGTTTCGACATTTTTATGCATTAAGTGAGTTTTCATTGCATTTATGTGCATAATTCGAATTTGAACTACATGCACATGCTCCAATGCATATAAATTGGTTGAAAAATCACACTTTTGTCCTTGGGTGCATTCTTAGGTCCCATGCAAGAAATGGGAATGAATGTCAAACACCTTGCCACTGTCACTTGGCCACAAACACTAAGATACCTGGTTTTTAAATTCTAGTAAATCCAAAACTCTTGTGAAATTCATGAAACATGGCATGCTATCATGGAGCAGCATCAACATGATGCGGTAAATTTTTTCACCCATTTGGGGCAGGTTTGGGTATATGCTTCTCACAAACCAGAGCTTCTCACAGCAAGCATGATGGTTTCGATAGGGACCGCTCCAGCTTTGGGGACGAAACAATATCCATTGCCTGTTATTCCTTTCAAAAATTTTCTAGTGTCAACATAGAACAACCTGAGTGTTGTGTTTTTTTGTGATTTTTCGGGGTTTTTTTGGACATTTTTATGCATTAAGTGAGTTTTCAATGCATTTCTGTGCATAATTCCAATTTGAACTACATGCATATGCTCCAATGCATATAAATTGGGAACGTCTCACTTTTGGGGACGAAACGATATCCATTGCCTCTTATTGCTTCCAAAAATTTTCTCATGTCAACATAGAACGACAGGAGTGTTGTGTCAATTTTTTTGATTTTTGGGGTTCGATTGGACATTCCAATTTGAACTACGTGAACATGCTCCAGTGCATATAAATTGGTTGAAAAATCAAATTTGTGTCCTTGGGTGCATGCTTAGGTCCCATGCAGGAAATGGGAATGAATTTCTAACACCAGGGCACCGTTGATTGGTGGCAAAACATTGAGATGCCTGGTTTCCATATTCTAGTAAATCCAAAACTCGTCTGAAATTCATGAAACTTGGCATGCTATCTTGGAGTGGCATGAACATGTCATGGTAAAATTTTTGTCCCATATAGGCAGGTTTGGGTATATGCTTCTCACAAACCAGAGCTTCTCCCAACAAGCATGATGGTTTCGGTAGGGAACGTCCCACCTTTGGGGATGAAACGATATCCATTGCCTCTTATTGCTTTCAAATTTTTCGGGGTTCGTGTCAACATAGAACAACATGAGTGTTATGTCAATTATAGTGATTTTTCGGGGTTCGTTTGGACATTTTTATGCATGAACTTTTCAATGCATTTATGTGCATAATTCAATTTTGAACTACATGCACATGCTCCAATGCATATAAATTGGTTGAGAAATCAAATATTTGTCCTTGGGTGCATGCTTAGGTCCCATGCAAGAAATGGGAATGAATGTCAAACACCCTACCACTGTCACTTAGCCACAAACATAGAGATACCTGGTTTAGTAAATCTAAAAATCGTCTAAAATTCATGAAACTTGGCATGCTATCATGGAGGGGCATCAACATGTCGTGGTAAATTTTTTGTCCAATTTGGGGCAGGTTTGGGTATATGCTTCTCACAAACAAGAACTTCTCACAACAAGAATGATGGTTTCGGTAGGGAATGCCCCACCTTTGGGGACGAAACAATATCCATTGCCTCTTATTGCTTTCAAAAAAAATCTCATGTAAACATATATCAACAGAAGTCTTTTGTTATTTTTTGTGATTTTTCGCGGTTTGTTTGGACATTTTTATGAATTAAGTGAGTTTTAAATGCATTTATGTGCATAATTCAAATTTGAACTACATGCACATGCTCCAGTGCATATAAATTGGTTGAGAAATCAAACCTTTGTCGGGTGCATGCTTAGGTCCCATGCAAAAAATTGGAATGAATGTCAAACACCCTGCCACCATCACTCATCCGCAAACATTGAGATACCGGGTTTTTAAATTCTAGTACATCCAAAACTTGTCTGAAATTCATGAAACGTGGCATGCTATCATGGAGAAGCATCTACATGCCGTGGTAAATTTTTTGTCCCATTTGGGGCATGTTTGGGTATATGCTTCTCTCAAACCAGAGCTTCTCTCAACAAGCATGATAGTTTCAGTAAGGAAGGCCCCACCTTTGGGGACGAAACGATATCCATTGCCTCTTATTGCTTTCAAAAAATTTCTCGTGTCAACATAGAACAACAGGAGTGTCGTGTTATTTTTTGTGACTTTTCTGGGTTCGTTTGGACATTTTTATGCATTAAGTGAGTTTTCAATGCATTTATGTGCATAATTGAAATTTGAACTACATGCACATGCTACAGTCCATATTAAATTGGTTTAAAAGTCAAATCTTTTGTCCATGGGTGCATGCTTAGGTCCCATGCAAGAAATCAGAATGAATGTCAAACACCCTGCCACCGTCACTCGACCGCAAACATTGTGATACCTGGTTTTTGAATTCTAGTAAATCCACAAGCTGTCTGAAAGTCATGAAACTTGGCATCCTATGATGGAGCGGCATCAACATGCCGTGGTATATTTTTTGTCCCATTTGGGGCAGGTTTGGGTATATGCTTCTCACAAACCAGAGCTTCTCACAACAAGCATAATGGTTTCGGTAGGGAACGCCCCACCTTTGGGGAAAAAACGATATCCATTGCTTCTTATTGCTTTAAAAAATTTCTCATGTCAACATAGAACAACAGCAGTGTTGTGTTATTTTTGGTCATTTTTCGGGGTTTGTTTGGACATTTTTATGCATTAAGTGAGTTTTCAATGCATTTCTGTGCATAATTCCAATTTGAACTACATGCACATGCTCCGGTGCATATAAATTGGTTGAAAAATCAAATCTGTGTCCTTGGGTGCATGCTTAGGTCTCATGCAAGAAATCGGAATGAATGTCAAACACCCTGCCACCGTCACTCGGCCGCAAACATTGAGATACCTGGTTTCTAAATTCTAGTAAATCCAAAACTTGTCTGAAATTAATGAAACTTGGCATGCTATCATGGAGCGGCATCAACATGCCATGGTAATTTTTTTGTCCCATTTGGGGCAGGTTTGGGTATATGCTTCTCACAACAAGCATGATGGTTTTGGTAGGGAACGTCCCACCTTTAGGGACGAAACGATATCCATTTCCTCTTATTGCTTCCAAAATGTTCTCGTGTCAACATAGATCAACATGAGTGTTGTGTCAATTGTTATGATTTTTCGTGGTTTGTTTGGACATTTTTATGCATTAACTGACTTTTCAATGCATTTGTGTGCATAATTCAAATTTGAACTACATGCACATGCTCCAGCGCATATAAATTGGTTGAGAAATCAAATCTTTGTCCTTGGGTGCATGCTTAGGTACCATGCAAGAAATGGGAGTGTATGTCAAACACCCTGCCACCATCACTCGTTCGCAAACAATGAGATACCTCGTTTTTTAATTCTCGTAAATCCAAAACTCGTCTAAAATTCATGAAACTTGGCATGCTATCATGGAGGGGCATGAACATGCCATGGTAATTTTTTTGTCCAACTTGGGGCAGGTTTGGGTATATGCTTCTCACAAACGAGAGCTTCTCACAGCAAGCATGATGGTTTCGGTAGGGAATGCCCCACCTTTGGGGATGAAACGATATCCATTGCCTCTTATTGCTTTCAAAAAATTTCTCATGTCACCATAGAACAACATAAGTCTTTTGTTCTTTTTAATGATTTTTTGCAGTTTGTTTGGACATTTTTATGAATTAAGTGAGTTTTCAATGCATTTATGTGCATAATTCCAATTTGAACTACATGCACATGCTCCAGTGCATACAAATTGGTTCAAAAATCAAATCTGTGTCCTTGGGTGCATCCCTAGGTCCCATGCAAGAAATGGGAATGAATACCAAACATACTGCCACTGTCAATCGGCCACAAACATTGAGATACCTAGTTTTTAAATTCTAGTAAATTCACAACTCATCTGAAATTCATGAAACTTCGCATGCTATCATGCAGCGGCATCAACATGCTGTGGTAAATTTGTTGTCCCATTTGGGGCAGGTTTGGGTGTATGCTTCTCACAAACCAGAGCTTCTCACAACAAGCATGATGGTTTCGGTAGGGAAGGTCCCACCTTTGAAGACGAAACGATATCCATTGCCTCTTATTGCATCCAAAAGTTTTGTCGTGTCAACATAGAACAACAGGAGTATTTTGTCAATTATTGTGATTTTTCGGGGTTCGTTTGGACATTTTTATGTATTAACAGACTTTTCAATGCATTTATGTGCATAATTCAAATTTGAACTACATGCACATGCTCCAGTGCATATAAATTGGTTGAGAAATCAAACATTTGTCCTTGGGTGCATGCTTAGGTCCCATGCATAAAATGGGAATGAATGTCAAACACCCCGCCACCATCACTCGTCCGTAAACATTGAGAAACCTGATTTTTAAATTCTAGTAAATACAAAACTTGTCTGAAATTCATGAAACATGGCATGCTATCATGGAGCAGCATCTACATGCCGTGGTAAATTTTTTGTCCCATTTGGTGCATGTTTGGATATATGCTTCTCACAAACCAGAGCTTCTCACAAAAAGCATGATGGTTTCAGTAGGGAAGGCCCCACCTTTGGGGACGAAACATTATCCATTGCCTCTTATTGCTTTCAAACATTTTCTCGTGTCAACATAGAACAACAGGAGTGTTGTGTTATTTTCTGTGATTTTTCGGGGTTCGTTTGGACATTTTATGCATTAAGTGAGTTTTCAATGCATTTATGTGCATAATTCAAATTTGAACTACAAGCACATGCTCTAGTGCATATAAACTAGTTGAAAAATCAAATTTGTGTCCTTGGGTGCATGCTTAGTTCCCATGCAAGAAATGGGAATGAATTTCAAATACTATGGCACATGCTCCAGTGCATATAAATTGGTTGAGAAATCAAACCTTTCTTGGGTGCATGATTAGGTCCCATTCAAAAAATTGGAATGAATGTCAAACACCCTGCCACCATCACTCGTCTGCAAACATTGAGATACTAGGTTTTTAAATTCTAGTAAATCCAAAACTTGTCTGAAATTCATGAAACGTGGCATGCTATCATGGAGCAGCATCTACATGCCGTGGTCAATTTTTTGTCCCATTTTGTGCATGTTTGTGTATATGCTTCTCTCAAACCAGAGCTTCTCACAACAATCATGATGGTTTCAGTAAGGAAGGCCCCACCTTTGGGGACGAAACGATATCCATTGCCTCTTATTGCTTTCAAAAATTTTCTCGTGTCAACATAGAACAACAGGAGTGTCGTGTTATTTTTTGTGATTTTTCGGGGTTCGTTTGGACATTTTTATGCATTAAGTGAGTTTTCAATGCATTTATGTGCATAATTCAAATTTGAACTACATGCACATGCTACAGTCCATATAAAATTGGTTTAAAAGTCAAATCTTTTGTCCATGGGTGCATGCTTAGGTCCCATGCAAGAAATCAGAAAGAATGTCAAACACCCTGCCACCGTCACTCGTCCACAAACAATGTGATACCTGGTTTTTGAATTCTAGTAAATCCACAAGCTGTCTGAAATTCATGAAACTTGGCATGCTATGATGGAGCGGCATCAACATGCCGTGGTATATTTTTTGTCCCATTTGGGGCAGGTTTGGGTATATGCTTCTCACAAACCAGAGCTTCTCACAACAAGCATGATGGTTTCGGTAGGGAACGCCCCACCTTTGGGGACAAAAGGATATCCACTGCTTCTTATTGCTTTCAAAAAAATTCTCATGTCAACATAGAACAACAGGAGTGTTGTGTTATTTCTTGTCATTTTTCGGGGTTCGTTTGGACATTTTTATGCATTAAGTGAGTTTTCAATGCATTTATGTGCATAATTCCAATTTGAACTACATGCACATGCTCCGGTGCATATAAATTGGTTGAAAAATCAAATATGTGTCCTTGGGTGCATGCTTAGGTCTCATGCAAGAAATCGGAATGAATGTCAAACACCCTACCACCGTCACTCAGCCGCAAACATTGAGATACCTGGTTTAAATTCGAGTAAATCCAAAACTCGTCTGAAATTAATGAAACTTGGCATGCTATCATGGAGCGGCATCAACATGCCATGGTAATTTTTTTGTCCCATTTGGGGCGGGTTTGGGTATATGCTTCTCGCAACAAGCATGACGGTTTCGATAGGGAACGTCCCACCTTTAGGGACGAAATGGTATGCATTTCCTCTTATTGCTTCCAAAATGTTCTCATGTCAAGATAGATCAACATGAGTGTTGTGTCAATTTTTATGATTTTTCATTGTTTGTTTGGACATTTTTATGCATTAACTGACTTTTCAATTCATTTGTGTGCATAATTCAAATTTGAACTACATGCACATGCTCCAGCGCATATAAATTGGTTGAGAAATCAAATCTTTGTCCTTGGGTGCATGCTTAGGTACCATGCAAGAAATGGGAGTGTATGTCAAACACCCTGCCACCATCACTCTTCCGCAAACAATGAGATACCCGGTTTTTAAATTCTCGTAAATCCAAAACTCGTCTATAATTCATGAAACTTGGCATGCTATCATGGAGGGGCATGAACATGCCATGGTATTTTTTTTGTCCAACTTGGGGCAGGTTTGGGTATATGCTTCTCACAAACGAGGGCTTCTCACAACAAGCATGATGGTTTCGGTAGGGAATTCCCCACCTTTGGGGATGAAACGATATCCATTGCCTCTTATTGCTTTCAAAAAATTTCTCGTGTAAACATAGAACAACAGAAGTATTTTGTTCTTTTTTATGATTTTTCACGGTTTGTTTGGGCATTTTTATGAATTAAGTGAGTTTTCAATGCATTTATGTGCATAATTCCAATTTGAACTACATGCACATGCTCCAGTGCATACAAATTGGTTGAAAAATCAAATCTATGTCCTTGGGTGCATCCTTAGGTCCCATGCAAGAAATGTGAATGAATATCAAACACCCTACCACTGTCAATCGGCCGCAAATATTGAGATACCTAGTTTTTAAATTCTAGTAAATCCAAAACTCATCTGAAATTCATGAAACTTCGCATGCTATCATGCAGCAGCATCAACATGTTGTGTTAAATTTGTTGTCCCATTTGGGGCAGGTTTGGGTGTATGCTTCTCACAAACCAGAGCTTCTCACAACAAGCATGATGGTTTCGGTAGGGAAGGTCCCACCTTTGAAGACGAAACGATATCCATTGCCTCTTATTGCATCCAAAAGTTTTCTCGTGTCTACATAGAACAACAGGAGTGTTTTGTCAATTATTGTGATTTTTTGGGGTTCGTTTGGACATTTTTATGTATTAACAGACTTTTCAATGCATTTATGTGCATAATTCAAATTTGAACTACATGCACATGCTCCAGTGCATATAAATTGGTTGAGAAATCAAACATTTGTCCTTGGGTGCATGCTTAGGTCCCATGCATAAAATGGGAATGAATGTCAAACACCCTGCCACCATCACTCGTCTGTAAACATTGAGAAACCTGGTTCTTAAATTCTAGTAAATACAAAACTTGTCTGAAATTCATGAAACATGGCATGCTATCATGGAGCAGCATCTACATGCCATGGTAAATTTTTTGTCCCATTTGGTGCATGTTTGGGTATATGCTTCTCACAAACCAAAGCTTCTCAAAACAAGCATGATGGTTTCAGTAGGGAAGGCCCCACCTTTGGGGACGAAACGATATCCATTGCCTCTTATTGCTTTCAAACATTTTCTCGTGTCAACATAGAACAACAGGAGTGTTGTGTTATTTTTTTCATTTTTTGGGTTCGTTTGGACATTTTTATGCATTAAGTGAGTTTTCAATGCATTTATGTGCATAATTCCAATTTAAACTACATGCACATGCTCCTCTGCTTATAAATTGGTTGAAAAATCAAATTTGTGTCCTTGGGTGCATGCTTAGGCCCCATGCAAGAAATGGGAA
The DNA here is from genome assembly GCF_018294505.1 of Triticum aestivum. Classification (NCBI taxonomy): domain Eukaryota; kingdom Viridiplantae; phylum Streptophyta; class Magnoliopsida; order Poales; family Poaceae; genus Triticum; species Triticum aestivum. Next base: position 341,522,942 of record NC_057809.1, read on the forward strand.
TGAATGTCAAACACCCTGCCACTGTCACTCAGCCGCAAACATTGAGATACCTGGTATTTAAATTCTAGTAAATCCAAAACTCGTCTGAAATTCATGAAACTTGGCATGCTATCATGGAGCGGCATCAACATGCCATGGTAATTTTTTTGTCCTATTTGGGGCAGGTTTGGGTATACGCTTCTCACAAACTAGAGCTTCTCACAACAAGCATGACGGTTTCGGTGGGGAACGTCCCACCTTTGGGGACGAAACGATATCCATTGCCTCTTATTGCTTCCAAAAATTTTCTCGTGTCAACATAGAACAACATGAGTGTTGTGTCAATTTTTGTGATTTACGGGGTTCGTTTGGACATTTTTATGCAGTAACTAAGTTTTAAATGCATTTATGTGCATATATAATTCAAATTTGAACTACATGCACATGCTCCAGTGCATATAAATTGGTTGTAAAATCAAATATGTGTCCTTGGATGCATGCATATGTCCCATGCAAGAAATGGGAATGAATTTCAAATACTAGGGTAGGTTTGGGTATATTCCTCTCACAAACCAGAGCTTCTAACAACAAGCATGATGGTGTCGGTAGGGAACGTCCCATCTTTTGGGACGAAATGATATCCATTGCCTCTTATTGCTTTCAATTTTTTCTTGTGTCAACATATAACAACAGGAGTGTTGTGTCAATTTTTGTTATTTTTCGGGGTTTGTTTGGACATTTTTATGCATCAACTGAGTTTTCAATGCATTTATGTGCATAATTCAAATTTGAAGTACATGCACATGCTCCAGTGCATATAAATTGGTTGAGAAATCATATTTTGTCCTTGGGTGCATGCTTAGGTCGCATGCAAGAAATGGGAATGAATTTCAAACACCAGGGCACCGTTGATTGCCGGCAAAACATTGAGATACCTTGTTTTTAAATTCTAGTAAATCCAAAATTCGTCCGATGAGCAGGTTCACCGGAAGCATGCGATATGTTCAATGCAGGATTTGTGCATCTCTTCAAAGCAAATGATTCAGTGAAGCAGTAAAGTGGCAGAAAAGAAACCAAAAAATATATGTGCTGCCACACACCCCATGAGCCGTGCGAGTAGGCGTGAGTTGATGGGATGCATGCAAGAATTCCGCCGCGCAGGCAGATGTGGAGGCATGCGTGCAGGTGTGTGAATTGATGGCGAGGCATGCGATTCGCTGTGTGAAATGATGGTAGGAATGGCAGACGTCGGCCGCGCAGGCTCACCGGGAGGCGAGACAACTTTTGAGCGCAGCTTGCCTCGCTCCCACGGGTCCGTATTAATTATGCGCCCGAGCCGCCGGCCATAATAGGCGGCCGCACCCCCGGTCCACGGTGGTCACCAATGTCTGGACTCTGCAGTGTATGTCGATGCCGCCGAAGTGCACAATCGGAAGGAGTGGCGACGCTGGGGCTCGTGAAGCACCCGCACAATGCGTGAAGCTGGCCACATATGTTTCCGTTGCCGCCGACGAGGTCTCGCGCGGGCAGCAGAACGACCTTGACTTCGACGGTGCCGTCATGCCCCCCCCCCCCAGCCGAAGCCGGAGGACAACAACAACTCCGGCAACAACTGCGACTCCGACAGAAAACCGGTTAGTCATCTATATACCCATTTGTGAGGCAAACATGTTAGATGCATGTAGTGTATTGATTATTTAAATGTTATCCGTATAGAGTTAGTGATTAATTGTTTGTTCTGTCCAAATGATTTTTTTGTAATAATCTAATTACGGTTAGTTTGCATGCTAATAATTCATGGCTAGATCTTGAGAATTGATTTTGAATGTCCTATATATATGTTTGTGCCTTTTTTTCTTCCTGTTCTTGAGAATTGATTTCGAATTTCCTACATGTTATGCCATTTTTTCAGATTGGTGTGCACACAGATGAGGCACCGACCAGCGCCGCGGCCGGATGTAGATCTTGGACCCGGCTATGCGTCAAGAAGCGCCCCCCTGGACCTGAGGAACTAGTAGAATCTTTGGCGGACCGCATTAGCGATCTTCATGATGTAATCCTTGGGGAGATCATCTCCCTTCTCCCCAGCAAGGATGGCTGCCATGCACAAGTCCTCGCATCTCAGTGGCGCACTCTGTGGCGCACCATGCCTCTTAAGCTTGACTGTCGTCATCTATCTGTCGATGATGATTCTGAACTCCCCGGATCCATCATCATCTCCTCCCACGAGGGCTCTGTTCAACGCATCTGCATCCCAGCATGCTACCTGCTGGACATACCCTGCATGGTGGCTGCCTGGCTGACATCCCGTCAATTCGATAAACTCGAGCAGCTTGAGTTCTACCATGACTATGTATGTAACAAAGCACGAACCGATGTATATGTGCCCTCACCACCGATGTCCATCATTTGGTTTTGCTCCCCTCTCCACACCGCAACCTTTTCCCGGTGCCATCTAGCACACAATATGGTACAAATGCTTCGACCCCCACTACTAAAAAACTTGCGCTTGTGGTGGTTGATCTGTCGGAGGCTGCAGTGCACAACATCATCCACTCCAGCTGCCCTACCTGGAATGCTTGCTGCTTGTTTTTGCAATGGAAATTTGTATCCATTGTCTCAAAATAAAGTCGCCCACCTTGTAAGCATGGGAATTTGTTTTTTTGGACATGATCTCATCATCGAAGATGCCCCTTCACTTCAAGGTTGCTCCTTGATTCTGGCATAGTACCTTCGCAAATAACTATAGTCTCTACGCCTAAACTGGAGACCTTGGGTGCAATTCGTAATCCTTTTAGATGGTTCAAGATGGTGTTTGGCTCCACATAACTTTTGTAATCTGCCTTTTTCATTTGTGCGCATAAGTTAAGTATCATCTTGGAATACACCTTTGGTCCTAATATTATGTTCTATGCTCAATGAAGAGCTTGTCCATCGTATCAGTGGTGATGGATTCTGTCAAAACCTTACATATCAGTATGTGGTGTTTTGATCTGAACATGATTATTGGCTTGATGCAATGCTTTCCATGTCTTGAGAATTTGTATATAATGGTGATGATTTCACGCACATTGAAAGCCCATATATAATGTACTATAAATAATCTTTGAGCTATCACTCTTTCAACATAATCTTTTTAGACATTAACTGTCTTCAATTTTCATCTCTATTTAGCCACTAACACATGTAGAAAAAGGTATAACCAATCGATTGTTCAAGAAGCACCGGGATTTTCTCAGATCTCATGACATTTGTTTGAAGACAGTAACACTGGAAGGATATGCATCCAACAATGCAAACACTAGCTTTGTCACAGTCTTCATGTTGAATGCGAGGGCACTATTGTCCGTGAGGATTAAGTTTTTGGACAAGAAATTTCTTACGGCTCTATGTGTTGAGCAACATAAAAAGAAGTTTTAGGTGGACCTAAGGGATTCTGATCGTGCTCGGCTTCTATTTACAACAGCTTGTCATCATGTACCAGTAGAATTTGAGGCCGAAGATCTTGATTTTATGGAACAGACCGATCCATTTGATTGTGACTGCCGAAAACTTTGGTTGAGTTAGATGTCATTGTCCTGTTCAATCTGTATTTTGTCTAAACCTGATGAGCAATTAATCCTCGTGCTTTTGTATTTTTTTAAGATAGGGTTAGATATTGTTTCCCTTTTCAACTCGGTTTTGACCCATATTTTATTTCATACTAGACCAATGGCTTGCCATTTCTTTCATTAAGACATAAATATTATAAACATAGGGAAAGAACATCACTCTTGCGGGATCCTCGAGATCTTTCTTCATTACCAAACCCGCAAGTTCTTAGCGCCCACCAGCGCCCACAAACATATTTTCAGCTAGCACACCAAATGAGTTGTAATTCTTTATAAGAAAAGTTACATGGTAGTGACAGATTTTGATTTTTCATTTGGGACCCATGAGGAAAAAGTGTCAGATTACGGGTTCCGGCAAACCCTTGAGGTTCGAACACTGGGGCGCGCATGAAGATCTCTCTCCCCCTAGCTCACACTCTCGCCACGATCTCATAGCCTAGCATGCCGAACACGAGGAACAAGGGACACAAGAGTTTATACTGGTCCGGGCCACCATTGCGGTGTAATACCCTACTCCAGTGTGGTGTGGTGGATTGCCTTGCAGGCTACGGATGAACAAGTACAAGGGAAGAACAGCCTCCAGAGGAGAGGTGTTCTTGAGCTCTGTGAGCTTGTGTGTGTGGGCATGGTCTCATTTTTCTCCCCCTTCTATGGTGGTGGCTATCCCTATTTATAGAGGCCCTGGTCCTCTTCCCAAATATTAGGCGGGAAGGGATCCCACAAGGGCCAATTTGACAAAGGCTCTGGTGGTGACACCGTCGTGGGCTCCGCGATGACCTTTGTCCTGCCGCCCTGCTGGTCTTGGTCTCGTTGCACCGATATGGAAACCTTTGCCTAATGCCTTAGGACTCCTCGTCTGCGCCTGGCCCTTTAGAACCAAGGAGGCAACTGGTACTCTGCGCCTGGTGGCGCCCGCCTGGCCTTGTTCGTCACGGCTCACATCACGAGAACCTCACGAGGTGCCCCTCCCCTTGATCTCCCTGCTCCTCACGAGCCAGCCAAGTGAGGCTGCCCCTGAGGAGGTCTTGTGTCATCCGCCTCGCAAGGATTGGCCCCTCGCGAGGGTCTTGAGTGTTTTCTGATGAAGATGGGCCATACCAGGCCACTGGATGAGCCACGCACTGGGCCCCAGGCAGGCAAGTCTGGGTACCCCCGTTCCCAGGATGCCGACAGTAGCCCCCAGGCCCAAGGCGCGCTCATACTTGGCTTCGCGGCGAAGCCAAGGGTCAAGTGCAGAGCACGGCGGGCCCCAACAACCTGTGGCCTCGATCGACACATGGCGACTGACGCGACGTAGGCGCCTCCACTTCCCCACGCGGCCTCGATTTCCGCCTGGCTAGGCAACCACTATTGCCTTCGTAGCTCTGCCTCCTTTACAGGCAGCACTCTCTGCCGCTCCCTCATCTTCCGGAAGGCAGCGGATCTCTTCCCTCGGTCCAGTCTGACACCAACTCTCCCTGCCGCCATGGCACCAAGACAGCAGAAGAAGGGAAAGAAGGAGCCCCGTACCTCGGCCCCCATGATGCCGGTCTTCGAGCCCGCCATAGAGCGGTCGGTGGTGCTCAACCAAGAGGTGATGGGCAAGGTGCGCCCGGCGCTTGCCGCCAATTTCAATGAGTGGGGGGCGACAGTGGCCTGGCCTGCTTCTTGCGCCGAAGTTGACAGGATGGCCACCGATGTCCCCATCCATCTCCATGCGCTCTAGGCAGGCTTGATTCCCCCCTTCTCCAATTTCTTCAATGCGGTGCTCTCACATTACTAGATCAACGCGCCACATCTCGATCCCCAATCCATCATCCTCCTTGCTGTATTCGCCTTCGTCTATGAAACCATGGTGGGCATTGCCCCTTCCATGTCCTGCTTCACCACTTCTTCTCGCTGCACCTCACATATCCTCTCCAGCACTCAGGGTGTGTATCCCTTCAGGCCGTCGCGGCGATAGCCGGTTCGGGGATCGACTTCAAGCTCTCGCCGGTCGTCGGAGGCTTCAGGAAGAGGTGGGTGTTTGTGGACATTGGCGTGCGCAGCCCACTACTGCTGCTCCCCCGGATTCCAGCCACTCCGAGCTCCGGTTGGGGGCACGCGAAGCTCACCGATCAGCGGCTCGCCCATGTTTGGCTCCGCTTGCCAGGCTGAAGGACCTCAGAGTGACGATGCCCATAGTGGTGAAGGAGTTCATCCGGTGTCACATCGCTCCGCTTTAGCGCCACTCTCGGCAAATGTGGACCTTCTCTGGCTATGGGGACCGCATGAGGCTTCAGGCTCCGGCTCTTCCTCCTGAGGCACGGCGCACGATGCTCGAGATCCTGATGGGCGACCCGATGCCAGCCAAACTACCAAAGGAGGGTTGTCTTTTGTACTACTGCTCGAACAAGGTGGAGTTCATTAAGAAGATGCTCCTCTTTGATGAATGGGGACCACTCCTAGTTGGCCTTGAAGGGCCTCGCGAGAGCCCTGTCTTCATGCCCCCCCGCCTGCCGCGAGCATGATGCCCGCCCCCGGAGCGGGCGCAGGGGGGCGGGCGCTATCGAGCGATGGCGGCGCTACTGCTAAGGAACTGGCACCACTCGGGGTTCCTGAGGTGCCGTCCCCCGGGACCTTGGAGAGTCGTCCTGAGGAAGCGGCCTGGGGGACGATGCAGTCCAATGCTCGCATGGCCGGAGCCGCCGAGGCCCTGGTGAACTGCCATGAGGCGAGTACCGAGGTCTCCCTGCGGTCCAGCACCCCTGAGGTCGCCTCCTCAGGAGTCACACCATCTGTGCTCGGTCTTGGTGACCACGCCCAGGGCTTCATCCGCGCTCCACAAGAGGAAGGGCTCTCCAAGCTGCAATGGTGACGCCTACCGGCCATTGAAGTAGAGGAAGTACATTGCTATTGACGAGTGAGTACCTTATCTTTGTAATTTGTTGAGTACCGCTTCCCCTCCTGACTGTGGTTCCTCAGGGTCCCTTCTGCTAAGGTGACGAATTCTCCTGAGAAGCAACCTCCTCCTGCCTTGAGTCCTCTGCTAACCTTGACCGCCCCAAGCCAGCCGACACAGTTGGCGTGAGGTCGGCCAGAGAGGCAAGCACGCCGGCTTGGCGTCTCGACCCCGTGTTCTTGCTGTCCGTCCTTTGTGGCCTTTCCTGGGATGCAAGAAGTGTGCCAAGGGCTCCTCCTCTGGTTATTGATCGCGACTGGGTGGCCTCGGCTCTGGCCTCTCCTTCGGCTAACGAGCCTCTGCCCCTCCAGGCCCCCGACGGGGCCCGAAGGACGACTGGAAAGGTGCCAGCCTCCAGCCCCCTGATGGGAGGAGGCGAGCCACCTCTAACCTCTTCAACGACTCCCGGAGTGGAGGATAGACCCGGTCGTGCTTTCGAGCTTTCGCGCAGGCAGGGTGCTATCCGTCACGAGCTCTTCCAAGAAGCAATGGGTGCTCTAAGCCGACTTGGGGAAGAGCTCGTGGACATGGACGCCCGCCTTGAAACTGAGGGTCTTCGGCTAGTGGATGAATGGCGTTAATTGAAGGTGGCCATCAACCTCGGGCGCCTCCAGCGTGAGCACGCCAATGCAAAAGCGGAGGCATCCCTCACAACCTCGTGCGAGGCCAGCTCCCAAGCCTTGGAGGAGGCCAGGGAGGCAGACCACCGCTACGAGGTCGCCGAGAAGCGCAGGAAGGAGCTCCAGGCCCTGAATGCCTCCCTGGAGCAGCAAGTGGAGACACGTAGAGCTGCCTTGGCATCAATGATGGGGGCACTGTCCGACGAGGAGAAGATCTTGAAGCACGATGAAGCGCTAATGCTGGAGGCCACAAAGCGCGGCCTCGAGCTTGAGTGGTTGGAGACGAGGGTGCGTCAGGTTGCTCGGGCGGAAGAAACCGCCAGCAAGCGCGAGGCCGGGATCCAGGAGGAAGTGGACCATAGGGTGGCAGAGGCTCGCGCTTGATATGTCTCCGTCGTATCTATAAATTTCGATTGTTCCACGCCAATATTCCACAACTTTCATATACTTTTGGCAACTTTTTATACTATTTTTGGGACTAACATATTGACCCAGTGCCCAGTGCCAGTTCCTGTTTGTTGCATGTTTTTTGTTTCACAGAGAATCCATATCAAACAGAGTCCAAATGGGATAAAAACTGAAGCAGATTTTTTTTGGAATATATGTGATTTTTAGGAAGAAGAATCAATGTGGGACGATGCCCGAGGGGGCCACGAGGCAGGGGGCGCGCCCCAGGGGTCAGGCGCGCCCTAGGCCCTCGTGGCCACCCCGTAAGGCGGTTGGTACCCTTATTTCGCCGCAAGAAAGCTAATATCCGAATAAAAATTGTGTCCAAAATTCAGCCCAATTGGAGTACAGATCTCTAGGAATTTAAGAAACGATGAAAGGCAGAATCAGGGAACACAAAAACAGAGAGAGAAAAAGAGACAGATCCAATCTCGGAGGGTCTCTCACCCCTCCACCACCATGGAGGCGATGGACCATAGGGGAAACCCTTCTCCCATCTAGGGAGAAGGTCAAGCAAGAAGAAGAAGGGGAGCTCTCTCCCCCTCTGTCCCGGTGGCGTCGGAACGCCGCCGGGGCCATCATCATCACCACAATCTACACCAACAACTTCACCACCGCCATCACCAACTCTTCCCCCCTCTATGCACTGGTGTAACCCCTATTTTACCTGCTTTAATCTCTACTTAAACATGCTGCTCAATGCTATATATTGCTTCCCAATGATGTATGGCAATCCTATGATGTTTGAGCAGATCCGGTTTGTCCTATGGGTTTATTGATGATCGTGATTGGTTTGAGTTGCATGTTTTTATTATAGGTGCTGTCCTATGGTGCTCTCCATGTCGCGCAAGCATGAGGGATCCCCGCTGTAGGGTTTGCAATATGTTCAGGATTTGCTTATGGTGGGTGGCATGAGTGGTAGAAACACAGACCCGAGTAAGTAGGTTGTTTGCACATGGGAATAAAGAGGACTTGATACTTTAATGCTATGGTTGGGTTTTACCTAAATGATCTTTAGTAGTTGCGGATGCTTGCTAGAGTTCCAATCATAAGTGCATATGATCCAAGAAGAGAAAGTATTTTAGCTTATGCCTCTCCCTCAAATAAAATTGCAATAATGATTACCGGTCTAGTTATCGATTGCATAGGGACAAATAACTTTCTTGTGTGACAACAAGCTCTCTACTAAAACTAATTTAGTTGTGTCTTTATTGAAACAGCCCCTACTTTTTATTTACGTGCTCTTTATTATCTTGCAAACAATCCAACAACACCTACAAAGTACTTCTAGGTAAAGTGAACGTCAAGCGTGCGTAGAGTTGTATCGGTGGTTAATAGAACTTGAGGGAATATTTGTTCTACCTTTAGCTCCTCGTTGGGTTCGACACTCTTACTTATCGAAAGAGGCTACAATTTATCCCCTATACATGTGGGTTATCAAGACCTTTTTCAGGCACCGTTGCCTTCGAGTTATAGCGTGGGGTGAATATTCTCATGTGTGCTTGTTTGCTTTATCACTAAGTAATTTTTATTTGCTGTTCTAAGTTGTTCTCTATCTTTAGTTATGGATATGGAACACGAAATAAAAAAATTAGGTTTGCTTGCTACTCATGGAGATGGGGAACCTTCTAAAATCCTCGATGCTCATTATGTGAAAGATATTATGTACTACTTTGATAATCCTGAGAAAACCTCATTCAACTTTATAATGGTTGTAACGTTCGATCAACGTGAATACTTTAGGGATTATCGCTTGACTCAAAAATGGAAACTATTATCGGATCAAATTTATATGTTGCATTGGTATGCTCGGCAACTATGCTTGAGATATGATTATACTTGGTGCTCTAGGATGAAGGCTCCACACCTTCCTTTTTCATGTGAATTTAATGACGATGAAACCTTGGCTTCTTATGCTAATGGTATATACGATTATTATGATGTGGAACAAATAGAAGAATTCATTGCTTTTATGGGTGCTTATGAAATTGAATCTTTGTTTAAAGAGATTGAAGATTTTGGTGATTCAGTTTATCGACCTGAAAATTTATCTATCCTTAAATATTTCTATGAGAATTATAAATACAATTATGATATCTAAGAATTTATTGAGAAAGTGTCCGCTGTCCGAGAAGAGAGTAATATTTTGCAGGAGTCTATGGAAGAAGAAATTGAAGAAACTGTGAGCTCATTGAATGAAAAAGATGATGAGGAGAGCAAAGAACAAAAGGAGGAAGACCAGATTTTCTACCCGTTCCCACCTTCTAATGAGAGTAACTCTTCAACTCATACATTGTTTAATTTCCCTTCGTGCTCACCGAAGGATGATTACTATTATGATTGTGATGATCCCGTTGATTCTTTTGAAATATCCCTTCTTGATGATGCTTGCTATGTTTGTGGCCAAGATGCCAATATGAATTATGCTTATCGAGATGAAATTGCTATAGTCCCTTATTTTAAACATGAAATTGTTGCTATTGCACCCACGCATGATAGTCCTATTATCTATTTGAATTCTCCCGACTACACTATATCAGAGAAGTTTGCCCTTATTAAGGATTATATTGATGGGTTGCGTTTCACTACTACACGTGATGATTTTGATAGATATAATATGCATGTGCCTGTTGCTCCTACTTGCAATTATTATGAGATAGGAACTACATCTCCGCCTCTCCATGTTTCCAATATGATAAAATTGCAAGAAACTGTTTATACTATGAATTGGCCTTTACTATGTGTGCATGAATTGTTCTTTTATGACATGTCGATGCATCGGAAGAGAGTTATACTTCGTCATTACATGATATATGTTCCTTTGTGCTCACTACTAAATCACAAATCATTGTTAATTAAAATTGGCTTTGATATACCTTGGGATCTGGGTGGATTCATTACTTGAGCACCTTATGCCTAGCTTAATGGCTTTAAAGAAAGCGCTGCCAGTGAGACAACCCGGAAGTTTTAGAGTGTCATTTATTTCTGTTGAATGCTTTTATATAGTTTAACAACAACAAAATAAAGAGGGGAACCCAAAACTTTTCAAAAAGGAAAGTGAAAGTGAGAGAGACAAGCATTGTTGAAGTGGGGGAGCTCCTTGAACTTTGTTCATGCTCACGGAAACTTTGTAAATCTTGGTTACAGAAACTTTTCAACAAAAGTATTTATCCCCTTGTAAAATTCCATTGTATTATAACAATAATGTGCCAAGATTTGCCTTTAGGATGTTTACATTGCTTGTTGGTTTGTGCGGTGCAAAACAGAAACTTTGGCTGTAGTGCACGATTTTACATTTTTTACTGGAACGTCAAACGGATCTGAAACTTTTTGCACCGTATTTCTATACAAAATGTTTATTTTTCATAATTGTTTCAGAATTTTGGAGTACCAAAAGTATGGTGAATGTTCAGATTACTACACACTATCATGTTTAATATAGATTCTGTTTTGATGCATAGTTTGCTTGTTTTGATGAAACTATCAATTTCTATCAGTGGTTTAAGCCATGAAGAAGTTATATTACAGTAGCTACGATGAAAAAACAAAATATTAATTGGTTTGAAACAGTACTTAGAGTAGTGATTTGCTTTATTATACTAACGGATCTTACCGAACTTTTTGTTAAGTTTTGTGTGATTGAAGTTTTCGAGTTTTGTGTGATTAAAGTTTTCAAGTTTTGGGAGAGATCGCGATTGATGAAGGAATAATGAGTGGCAAGACCCTAAGATTGGGGATGCCCGAGGCACCCCAAGGAAATATTCGAGGACTCCCAAGCAACGAAGCTTGGGGATGCCCCGGAAGGCATCCCCTCTTTCTTCTAACAATCATCGGTAATTTTACTTGGAGCTATATTTTTATTCGTCACATGATATGCATAAATCTTGGAGCATCTTTTGAATTTAGTTTTCATTTTTTTTTATCTTATGCACCATGCTGGTATGAGATAGTCCATGGTTGATTTATAGAATGCTCTTTTTACATCACTTATATGTTTTGAGTATAGCTTTATAGAATGCTTCATGTGCTTCGCTTATATCATTTGAAGTTTGGATTGCCTATTTCTTTTCACCTATAAAACATCCATTTGTAGAATGCTCCTTTGCTTCACTTATATTTGTTAGAGCATGGGCATATCCTTTGTAGAAAAATTAAACGCTTTTGTTTCACTTATATTTATTTAGAGAGATGACAGGAACTGGTCATTCACATGGTTAGTCTTAAAATCCTACATAAAACTTGTAGACCACTGAATATGATATGTTTGATTCCTTTCAATAGTTTTGTGATATAAAGATGGTGATATTAGAGTCATGCTAGTGGGTAGTTGTGGATTGTAGAAATACTTGTGTTGAAGTTTGTGACTCCTGTAGCATGCACGTATAGTGAACCATTATGTAACGAAGTTGGAGCATGAGGTATTTATTGATTGTCTTACTTATGAGTGGCGGTTGGGGACAAGAGATGGTCTTTTCCTACCAATCTATCCATGTAGGAGCATGCGCGTAGTACTTTGTTTCAATAACTAATAGATTTTTCCAATAAGTATGTGAGTTCTTTATGACTAATGTTGAGTCCATGGATTATACACACTCTCAACCTTCCATCATTGCTAGCCTCCTTGGTACCGTGCATTGCCCTTTCTCACCTCGAGAGTTGGTGCAAACTACGTCGGTGCATCCAAACCCCGTGATATGATATGCTCTGTCACACATAAGCCTCCATATATCTTGCTGAAAACAACCAACATACCTACCTATTATTGCATTTCCATTGCCATTCCGAGATATATTGCCATGCAACCTCCATTGTCATATTCTATTCCACATATTGTGCTATATCCATGGCTCACGCTCATGTATTGCGTGAAAGTTGAAAAGGTTTTTCAACATCAAAAGTATGAAACAATTGCTTGGCTTGTCATCGGGGTTGTGCATGATTTGAATATTTTGTGTGGTGAAGATGGAGCATAGCCAGACCATATGATTTTGTAGGGATAACTTTCTTTGGCCATGTTATTTTGAAAAGACATGATTGCTTTTTTATGATGATTGATGTATTATTGTCTTAATGTCAAATGATAGATTATGGCTTTGAATCACTCATTTCTTAATGTTCATGCCATGATTTGATTACATGATCAAGATTATGCTAGGTAGCATTCCACATAAAAAATTATCTTTTTTATCATTTACCTACTCGAGGACGAGCATGAAGTAAGATTGGGGATGTTGATACGTCTCCGTCGTATCTATAATTTTTGATTGTTCCATGCCAATATTCTACAACTTTCATATACTTTTGGCAAATTTTTATACTATTTTTGGGACTAACATATTGATCCAGTGCCCAGTACCAGTTCCTATTTGTTGCATGTATTTTGGTTCGCAGAAAATCCATATCAAACAGAGTCCAAACGGGATAAAAACTGATGGAGATTTTTTTGGAATATATGGGATTTTTGGGAAGAAGAATCAACGCGAGACGATGCCCGAGGGGGCCACGAGGCAGGGGGCGCGCCCGAGGGGATCAGGCACGCCCTGGGCCCTTGTGGCCACCCCATAAGGCGGTTGGTGCCCTTCTTTCGCCGCAATTAAGCTAATATCCGGATAAAAATAGTGTGCAAAATTCAGCCCAATCTGAGTTACGGATCTCCGGGAATTTAAGAAACGGTGAAAAGGCGGAATCAGGGAACGTAGAAATAGAGAGAGACAGAGAGACAAATCCAATCTCGGAGGTGCTCTCGCCCCTCCGCCGCCATGGAGGCCATGGACCAGATGGGAAACCGTTCTCCCATCTAGGGAGAAGGTCAAGGAAGAAGACGAAGAAGAAGCGGAGCTCTCTCCCCATCTCTTCCGATGGTGCTGGAACGCCGCTAGGGCCATCATCATCACCGCAATCTACACCAACAACTTCACCACTGCCATCACCAACTCTTCCCCTCTCTATGCAGCGGTCTAACCCCTCTTTAACCCGCTGTAATCTCTACTTAAAATGGTGCTCAATGCTATATATTATTTCCCAATGATGTATGGCTATCCTATGATGTTTGAGTAGATCTATTTTGTCCTATTGGTGAATTGATGATCGTGATTGGTTTAAGTTGCATGCTTTATTATTGGTGCTATCCTATGGTGCTCTCCGTGTCGCGCAAGCGTGAGGGATACCCGCTGTAGGGTTTGCAATATGTTCATGATTTGCTTATGGTTGGTGGCGTGAGTGATAGAAACACAGACCCGAGTAAGTAGGTTGTTTGCATATGGGAATAAAGAGGACTTGATACTTTAATGTTATGGTTGGGTTTTACCTTAATGATCTTTAGTAGTTGCGGATGCTTGCTAGAGTTCCAATCATAAGTGCATATGATCCAAGAAGACAAAGTATGTTAGCTTATGCCTCTCCTTCAAATAAAATTGCAATAATGATTACCGGTCTAGTTATTGATTGCCTAGGGACAAATAACTTTCTTGTGTGACAACAAGCTTTGTACTAAAACTAATTTAGTTGTGTCTTTATCTAAACAGCCCCTAATTTTTCTTTACGTGCTTTTTATTATCTTGCAAACCTATTCAACAACACCTACAAAGTACTTCTAGTTTCATACGTGTTCTAGGTAAAGAGAACGTCAAGCGTGCGTAGAGTTGTATCGGTGGTCGATAGAACTTGCGGGAATATTTGTTCCACCTTTAACTCCTCGTTGGGTTCGACACTCTTACTTATAGAAAGGTACTACAATTGATCCCCTATACTTTTGGGTTATCAAGACCTTTTTCTGGCGCCGTTGCCGGGGAGTTATAGCGTGGGGTGAATATTCTCGTGTGTGCTTGTTTACTTTATCGCTAAGTAATTTTTATTTGCTGTTCTAAGTTGTTCTCTATCGTTAGTTGTGGATATGGAACACGAAATACCAAAAAAATAGGTTTACTTGCTACTCATGGAGATGGGGAACCTCCTAAAACCCTCGATGCTCATTATGTGAAAGATATTAAGTACTACTTTGATAATCCTGAGAAAACCCCATTCAACTTTATAATGGGAGTAGTTGGATGAACGTGAATACTTTAGGGATTATCGCTTGACTCAAAAAGGGAAACTATTATGGGAACAAATTTATATATTGCATTGGTATGCTCGGCAACTATGCTTGAGATATGATTGTACTTGTTGCTCTAGGATGAAGGCTCCACACCTTCCCTTTTCATGTGAATTTAATGATGATGAAACCTTGTCTTCTTATGCTAATGGTATATATGATTATTATGATGTGGAAAAAAATAGAAGAATTCATTGCTTTTATGGGTGCTTATGGAATTGAATCTTTGTTTAAAGAGTTTGAAGATTTTGATGATTCAATTTATAGACCTAAAAATTTAGCTATCCTTAAATATTGCTATGATAATTATGAATACAATTATGATATTGATGAATTTATTGAGAAAGTCTCCGCTGTCTGAGAAGAGACTAATATTTTGCAGGAGTCTATGGAAGAAGAAATTGATGAAATTGTGATTGGATGAAAAAGATGATGAGGAGAGCAAAGAACAAAAGGAGGAAGAGCGGATTTGCTACCCGTGCCCACCTTCTAATGAGAGTAACTCTTCAACTCATACATTGTTTAATTTCCCTTCGTGCTTACTGAAGGATGATTGCTACGATGATTGTTATGATCCCGTTGATTCTTCCGAAATATCCATTTTTCATGATGCTTTCTATGCTTGTGGCCAAGATGCCAATATGAATTATGCTTATGGAGATGAACCTGCTATAGTTCCTTATGTTAAACATGAAATTGTTGCTATTGCACCCACGCATGATAGTCCTATTATCTATTTGAATTCTCCCGACTACACTATATCAGAGAAGTTTGCCCTTATTAAGGATTATATTGATGGGTTGTGTTTCACTACTACACATGATGATTTTGATATATATAATATGCATGTGCTTTCTGCTCCTACTTGCAATTATTATCAGAGAGGAACTACATCTCCGCCTCTCCATGTTTCCAATATGATAAAATTGCAAGAAATTGTTTATACTATGCATTGGCCTTTACTATGTGTGCATGAATTGTTATTTTATGACATACCGATGCATAGGAAGAGAGTTAGACTCCGTCATTACATGATATATGTTCCTTTGTACTCACTACTAAATCAAAAATCATTGTTAATTAAAATTGGCTTTGATATACCTTGGGATCCGGGTCGATTCATTACTTGAGCACCTTATGCCTACCTTAATGGCTTTAAAGAAAGCGCTGCTAGGGAGACAACCTGGAAGTATTAGAGTGTCATTTATTTCTATTGAGTGCTTTTATATAGTTTAAAAACAAAAAAATAAAGAGGGGAACCCAAAACTTTTCAAAAAGGAAAGTGAAAGTGAGAGAGACAAGCATTGTTGAAGTGGGGGAGCTCCTTGAACTTTGTTCATGCTCACGGAAACTTTGTGAATCTTGATTACAGAAAATTTTCAACAAAAATAATTGTCTCCTTGTACAATTTGTATTATAAAAATAATGTGCCAAGATTTTCCTTTAGGATGTTAACATTGCTTGTTGGTTTGTGCGGTGCAGAACAGAAACTTTGGATGTAGTGTGCGATTTTACATTTGTTACTAGAACATCAAACATATCTGAAATTTTCTGCACTATCTTTCTATACAAATTGTTTATTTTTACTAATTGTTTCAGAATTTGTGGAGTACCAGAAGTATGGTGAATGTTCAGATTACTACAAGGGGAGCTCTCTCCCCCTCACTCCCAGTGGCGCCGGAACGCCGTCGGGGCCATCATCATCACCACAATCTACTCCAACAACTTCACCACCGCCATCACCAACTCTTCACCCCTCTATGCAGCGGTGTAACCCATCTTTTACCCACTGTAATCTCTACTTAAACATGGTGCTCAACGCTATATATTATTTACCAATGATGTATGGCTATCCTATGATGTTTGAGTAGATCCGTTTTGTCCTATGGGTTAATTGATGATCGTGATTGGTTTGAGTTGCATGTTTTATTATTGGTGCTGTCGGATGGTGCTCTTCGTGTCGCGCAAGCGTGAGGGATCCCCGCTGTAGGGTTTGCAATGTGTTCATGATTTTCCTATGTTGATGATTTGCTTGTGGTGGGTGGCATGAGTTATAGAAACACAAACCCGAGTAAGTAGGTTGTTTGAATATGGGAATAAAGAGGACATGATACTTTAATGCTATGGTTGGGTTTTACCTTAATGATCTTTAGTAGTTGCTGATGCTTGCTAGAGTTCCAATCATAAGTGTATATGATCCAAGAATAGAAAGTATGTTAGCTGATGCCTCTCCCTCAAATAAAATTGCAATAATGATTACCGGACTAGTTATCGATTGCCCAGGGAAAATAACTTTCTTGTGTGACAAGAAGCTCTCTACTAAAACTAATTTAGTTGTGTCTTTATCTAAACAACCCCTACTTTTTATTTACGTGCTCTTTATTATCTTGCAAACATATCCAACAACACCTACAAAGTACTTCTAGTTTCATACTTGTTCTAGGTAATGCGAACGTCAAGCAAGCATATTTGTTCTACCTTCAGCTCCTCTTTGGGTTCGACACTCTTACTTATCGAAAGAGGCTACAATTGATCCCCTATACTTGTGGTTTATTAGTGCTAATCTTGCCAATAGGTACAACCTGACGCTGAAGCTTGTGGAAGATGAAGTTGAGGGCAGGACCACCGCCCTCAAGACAAGGTTGGCTGAGGCGGAGCAGCGCAAGAAGGCTGCTGCAACTGCCTTGATCTCCGTGCAGGCCGAGTTGGCCTCCGCCCGTGCTGAACTGGTCCCGCTTCAGTAGCGAGTTACCGCTACTGAGTCCCTAGCGCAGCCGAGCGGGGAGGAGGCGATCCACTGACAGATGTTGCAGCGCGAACACGCCCCCATGCTCCAGGACATTAGGGTGAGGGCCAATACCAGCCATCTTCGCTTCTTCACCGACATCGTGATGCGCTTGGAGGACCGGGCTGAGATGGATCGCGAGCTTGCTGAAGAAAAGAGCCGTGGCCTCCTTGGGTGCGTGTTTTCCCGCGTCTTCAACCATCTTTAGAATGATGACCCCAACTTCGACGCCACCATCACCCTAGTGCCCGGAGCTATCTGAGACAACCTGGCACGCCGTGTGGATGATAACCTGGATGCTTTGGTCAGAGCTTTCGCTTCTAATGACGATGAAGTGGTGGTCGTGGTGGATGAAGGAGACATGGTCGATGATGGTGACAACTACGCTGGCGACAACGCTAGTAGCATGTCCAGGAGCGATTCCGAAGATGCTGCGAGCGACATGTCCGATTGAGCCTGCGCTCCTTGTTTTGAACCTGCGCACAAAAGCTTGGGCATGGCCCCCGAATATGTAAGTGCATTTTGGGGAGGGAGAGCCCCTTATCTAATCAGAGTATTGTTTTATTCCCTGAGCCAGACTTAAGGCGTGCTTTTGTGAGATCTCAAGTTCCTCCGTGAGCTTCCTGCAGTAACTTACGTCAGTCTAGGTAGGCCTGAGACTATCCTTGTATTTTTCGATGTGTAGTTCTATTGAGGGGAGTCGTCCACGGGCTCGCGAGGTTTCGGGCTTCTGAGGAGCCTGCTGGTCCACCCGAGAGGGCCTTGCGAGAGACGAGCGTTAGATCACAGTGAGATCCGCGCGCATACCACGCCCAGCCCCCACTAGTGAGGCGCTCATAAGGGAGGGGCAGTAGGAGCTAGCCTCGAAACAAGGCACGGAGCCAGAAAACTCACGAAATCAACGTGAATGAGAAAAGATGCCCCCATGCTTGCCAATGAAAATACGACTGCGAGTTCAAATCCAAAAGGCGGCAAATCGAGCTACAGAAAAGTGGTTGAAACCAAATGGCCGTGTCTGGCACCTAGCTATTCTTCTTTTCTTCTCACCAGCGCGGAGCCTAGTGCTATCACTGGACGTGATCATAGTCATTGAGGGACAATGTCGACGGCCAGTGCTAAGCATGGTTCTTCAACTAGGACGTGGGCGGGTGCCCCCGAGGCCCGAGGGCGGCTCTCCGGAGACTCCGGGGCCTGTACAGCCCCACTCATTATTATGTGAGAGTGTCACGGCGGAGACCTTCACAGGCGCGAGCCTTGCTTCATATCACCAGACGAGGGCCCCGCCTTGCGCCACCCTCGACCACCGTTGGGGCGTCCGGAAACCAGGATGATGCCAAGGGGCAAAGGGGATGCTAGCGGTGCCCTCGGCGACCACGGGCCCTCTGCCGGGGGGAGGGCTCGCCGGCACCTCCCCAGCAGAGGACCTACCTCTGAGCGACGCCTTGCCCCATGGGACATGTGGGAGGGCCTTGCTCCGGACCCCTTCCGTGCAGCCCCCAGTGCGCTGCCCCTAACTGGAGTGGGGCTACCGTGTTGGCGTCGCTATTCGCCGCTGCGGCCTGGTCCACCTGCGACCCATGGTTAGCATAAGCCTGCTCCTGAGATATCAATGGTACCCTGTGGTGGTTGTCGTTGGTGTGGTCGGTGAGGCTCCTGGGTAGCTCATGGAAGGCCTTGGCTTCCAGCATCTCTCCTTCCCAGCCCGGCTCGAGGAATGTGCAGGGGTCATCCTCTCGCTTGTACTCCTGATCCACCATGCGGGGCACATAGGCTTCCTGAGCTGCCTCTCTGGAAGCTCCACCGAGGTGCCCTATGCCCCACGCCGCCGAGCCCGGTGCGCCTCCCAGGTGGCTGTAGGGTGGCGCTCGATTGGGACCGTGAGGAGCAACTCCCGCACCTCCGCCCACCAGGGGGAGGCAAGGGCGCGGCTAGATGTCCAGCCCCGCTAGGCATGCTGGCACTGGCGAGCCCTCCTGGTGCACCTGGGAGCAAGCGGGCGCAACGAGGCCCGTCATGCGACATGGCCACAACTTGAGATGTAAGTAGGGAGCAGAAAGGCGGCGTACCCCTGGGTGCAGCATCGAACAACTCGGCGACATGTTCCAGCAACACGTCGTGGCCGCTCTCCATGAGACGGCACCGCAGAGCTCCCGCGCCACCACGAGCGCGGCTCGCATGTTCGCCTGTTCCCGTCGAGTGTCTGGCGCCGTCACTACTGCGTAGCTTGAGGATCTTGCGGCGGCCCACGGACGCCGCGGTGTGAGGGTGGAAGGCATCGGTCTGCGCCGCCCGCGTCCCGCGGAATTCAGCGGTGTGCGGGCCGCCTGGAGCGCGGAGTTGAGGTCTCCTTGGGCGGATGGTGCCGCACTGACGGGCCAAGTAGCTCACTGGTCGGCGTTGGTCCTCGCGTCGCTGGACATCGAGAACGCAGGGTGTTGGCGGATCAGCTGACGGAAGAGATGCTTCAGCGCACCCTACATGGCATGCCAAATGTTGGATTACACGTTCCGACAAACCCTTGAGGTTCAAACACTGGGGTGCGCACGAAGATCTCTCTCCCCCTAGCTCACACTCTCGCCACGATCTCAAAGCCTAGCACGCCGAATCCTAGGAACAAGGGACACAAGAGTTTATACTGGTTCGGTCCACCGTTGCGGTGTAATACCCTACTCCAGTGTGGTGTGGTGGATTGCCTTGCAGGCTGCGGATGAACAAGTAAAAGGGAAGAACAACCTCCTGAGGGGAGGTGTTCTTGAGCTCTGTGAGCTTGTGTGTTTGTGTGGATGGTCTCATTTTTCTCCCCCTTCTATGGTGGTGGCTAGCCCTATTTATAGAGGCCCGGGTCCTCTTCCCAAATATTAGGAGGGAAGGGATCCCACAATAGCCAGTTTGAAAGGGGAGAACTAGTACAATCTATCCTGACAAAAGGTGGTCTTCGGCTGCCAAAGGCTCTGGTGGTGACGTCGTCGTGGGCTCCGCGATGACCTCCGTCCTGCCACCCTGCTGATCTTGGTCTCGTTGCACCGATATGGAAACCTTTGAATGATGCCTCTGTCCTCGTCTTTGCATGCCCCTTTAGCATCAAGGAGGCAACTTGTACTCTACAACCCCTGGCGCCCGCCTGGCCTTGGTTATCATGACTCAAGTCACGGGAACCTCACGAGGTGCCCCTCGCCTTGATCTCTCCGCTCCTCGTGGGCCAGCCTAGTGATGTTGTCCCTAAGGAGGTCTTGTGTCGTCTGCCTCGCGAGGGTGTTGAGTGTTTACTCATGAAGATAGGCCGTACCAGGCCGCCGGATGAGCCACGCCCTGGGCCGCGGGCAAGCAAGTCTGGGTACCCCCGTTCCCAGGACGCCAACAAAAAGCCTATCCATGGCGGTGCCGACTCGATAGCAAACATTGAGAAACCTGGTTTTAAAATTACTGTAAATCCAAAACTGGCCTCAAAATCATGAAACATTGCATGGTGTTATGACATTGCAGCAACATGTTGTGGTAAAAAATTAGTCCAATTTGGGACAAGTTTTGGTACAAACTTCGTACAAACCGGAGCTTCTCTCAAAAAGGCTCATGGTTCCGAGACAGACCTTGTCACCTATGTGTGTGAAACGACATACGCTGTCTCTTCCCTCCTTGATTTATTTTACAAAGGCAACATGCAACTATATATAGTAGTGCCGTCCTAAAAATATGAAATTATTCACGGTTCGTTTAGCCTTTCTATACATTATTTGAGTTTCCTAGGCATTTTGGAACATACTTTCGTGTGTGCAAAGGTCATGTGTGTACTAGCAACATATGTAATTCGATGTTCAATCTATTTATGGAATCAAGTCCTTATAAGTTATAAGTCAATATGTTGTTGTTCTGTGTGCAATGACATCGCACACGGACAATACTGGGGAACCCATCGGTGATGATTTCATCAGTTGCTGACAATTGTATACCACCAAGCATTTGCCCACAACACACACGGCTTATTAGTAGCAATCATCTGTTCTATTATCGATCTTCGCACACATTTCTGATTACAGACCTCTTTACCGTGTATCACACACATCTTCTTATATTGAACCATTTCTATTCTCTTGGCTCAAAGAAAATAGTTCATCCGAGTGAACCGCATGCTGTATATCGCACACACCTTCATCTGGCTGGCCGTTTCTTTTGTGTTGCCTAATCACAAACAGTTCATCTGAGTGAGTCGTATGCTGTATATCGCACACACACCTTCATCTAGCTGCCCATTTCTTTTGTTCCTCATCATCACAAACAATTCATTGAACTAAACTGTATGCCTTGCATCGCACACGCAAGTAAAATCTGAACCGTGTTTGATGCATCCTCCAGCGCAAACGTTTTGCACCTTTTTGATGAGTTTTTTACATCCCCGTTTGCAATTAGTGCATCACACACAGTTTCGTGAAAGGGTCTCTGATCGTAGTGTCGCGTTACCAGCATCCTGCAGTAGTGACATCTCGTAATGTGTTTCAACTTGAAATTTTGTGTGGCAATAAAACATCAACCTCTTAACATCCCTCATTTTTTTCAAAAATTTTTGAAACTTCAAAACATCTTTTTCTCGTGGTTTTCACCAATTTCAACCGAATGTTGGTTTCCGTATGATATTCTCCCCCCCTGCTGCACGCGTGATCTGAGTCGTGCGTTTTGATTGGCCAGAACCCAAATCCCACAGATCGTACGTGTGCACCATTGGATGCTCCTAGATCAAACGTCAACCCCGAGCCCTTTCGACAGCACATGAAGTACATGGGTAAGCAATGTGTGCATGCGTCGTGTAGCTCACGCCTCCTTCTCTACTAAGTTTTCATTCAAAATAGCACATGCAGTTCATCTCATCCAAAATCAATTAGTTTCATAAAAAATCTATTTTAAGATTCATGGAATTATCCATTGTAAAGGTAAAAACAAAAAGTGACAATTCATTTAGAAAAAAATTGGGCAATTAAGATATGGAAGATTCTAGAGAACAAAGGAGAAGTGCTTGTGTTTTGAGGTTTGTGCACTATGCTTAAGTTCAACCATGCAGTCTTATAGATTGTACATGTGGTAGAATCTGGTGGAATGTAGATGATATCCAACAGCCAGTAGTGCTCGGATTTGCCATCTATGTACCGTCAGATTGGTTTCATCCAACGACCAACTTTCAAAGTTATTCACACACTATATAGGTGTATAGGTGTGTGTGTGTGTGTGTGTGTATGTGTGTGTGTGTGTGTGTGTCTGTCACATGCTAGACAAAATAAAGTTTGAGCGCGGGATGACCCCATGTAACATCCCGGATGTAACATTCCATAATTGTAACTCCAACTCTTGCCATTTCCGCCTATCTTTTATGTTTGTCCTCCGTGGTTGGGTTTTATCTTCGTTTTGCATTTTGTTCATGCCATGCATTTCATATCATGTCATCATGTGCATCTCATTTGCATTCGTGTTCGTCTCATGCATCCGGTCATTTTCCCCGTTGTCCATTTCGGAATCCGACACTCACACATGCACCCGTTGCACCTCTCAGATCTTGTTTCATGAGTGGCAGAAAAATGTTCTCGGAATGGGCCGAGATTTGTCAAGTGGACTTGGTAAATCACCGATAGGCCTCCTGTCAAATTTCGTTCCATTTGGAGGTCGTTTGATGCCCCAATGGTTAACCGTGTAACCGCCGAAACCCCTCTCTCCTTGTAGCCCAACACCCCTCCACAATAGCCCACTAGCCGATCTAAACCCCCTCCATGCTCTCCGTCGTTGGATCACAATCGTGTGGCGAAAACTACACCGAAAAACTCCTCTCCTAGCTCCCTCTACCTATAAAATGGCCTCCGCCATCAAAATCCTGGAGCAAACCCTAGTTCCACCCTCTCCCTCCGCACCGGACACGTTGGTCGGTGTCGGACGCATCCAGCCGCCACCCCGGGCCAACCCCGTCACGCCACGTGGCCTCCGCCTGCTCCCACCGCCACCAGCCCAAAACGCCCGCGCGGGGCCCTCCCGGCCCGCGCGCCCGAGCCGCCGCCCGCCTCCGTCGCCGCCTCACCCCGCTCCGGCCACCGCCCGCCGCCTCGCCAGCCGCCGCCCGCGCCCGCCTGCACCGCCATCCGCCACAGCGCCCCTCGCCAGCGTCGCCTCCGGTTAGATCCGAGCCGGCGCCGCCCGGATCCGGCGAACTGGACCTCCCCGGCCATCTCCGGCCACCCCCCTCGTCGTCCACCTCTGCACCGGCCGGCTCCGGTGAACTCGGCCTTGCCTCGGTTCGCAGGCCTGGACGAACCCTAGATCTTGGGGT